>NC_083099.1:48136074-48449199 GCF_949774975.1 Lagenorhynchus albirostris | reverse complement strand
TGGAGTCTTCATATGTAGCAATCCATGGTGTATATTGTACATATGATTGTTACAGGGCAATGCCATTTAAACACTGGTGCCCTCTCTCTCTCCTGACACTGATGGCCAAGTCTATTCAGTATAACATCATTTTGTGGCCCATGTAGTTTCTGCAGGCCCCCCCTTTAAATGGATAGGTCTCACCATTATTTTCCCAAATAGAACCTCCTCCTTGTACGGTCCTGCATGCCACCCCCACCAGGACTCTTAAGAGAAATACTCATTTTTCTAAGGTATTTATAAAACCCTACATAGGCAGTAACTTTGGGGACAGACTTTTTAGGAATAATGTACCAGATATTATTAAAATAAAAATTTGAAAAAGATATTATATAGATAAGTATGGATATATGTATATATCTATATATGTATACATTTGTCAATTTTCCACAAATTTTAATAACATCCTATTCTGTGTCAGAAACTCAGCAAGGTAGGTGCTATGCAAACAGAGGACCAAAGCAGAAATGTTCTCTGTCAGAAAAGTATGTTAACATAATCCACAGAAAACTTTATCTTGGTTTTGGCTTAAAGAAAAAAAAAACTAACTTCACACTAATTTTTATGTCTAATTCTTTTTCAATTTCTTAAAGTGTTTATCAGTCCCATAAGTCAGGAAGCATTTTGTATTTTCTTAATTAATGCAAATAAACTGTTTCTCATTTCATGGAAATGCTGTGATAAAAATGAAGGATTCTGTGATTTCTCAGAAGTTATTAAAACAAAGACAGTCCCACAGGAATGACTTCATTTATCAGTTCTGGTCACTAAGTAATTTATCACTTTCATCTTTGAATTGAAGTGTGTCTGTTTTGCTATTTCTAGGAAACAGAAATAAATAACCTTGTACTTATAGAGTTTCTTTCTTTTTGGTTTTAATTATTCCTAACTTCTGAGAGCACTCATTTGCACATAGTTGCTTTTCAAAGGTTATCCCCACCTTCTGTAGCCTATAATAAAAAACTCCCTGTGAGGTTATGGAAGGTTTTGAAATATTAATTCTGGAATTCACTTCAGAACAAAAAACAGAAAACAAAAAGAATTAATTCTGAAACTACACCAGATCATTTTTTGTAACTAAAAATTTCACTGAGTTTTTACAGTTTCATAAAAATACCTTTCAGAATTATCAAATAAGAATATAAATGTTCTTTTTTAAGCATAAATGAAAACACCTTTCTCCTAGCTGTTCTGACTAATCAAAACTGAATTACCACAGAATTTCAAACAATTACCCAATTAATCCATCAGTTTCAACTTCCAACCTGCACAGGCCTTTTTGTATTCAGACAGCTGGTACCCTGGGTGACAGGCACTCCTGGCCACGCCATGCTGACTCTGACAGATGTGAGCACATCCATTTCCACCCATGCAGGGGTCCATCGCTAAAAGCAATTAAGCGGTGATGGTTTTCAATTCATTAACTTCAGAAAGATGTACAAAGCAGAAGTGTGGAGAAAGGTAAAAGAGAACTGGGACAGGAGGATTTCTTACATAAAGATGGTAAGGCCTCTGGAAAGTCTTTCCCACTTTCAGATGACGCTAATCCAACAAAATGTTTCCCATTTTGTGATCTGAGCTCCAAAATCTGAACAAATTCAAACATGGATCGAGGTCAAAGAACTGGCTAATTTTACTCTTCTCAAAGGTCCATCTGCTGCCCTCTTGTACCCAAAGTTAAATAGAATCAGCAGGAACTCCTCCACACACCTTTTCATTTTTTCTCCTTCTGTCCCCACCTTTTCTACTCCTTTGAGCAGCAATTATCCTCAGATAAACTTTTCACCTCCTCTAGATCTCCTCTGCCTTTGGATAAGCAACCACGGTGCCAAGAAAAGGCCAACTGGAGCAACATGGGAGAGTCTTAGCTACTGCTGCCATGGAGATGAAATAAAGAAATTCAGGTCCCACTGGAATTAGTGAGTGACCTCCTTCTGATCTCCTTTTCCCCTCACTTGCTCTCATCTTAGTCTTAGTCATATTCTCTGGAAGTCCAAAGTAATGTGAAGCCACACGTCCTATAAGGAGTACCTCCACACAGAGCTTATTTGTTGAATTGATGAGCTAAGTGATCCTGGTCTGACTCTGTACATCAGCCTTGGCTACATTACAAGCTGCTGGGGTGGGAATTCCTACTCCTGTATGTTCCCCATTTCCTTTTTTAAAATAATGCACAGAACATAAAAAGCAGAACAATGAATAAAGCTACCTTGCTCCCACATTCACCCAGTTTCAATGTAACAACTACCACAAAATTCAAGCTGGCAGTACATTAATGCTTGCATGTTTTTGTTAATTTCTTGTAAATCCTTCCAGACTTTATGAAAATATAAGTGATACAAATATCTATCACAGATACAATATACATTGTTCTACTTCTTGCTTTTATGTAGGGAGAGATTGAATTGAATTTGTGGATCAGTTTGGGGGAGTATTGCCATTTGAACAATATTAAGTTATCTGATCCATGAACACGAGATGTCTTTCCATTTATTTTAGTATCTAACTTATTTCAACAATGTTTTGCAGTTTTCATTATATAATTTTGGCACTTCTTTTGTTAAATTTGTTCCTATGTATTTTATTCGATGTTATAATAGCTAGAATTGTTTCTTAACTTTACTTCCAGATTTTTCATTGCTAGTGTATAGAAATCCAATTGATTTTTATAGTTTGATCTTTAATCCCACAACTTAGTTGGATTTCCTTGTTAATTCTAATAGTTTTTTAGGTGGATTCCTTAAAATTTTCTGTTACAAGATCCTGTCATCTGTGAACAGAGATATCTTATTTCTTCCTTTCTAGTCTGGATGTCTTCTATTTTCTTGCCTTTTTGCTCTGGCTAGAACTTGCAGTACCACGTTGAATGGAAGTGGCATGAATAGATATCCTTGCCTCATTCCTGATTATAGGGGGGAAGCTTTTAGCACTTCACTATTTAGTGTAAAGTTACTGTGTGTTTCTCATAGGTTCCATTTATTAGGGTGAGGAAGTTCTCTTCTATTTCTAGTTTGTTGAGTTCTTTTATCATGGAAGGGAGTTGGATTTTGTCAAGATTTTTTTCTTGCATCTATTGAGATGATCAGGTGGGTTTTGATATGGTATATCACATTAATTGATTTTCAGATGTTGAACCCATCTTGATTTCCTGAGATAAATCCTACTTGATCATAGTGTATAATCAGTTTTATAAATTGTTGGATTTGGTTTACTAATATTTTGCTGAGGATTTTTACATCTACATGCATAAGAGATATTGGTCTGTAGTTTTCTTTTTTGTGAAATCCTTGTCTGATTTTAGTATCAGGGTAATACTGGCCCCATGGAATGATCTGGGAATTGTTCTCTCCTCTTCTATATTTTGGGATAATTTGTGAATAATCTGTATTAATTTTTCTTTAAATGTTTGGTATTATTTACCACTGAAACCATCTCAGTTTAAACTTTTCTTTTGGGAAGGTTTTTTTGTTTTTTTTTTTTGGCGCCGTACATGGGCCTCTCACTGTTGTGGCCTCTCTCGTAGCGGAGCACAGGCTCCGGAGGCACAGGCTCAGCGGCCATGGCTCACGGGCCAAGCCGCTCCGCGGCATGTGGGATCTTCCCAGACCGGGGCACGAACCCGTGTACCCTGAATCGGCAGGCGGACTCTCAACCACTGTGCCACCAGGGAAGCCCTGGGAAGTTTTTAAATTACTAATTCTATCCCTCTCTCTCTCTCTTTTTTTTTTTTTCCCCAGGAGGATGTGTGTAGGTCACACACAAATACTACACTATTTTATTTACTTTTATTTTTTTTTTTACCTTTTTTTACAATTTAAATATAGTTAAGGAACAGTATTATGTCAGTTTCAGGTGTGTACCATAGTGATTCAACATTTAAATACATTATGAAATGATCACCATGATAAGTCTAGCTTTACTTATTAAATGTCTAACCAGATTTTCTATTTCTTTAGAAGTCAGTTTCAGTAGTTGCTGTCATTCTAGGAATGTGTTCATTTAAGTTATCTAATCTGTTGTGACACAGTTGTTCGTAGTATATCCTATTTTCTTTTTAAATTTCCTTAGGGTCAGTAGTGATGTCCCTCTTTCATTAATGATTTTAGTTATTTGAGTCATCTTTCCTTTTTCAGTCTAGCTAAATGTTTGTCGATTTTATCGACATTTTCAAAGAACCAACTTTTGGTTTTAATTAATTTTCTCTCCTGTTTTTCTATTCTCTATTTCATCAGTTTCTATACAAATCTTTATTATTGCCTTCCTTCTTTTCTTACCTTTTCTCATCCTTTTTCTCCTTGTGTTGCTCCTGCCCAGTATCAACTCTCTAAAAACTCTTACACTCGAGTCTGTAGATTCAATCTGCCCCACAATTTCACAAAAGTAAAATTTGCTGGACCTTTTTGGTTTTGCTTGTTTTCTTCATTTTTTTCTGTATGCTTTGTCACAGGTTAAGAAAAAGATGTTGACCTACACAGCCATGTTTATACCAGAAACTTACTTTCTTTACTCCATAACCTCTACCACCAGCTTTTAAGACCAGCAGTCCCCAACCTTTTTGGCACCAGGGGCTGGTATCGTGGAAGACAATTTTTCCATGGAAGCTGGGGGAGATGGTTCAGGCGGTAAGGCGAGTGATGGGGAGCGATGGGAGGCAGCAGACGAAGCTTCACTCACTCGCCTGCCACTCACCTCCTGCTGTGTGGCCCGGTTCCTAACGGGCTGTGGACCAGTACCAGTCTGCAGCCTGGGGGTTGGGGACCCCTGCTTAAGACAATGGGAGAGGTAACTTTTCTTAACTCTGAAAAGTGAGAAGTCAATTCCACCAGATGCAAGATTATAAAGCATATTGCAATTATCTTTGATATGTTCTTCTCATTGACAACTACTTCTGGGAACTTCTCTAAATTTACTTTAATCTCTTATTGCCCTTAACGCCTTCTTTATGCCCAAGGTCTCCAACTATGAGGGTTACCGGTCCAGATAATGGCTGCATATAACCTCCCTACAGCAAGCCATTGTACTGTCAAAACTCCCTTCTGTTTTTGAGACTGATTTTAACTGTGAACTTAAGGATTGGGCTCTAGAAAAAAAACATATGGATTGGACTCTAGAAAAACCATAAAATAAATCTCCTACAGTGAAGCATTTGATTGTAAATTTGCAGCTTTTATTCTCAGCTGCAGAACATAGGAGGGCATTTGAAAGTAGAATGTGGGCCACAAGTATTATTTACAGTCAAGAAAGACTGAAAAGACATTGGAATGTTTATCTTGTGTTTAGAGATAAAGGACAGTGCCCTTTACGTAGTAGCACTTAAATGGGGCTTGTGATCCTCCAAGAGTAACTGTAACTGGGCTTACCTTCTACAATAAACAATGGATATTGGTCAACAGACAGCACAGGAGGTGCAACACTGAGCGAAGAGAAACAAAAAGCTCAATTATTGCTGAGTTCTGCTGGAGGCAACTTCTGGATTACAGCACATGAAAGAGAAACCAAAGGAGAGCTCAATGATCTTCCTCAACTGGAGAGACAGATCCCACATCATGATTGTTAAGGCAAGTAGAATTTGTGGAGTGCTGGAAAGGGGATGGGAGAGTGTTATGTGGAGAGAAAAAAACTCCAAAATCTATATAATGATCTTTTGAACCTTAGACTAAATATAATTCAATATATACATAGGGTACATCTCCATGAAGTCAGACAAAGAACAACACACCGGAAAGAAGAATAAGGGTAACTGTTAGCCAAACAATTCCCAGAGCACACACAGAGCCAGGAATCAGTTCTCAGCAGCCAAGGTGGAGAAATGTTGTTAACTACACAGGGCATTCAGTAGAGATTCCAGAAGGGCCATGGCTAAGTAGTATGGCTAATTGAACCCCAGAGTAAAGTTTACTCTAGATTCGCCCTAACAAATCTTAAAAACAGTGCTTGACAGGATTAAACTAATCTGTACATGAATTAATTTGGCATCCAGAAAAAAATGTATGATATTTTTTAAAGGAGTACAACAAAAGCTAGCACTCAACCATGTAAAATTCATAATGTCCCATACCACATGAAAAATTAATAAACATCTGTAAAGAGTAAAAAAATGTGACCCATAATCAAGAAAATACTCACTCAGTAAAAACAGACTTAGAAATATTAGTGATGATTAAATCAGCAGATAAGGACATTAAAGTAGCACTATAAATAAACCAAATATGACTAAAGAATTAAAGAAAAAAATGCATTTAATAAGGAGGAAAATAGAAGATATTAAAAAACTACAAAAGGGAACTTTTGGAGAAGAAGAATACCAGATCTGAAATAAAAATTTCACTAAATGGGACTAACAGCAGATTAGATAATTAGAAAATTATGGAACTTGAAAAAACTTAGAAATATAAATTATCCAAAATGAAGCAAGGAAAGAAAAAAAAAACAGCCTACACAATTTAAATAAGAAAGTATGGGTGACCAGTGGGGCAATATTAAGCAGACAATATCAAGTAATTTGAATTTTAGAAGGAGATTCTCTAGTCAAAGTACCAGGAAAGAGGCAGCCTAGCAAGACAGCAAATTTCTACAAAATAACTGCCCTGCTATAGCCAAACATGACACCAGAGGTTGAGTGGCAAGGCTAGACTATCCCCCTCACCAGGCTGTAATGAGGTGTTTCTCCCCCTCCCTTGGGGTGGTATCAGAGGAAGGTTTTGGAGAGTCAAAACTTTCACTACCACTCTGATAATGAGCCCACTCCACCATGGTATCCATGAAAGCCATATGGGAACAGTAAATAGGCACATCTACACTTCCTAGCCAAGTGGCATCAGTGGTGGCCCACTGCAGAGCTAGAATTCCCATCCCTGCACAGAAGTAATGAGTCATACTCTCCTCAGGAGTTCACAGAAGCCAGATAGGAAAGTTGGACTTCTACCTCGATCAGGCAATAACAGGTGGCATTCTCCCCTTATCTTTCCTAGAGTTGTGTCAAAGAAAGCCAACTAAGATAGAAGATTTAAATGAGATATAAAGTCTCATAACATAATACACAAAATGTCCAGGTTTCAATAGAAAATCACTAATAATATCAAGAATCAGGAAAATCTCAAAATGATTTAAAAAGTCAACCAATAAATGCCAATATCAAAATGTTAGAAATGTTAGAATTATCTGACAAAGATTTTAAAGCCACTATTATAAAAATGCTTCAATGAGCAATGACAAACATGCTTTAAACAAATGAAATAGAGTCTCAGCAAAGAAATAGAAGATATGAAGAACCAAATGGAAATTTTAGAACTGAAGAACACAATAACTGAAATAAAATATCAATGGATGTGCTAAAAAGCAGAATGGAGGGGACAGAGGGAAGAATCAGCAGATGGAAGATAGAACAATAGAAATTACCCAACTGAACAACAGAGAGAAAACAGACTGAAAAAGAAAAGAAAAAAAAAAAGGAGCCTCAGAGACCTATGGAACTATGATAAACTATAGCATTGTGTCAATTAAGTCTTAGGGGATAGAAGAGAGAAAGTGGGGCTGAAAATATATTCAAAGAAATGAGGCAAAAAATGTATCAAATTTGATAGGACATAAATCTACAGATCCAAAAACTTGAGTGAAGCCCAAGCAAATTAACCCCACCAAAACTGATCCTAAGGTACACCATAGTCAAACTTCCAACAATTAAAGTCAAAGGAAAAATCCTTAAAGCAACAAGAAAGAAATGATACCTTATCTATCAGAGAAAAATGTGAAATAACAAAAGATTTTTCATCAGGAATCATGGAAACCAGAAGGAAGTGACAACATTTTTCAACTGATGAAAAAAAACACAACCCAGGATTCTATATCCAGCAAAATTACCCTGCAGGAATGAAGGAGAAACCAAGACCTTCCCACATGATGGAAAGCTAAGGGAATTTATCTCCAGCAGACTACTCTGAAATAATGTCATTTTTCTAAATAGAAGGGAAATTATTTTTTTTTAAAAAAAAGGGAAGGGCTCCCTGGTGGCGCAGTGGTTGAGAGTCCGCCTGCCGATGCAGGGGACGCGGGTTCGTGCCCCGTTCCGGGAGGATCCCACATGCCGCGGAGCGGCTGGGCTCATGGGCCATGGCTGCTGGGCCTGCGCGTCCGGAGCCTGTGCTCTGCGATGGGGGAGGCCACAACGGTGAGAGGCCCGCGTACCGCAAAAAAAAAAAAAAAAGGGAATAGTGCAACATCAGGAAGAAAGAAAGAACAAGAGCATCAGAAAGAAAGAAAGAGCAAGAATAAGAAATATTCTCATTTATAATTCCTTTTCTTAATTTTATTATTCTTATTAATATTTATATATATATTACTTATATATAAATACAAAAAACTTTTCCTCCCCTCTTGAATCTTCTAAATTATACTTAATAACTGAGCAAACCCTATAACATTGTCTGATGTGGTTATAAATGTACATAGAGGAAATAGTTAAATAATTTTATATGAATGGAGAAGAGTAAAGAGAAAGTAGTTAAGGCTTCTACACTTCACTTGAATTGGTAAAATGATTCTACCAGTAGATAAGTCAGTTATACACAATATAATACCTGAAACAACCAGTAAAAAGCTAGGTAAAGAGATACACTCAAAACTGTTATGGGGCTTCCCTGGTGGCACAGTGGTTGAGAGTCCGCCTGCCGATGCAGGGGACACGGGTTCGTGCCCCGGTCCGGGAAGATCCCACATGACACAGAGCGGCTAGGCCTGTGAGCCATGGCCGCTGAGCCTGCGCTCCGCAGCGGGAGAGGCCACAGCGGTGAGAGGCTCGTGTACCGCAAAACAAACAAACAAAGAAAAAAAAACCCCAGAAAAAATAGATAATATTATTGAAGCAAAGAGCGTTTTTTTTTTTTAACATCTTTATTGGAGTATAATTGCTTTACAATGGTGTGTTAGTTTCTGCTTTATAACAAAGTGAATCAGCTATACATATACCTACATCCCCATATCTCCTCCCTCTTGCATCTCCCTCCCACCCTCCCTATCCCACCCCTCTAGGTGGTCACAAAGCACTGAGCTGATCTCCCTGTGCTATGCGGCTGCTTCCCACTAGCTATCTATTTTACATTTGGTAGTGTATATACGTCCATGCCACTCTCTCACTTCATCCCAGTTTACCCTTCCCCCTCCCCGTGTCCTCAAGTCCATTCTCTGTGTCTAAGAACTGGTTCTTAGATCAATAAAATTGGCAATAGCGACTGACAAAGAAAATAAAAGAAAAGATACAAATGACCAATATCAGGCATGAAACAGGATATCACTATAGACCCTGATGACATCAAAAGTATAATAAGGCACTACTGTAAACAACTCTGCTAAATTTGGCAACTTGGATGAAATGGGCTAATTCCTTAAAGGAAATACAAACAACCACAACTCGTTCATATGAAATAGAGAATGTGTATAGACCTATAACTCTGAAAAAATTAATTCATCATTTAAACACTCCCCAAAGAGAAATCTCCAGGCCCAGATAGTTTCACTGAATAATTATACCAAATGTTTAAAGAAGAATTAACATCAATTTTACAATTTCTTCCAGAAAATAGAAAAGGAAATACTTTACAATTTATTTATTTTATGAAGCTTGTATTATTCTAATACCAAAGCCAAGCAAAGACAGTACCTAAAAAAGAAAAAAAAAGAACGAGAATACTATAGACCAGTATCACTCATCAATAAAATTGCAAAAATCCTTCCCAAAATTTTAGCAAATAGAATCCAGCAATATATACACAAATTATGCAACATGACCAAGTAGGTTTATTGCAGCATGCAAGGCTGGTTCAATATTCAAAATCAATCAATGTACTCTTCATATGTACAGAACAAAGAAGAAAATTCACATGATAGTATCAATCAATGTCAAAAAACATTTGACATAATTCAACGTATTCATGATAAAAAGAAAATGGGAGCACTGAGAACTTCCTCAACTTGATAAAGAGCATATACAAGACACCTACAACTAACATTATACTTAAAGGTAAAAGACCAAATTATTTCCCCCTAGGATTAGGAAGAGCACAAGAGTGTTCATTCTCATGGCTCTATGCAACATAGTGCTAAAAATTCTAGCTGGTGCAATCAGGCAAGAAGAGGAAATAAAAGGATCATTGATCAGATAGGAAGAAATAAAACTATTCCTATTTGCATATGACATGATTGTCTGAAAATCCTAAGGAATCTACAAACTCCTAGAACTAAAATGTGAGTTCAGCAAGTCAGCAGGATACAAGATAAACATATAAAAATAAATTGCATTTATACATACTATTAATGAACACATGGACAGTGAAATTAAAAAGACAAAACATCTGCAATTACTCATTTACAGGACACATTTTATATATTTGAATAGATTACATACAATTCTTTGAAGGCAGGGACCTGACTCATATAACTTGATATCCCCATATGACTAGAATCTATATAGAAGGTGCTTTATAAACTGTGGTTTGTTGGAAAGAGGATGCAGCTATCAGAAATTTGGTTTCAGGTATTGGTCTGTTAGAAGCTGGAAAATTGAATGACACAATAGATACACAGTGGTAGACTCTAGATGCATATGAGGGAATAGGACCATGTCCTTGCCCTCCTGAACCATTCATTCTGCTGGGTGAGGTAGACAGTATATGAGTAAATCAATAAGAAAAATCATCACAGATTATTCTGAGTGCTGTGAAGGAAATAAACAGGATGATGTGAGAGACAGTAGCTGAAGAGGAGAGCCTGACGGGAAAAGAGAATTTGGGGTAGAGGTCTTAAGACATTGAGGTAGAAAAGGCATAGCACACTCAAGAACAAAAGGAAACCTCTGGATGCACATGTAAGGCACTGGTCCAGAGTAAAGATTTTGGAATTAATTTCAGTTCAGTAGTAAGCCATTGATGATTTTAAATGGAGAAGTGGTAAGGTCAAAAGTAAAATTCCCATGTCTCCCAAATCTTGGTTCAATAATCCTTTATTTTTATTAAAGATGGTTAAAATATGTGTATTTTTTAAGAAAATGCTTCATTACAAAATGGTAGCCCTGAAGCCACATAGGATAAAATCTTTCACTGACTTTGCAATCTTAAAAATCTCTCTGTATCTTGCATTCTTATGCACAGTTAAGGCATTTCAAATTCAAAAGAAATTGCTGTTTCTTTTTTACTTCTGTGTAACTTGAAGAACACAAATAAAAAGGTAATTTGGATGTATGAGTTTGCATGAATTTCACTAAATATGTTAGCTTAAGAGCAGTTTAAAATAATACATTGCAATTTATCTTGAACAGCTCAAACTCTCGCTGAAAATCATTTTAAGGGCTTGATTATTAGTCACAAGTATCGAAAATGCTAAGTAAAAAAAAAAATTATTTTATTTTATATATTCCCAGTATAACTTAAAACCTTATTTAGGTTTTTAACAAATATGAGATAAAAATATGATTTAAAAATTGGTTATGACTATAATATTTATTTCAAATGAGTGTTTGTCATATACTTCTACTTTCCAAAGAATGTATTGTACAAACAGCCAGAGAGATATTCTTGACTTATTTGTAAAATTAAACACATACAGCCATCTTGCAAACTGAGCCAATTTACACCTCTGAATTTTAAAGAAAAACTTCTTATAGAATCTGTACAAATGTACACTGAGGCAGCTAAATGTTATTTAATTATAATCAGTGACACAAATTTCAAGCTCAACACCAGAATTTTTTCTCCCTTAAAGATGCTCTATTACACTTCCTCAAGTTTTCCAGTCACCAGTCTTCTGACAGTTAAAGATGGAAGAATTAAAGATGCCATGGAAAAGATCTGACTACTTCTGTTCTTGGTATTAAGACCTCCCAAGACTCTCAGGTAACACTTTGTCAAAATGACTTTCTCAAAAGCACATGTTGGTAACCTCCATGTATATCCCCATAGGCCCCAGAGCATTTGCTAAAGGTATTCACTAGTCAGAGTCCCTTGATTTCCTCTCTCTAGAGTCTCACTTTTTGAGTTTCAAAGATGCCTGAAAGCCAGTGACTCTATTTGTAAAGTTAAGATATCCAAGTTTAACAAAATACCCATGTGGCTAAACAATGCACCTCTTCATATATGAGGGTTTATTGGCATTTTACCAGGGAATGTGTTCCGGTCCAAGAAATATATTCCTAATGAAAATTACTTGGCTATATGGCAATAAAATATTCCCTCTAAAATCCCAACAGCTTCCTTAATTGTTGATATTTTAAATATATGGGGTCTCTATATGTGCAGCAATTCTAGGTAGAGGACTTCTGTGAACTTGGCATTGTTCTCTGGACCAATTCTTACTCTTCTTTCAAAGCTTAACTTAGATATCATCTCTTAAAAGCTTTTTCTGAAGCCCTTTAGGCTGGTCTACATGATATGTACTGGGGTTCCTATAATATATTATGTACAACTTTGCTACTGTGTACTCTTCATGCATTTGTCTCCCCCACCAGACCATGAGCTTCTTGAGGGCAGGGACCTTTGATTTTTGTATCAAAGAACTCTTCACTTCCAACTTCAGTGCCTGGTATATAATAGGAAGTTGGAAATGTCCCTTGCAGGAAGGAAATGAATGACAAAGCAACATGTGAGAGAATGGTGAAGAAGATAAGCAGATTTTCTATCTGGTGAAATACCAAATGACTATCCCAAGCCTGAAGGAAAGAAATCCTCAAAGCAAAAATGAGATAAAACAATCATTCATTCCATGCTCTTGAAAAAGAGGCAGAAAACCCCCCAAACCTTTAGATTTTCTTTTTAAGTTTTGCTCATTACTAATATTATTCATTTCCTACACTCACTAGAACTGTTAAAGTCCCTCAGAGAGTCAAGATTTATTTCTAGCACAGCATTATGGATCCTTTTCATCTAGTCCTAGATAAAATGCAAGAAATCTATTTAGTTCATGGAGAGAAGTGCGGCTGCCGTTGGAGCTTCTACATGCTTAATGAACTGCATGTTCACTTGAAAGGCTAATCCCATCCAACTAGAGTTAGGGCCATTATGAGGCTTACAAGGGTGCTCAGACATGAAATGCTGGCTAAGACTCTAACTGAGATTCATAATAGACAGCATCCTGGTTTATAGGACAGGGAGGTTGTATTCATCAAAGTACAGTCTAAGACTTTGTATTGATTGAATGGAGAAACTAGCCACATCTTCCTATGCTGCTATAGTTTAGTCTAGCTGTCAATTTGGCAGTTCCTGGGTTGCAAATTGTGGACACTATTGCTTAACATTCATGTCTGCTTCACATCCCAGCAGTGTCAGTTCACCATCGATGATCATGTTTCCTAACTGCAGTCCAGCCCAGCTGAAGAGCCAGTTTCTAACACAATTGCAGGAGCTCCGACAAGAGGTCTGGTAGTCAAATGCCACCTTCTCTGAGGCACTCTGGAGACTGTCTGCTTTATACAGCATTGATAGATGCAATGAGAAAACCAATGGACAGAAAACAAACACTTTTTAAAGTTAAGTATTTTATATTATTAAAAATTCTATTCTTCCTCAGAATTGCTATAATAATTATTGTCTAGAATATTCACATTGATATTTAACAGGTTAACCTTTCAAAATGGCATAGAGGAAAGATAAAAAAGACATGAATTTGTAACCTGACTGCCAAGGTCACTAGCTCTGTGACCTTGGGACAGTCTTTTGACTTCTAGGAGCTTTTAGCCCCTTAACTGTAAAACAAGCATAATAACAACTACTTCATGGTATTGTTGTAAATATCAAGTGAAATAATGTATGTAAATCAACTAATACAGTATCTGGAATATTGTTCAAGTGTTAGGCATTATAAGTGTAAATATAAAAGAGAGGAATTGAAATGGACAAAAACTAATAAGCTAACATCAGAAAGAGAGTTTTGGAATTTAATACATTTAAAGTAAAACAACTGTGAGTGATATGAAATCCAGAGTGTATTCAGGTTTGTGAACAGCTAAACCTGACTGAAGTTGAGGAAATAAAAAATCCTTATGTAGGGAGTTAAAAGAATCAAGACAAATACTAAAATCAGCAAAGATGTACTGAATTCTTACTAAGTGTCAGATCCTAGGAGAGAAAGATAAATAAGAACTGACACTATGCAGGGAGATGAACAAATATGTACAAATGGGAAAAGATATAGAAAGAGAAGATCAAGTATTAGAAAAAGAACAAGACCAGGTAAGAATAGGGTCTCAAAATCTAAGGGAAGAGACTTTCAAGATGGAAGTCAAGTGCAAGCTGGGTCAAAACTGCTGAGGGCTGAGAGTCAAAAGAAAGGGCTAGCATGTTATGAGTGCTTTCCTGGGGCTAAGTACAGTTTCAGGCACTTCTCACATATTTGTTCAATACATCATTCAAGTTAAGATAAGGAAAAGTATTTATTGAATGGTAGTAGGGAACAAGGAGATGAACTGAAGAGATAATAGCTCTGAGCTACATTTGGAAATCTTTAACAAATAATAATACTTATTATAATTACAGACTAATAATTATTAAAATTATGGATAATATATGCTTAATATGTTCCAGGAACTCTTGTAAGCGCTTTAAGTGCATTCATTCATTTAATCTTCATAAGAACTCAATGAAGCAGGTACAATTTAAATATCCATTTTATAGATAAAGAAACTGAGGCAGAAACTGTATTCAAGATCCCAAAGCTAAAGAGTGACAGAACTGGGATTTGTGGAAAAAGGAGGGCTTCAAACTCAGGAGGCTGGATTCAGAAACTTGTTTAACTTTTACACTATACTAGAGGAGAAGAGGTCTGGGCTCTCTCGTGATAGCTATAGAGATGGGATGCTTACAAAGATAGGTTATAAAGGGTGGTGTACCCAGAAGATAAGTGATGAGAAGACAATTAAAGTTGGACAACAATGATAAATACAGAAGACAGAACAGCCAGTGGGGGAATGGGGCTTTTGATCCTGGGAGATGGGAGAAATGGCATTAAAGAAAAATTTGAGAGTGTGCAGAAATTGATTCCTAAAACTCAGTAATCAAGGATTGGGAACGAGCAAAGTGAGGCTCCTGGAAGGATGCACTGGATAAAGTATATGTGGTATGAGAACAAGATTTGGTGTCATCAATAGCTGAATTCCAGTCCTGACTCTATCAAGAAACAGCTATGTAACCCTGTAGCTGAAAATGTACTCCTCTCTGCTTTAGGGTTCTAACAATAATTTTTGTAAGGAAACTTACTAAGCTCTTTACATGCATTACTTATTTAACCTTCATTCACAATCTTATGACATATGTATGATTATTATGCCCAAATCACAGATGAGGAAATACTAATGAGTTTAAATTAACAGCGCATCTTCACAGTGAATGAGGGAGCTGGGATTCCATTCCAGATCCATCTGATCCCATAGTCCTTTATATCACTAGGTCATACTGCTTCTTTAATAACCAGATGTTACCAATGAGAAAAAAATAGGTTTGAGAAACTTGAATCTAATCCACAATGCATAAGTATAGGAATGCAGGAAGTTGAGAGCAATGGCAGCAGTGGCAATTGGGGATCAGTTATTTGAAACTGAGTATGTGTGTAGCACCAACCCCAAGGACCGAGTTGGAGTGCTGGCTAGGGAAAACATCCCCAGAGTTGTGAGCAAGTTTTTTAAGGGGGGCACTTGTTGGGTGGGTGATTGAGATAAGACATATGTAGGAGTGATTGAAGAGAATTCAATAACATAGGATCATTTCAAAAGTGATAAGAACAATGAAAATGGATCTTCATTGCTTAGCTTTTCCTGAAGCTGGAAATTATTTCACAAGAGTTTTCCTCTTAATGATGCAGGAGGAATGTTGGAATACTGATTTACAAATTGGGATACTACATTTTTCAAGGAAAGTCAAATGTTCAAGTATATTTACAGATACCAGACCTTTCATTTTAATTTTTGGTTCGGAAAATGTTAAAATACAAATATTTCAAATCATTTCCAAAGTGTTACTATAGCTTAATAACTGTCATCAATAATTTCCATGTATAAAGGCATTTCTAGACATACCAATATTGAAAACAGACACACTTGGAACTTCTATGAAAGCAATGGTAGATATAATTCCTTGATGTATTTGCAAAAGGTACAATAGGTCAATGAAAACCATTTAACCTCAATGCTCCAATAATCATTTATTCAGCTTCTAGATGATCTCTGTAATTCAAAGGATTCAGGCAAACATTTCCTTAGGTCAAATACCACTAAAATAGGAAACACAGGACACTTTGCAGATCTGGACTAATCAGTCATTAACCTTTACTGAAAGCCTATTATATATGCAAGGCACCTGAGTCTTAAAGATTTTGTCAAATGTGAATTTATACAAATCATCTTTTAGACTTCCAAAATATTTCATAAGGTCAGAACAGAATTATTAGGCTTGTTTCCCGCAAGATACACAGTGGTGATGTGATTTTCTACAAATCAAAACAGGATTTGAATTTAGTGTTCTGTTGCTTCCGGTTTTCAGTCTATGTGTGTAAGGCTGAGGTGCCCTAAGATTTAAGTTTGCATAAAAATTTGATGTCATGAATTGTGCAAATAACCTCTGAACCCTAACAATTTTAACCACTGGAATTTATCTTAAGGAAATTATCATATTGGAAGCAAAGATTTATCTGTAAGAATATTTACTGCAATTTTCTTTAAAATAATTAAAATGTGCAAATCTAATTATCCTACATCAGGATATTGGGCTGCAGTTATAAAAACAATGGTATGCTATGCATAGTACAGTCAGCTGGAAAAATCTTGGGTTCCAGAGTTCCAGTTCCTGGGTTCAAATCCTGCTTCTGTCACTTTCACGCTATGAAATCTTGGGCCAATTACCCAACTTCTACTGTGCTTTATTTCCTCTTTTGTACAGTGGGGATGGTAACAGTGCCTACTTCATACAGTTGCTGTGAATTTAAATGAGACAGTGAATATAAATGTACTTTTCAGTGGTGTCTGACCCAAAGGTAATTCTAAGTAAATATAAGCTATTATTATAGTGCAGTCATTAAACATCATATGGAAAAATTAAATTTTAGTTAAATTTTTGTAATTAAATTTATTACACTAAATAATGTTTTAAAATATTTTAATAAGGCAAATTGTATAATGGAAGGTACAGTATAAGCTTATGTCATTTACTTATACAAATAAAATACTTGAGAATATATACACCAATACATAAAAATTGTTACTTCTCTATCATGGAATGGGCAGTTTCTACTATTTTTCTTTTGTGTTATTTTATTATCCATTTTTTTTTAGATTTCCTTCAATGAACTTGTATTGCCTTTATAATAGAAAGTGTAAAGCAATAAAAATTAAATAAATTGCATGGCATATATTGATCCATGACAAAGTTAAGAGGACCTCAGTAGAAGTTGCTGGTTTTAGTATGTCGGTAATTCCTGAGGCAAGAGATGCTAATGACACCAAAAAGACCACAGGGAGAGGAGAGGTGTGGAGGGGGACTCAGTGTATTCAGTATAAAGTAATAGAATTTGAGGTCGATGACAGTAGGACCAAAAAGTCAATGTCTGCTGAAAACACAAAAGGTGCAATTTCAACATCAAGATCACTACCACTGAAGTAGAAAATAATTGTTTATAATGATCTGGAAATAGAGTGATTTTACCTTGACTTAAATATGTAAAGCCCTGATTAAATTCAATCCCTCTTTATGCTTTCTTTGGGATTATTTTTATTTTCAGTTCAGTTTTAGGTGTCATTTCAAGGTCTGAGCAAATCCACCCCCATGGTAAATGGCAGTGGGATACAAGGGTGGAAGGATCTTCAATCATTCCAAATGGTGGCTATACACCTTTAGTGTTGGTTTTCCTTATGTACTTTTAACTTTGATTTTTTTCAGTACTCCTTTTATGATGCCAAGTTGTTTGGTAAAAATCACTGCTGGTATCTAAGATGTCGTAACATATATATGTGTGTGCGTGTATATATATATATATATATATACACGCACACACATATATACACACATACACACATATATATATACACATATATGTACGTATATACATGTCACATTCCTGTTGCTTTCTCTTTACTGCCTTGGACAGTGACACGTTGTCAGCAAAATCACAGCCCTGTGCCTGTGAGCACTGCAAATGTCCTTCCAACTGCCACACGATTATCTGTGGGTTCTGGATAAAAATATAGGTGAACCATGAATCATCCCATAGGTCTTTACATTTTCTAAAGTCAACTCCTTTGGCACAGTTGCATGATTTCGAGCTTTTATTAAAAATGGTACAAATCAACGTGATTAAATCAATGAAATTCCAACCACGTGACTTCATAACTGGAAACATAAGTGAATATGATTTAAATAATCCCAATAGCTTTTGATAGAAAAAAATATGTGTGACAGCAAAGTCCCAAACATTAACTTGAATAAAGTAACTAAACTATGTTGAGACAGTCTAAGTCAGTGGTTGGAAAAGGGCCCCACTTCCCTGTCCTGTGTTATTCAGTATTCCATGAGCTACCTCCAGGAAAAGAGGTGTTACTACCAAACTTCAGTTTACAGCTGAACTAGCCTTTCAATCAAATTTATAATCACCTTCCTAGGGGCAGAAAAATCACTCTCATGCAAACTGCCAAACAAAAAGGAAGTGATCCATAAATGTTTGTTGAACAAATAAAGTCTTCCCATCTTTCGTTGGATTAGGATTAGATGACTGTAGGCAGAGAATCTGCTTATGTCAACAAAGAACTTAATTATGCAGAGTATTTGCTAATGTCAGTAGTTGCTGGAAGGCAGATTTTTGGGGGACGACTGGAATTTCCTCCTAAGTGTACCAGGATACTAGAAGAAAATGCCTCTGTATCCTGATTTTATCCCAAGTATAACAAAACCACGGTCTTGGGAAGTTTGTCTACACTATATATCAAGTTTTAGTTCACCCACATAATTCTAAAGGCAAGAAACCTTAATATATTCATTTTCTTCTTCCCACTTCTATCCAAAATTGCCAGTTGTTACTTATTTATTGCCGGTAAACTGTTGATTTTATAGGTGTTGGAACATTAGCCACCATAAGACTATGAACTTGCACTTGTAAATTCACACCCACCTCTGTTGATGCCCAGCAAAATGGCCTCTGTTGCTTTCCTTTGGTTACACAGAATAACTTCAGCAGAATAATTCACAACTCAAAATGTATATAGTTGCTCAGATAAAATATGCATAATTTCAATTACAAAGATCATTTTTTGTCAGTGGTGTTAAAATAGGTAGGGTATTTTTTCTTTCAGTGTATAATGGGGGTCTCTGCCTTACCCTACCCGCTGTGCAGCATTGTAAACTTGATCCCAATTGCCCTCTAGTCTTTTGCTTAGGAAAGTAAATTCTAGGGTTCATGAAAAGCTGTCATTCTTTTGCATAACTTCAAGTGATCTGAGAAAGATCTCTAATTAAGGAACCCCTAGGATATGTAGACTGAAGGGAGCTCATATCTCTGACAGTGAGAAGGCTTGGGGACAGAGGAGCAGTGATACAGCACTAAATCCCAAGGGAGGTTAGTAAGAAGAGCTTGGTGGCCAGGTTGGGGATAATGTTGACTAGGAGACTAGAAGGGGAGAAAACATTGGGATAGTTAGGAAAAGAAAAACCCGCAAAGACCTAATTTGGAAAAAAAAAAAGTTGGAACCATCTAGGGAATAAGAAATGATTCCAGAATTTCGATACCGAAAGATCTCGGGAAAAAAAACCCACCCTGTTTGGAAGAGAATGCAGTCTTGAAGCTTCATTTTCATAAAAGCAAGCACACCGTTTATATTTAGAATTTATGCTAGAGATTAATAAAAATATCAAAAAAATTAAAGGATGGTTTATTTACATTTTACATAGGACTGAGAAAAATATATTGCCCATATTAAAAAATACTTATCATTTTGGGGTACAACTGGGAAATGGATAAAAATTATGGGAGGAAGTCTAAAGCCTCCCTTTAACACCCCTACTGAATGAGTTGAAGTTAGCATGTGGAAACTTTTCAGAGAATTTTAATTAATTAAATAAAAATAAAAGAGAGAAGACTTGCTTTTTATCAAAAACATTACTGTGAATATACATAGCTTTCTCTCTTGGGTCTGCAGACCATTTCTTCTTGATGTACTAGTAACAAAATACACAGTGGAGAATAAAAACCCTCACCCATCCTTCTTAGTCTGTGCATTTCCACATTTTCCAGAAATCTTTGTTTGCGATTCTTATAAACTCAATGGGATACTTAACATCACCTTAAATTCTTGAATCGTCACATTTCATCACCGTGAATCATATTGCTATAGCTGGCTGCCCTGCCTTAAAACTCAGTGACTGTGAACCTAAGGCCACAAATGGTTCCAGAAAGAATTAAGGCAACAGCTGTTTATGGAAAGCAACGTGTGAAGTAGATTGCAGGGGAAAAAATGATTGTTTCAAACACACAGCCTTGCAAAATGGCACATAAGGCTGGAAGAAGTTTTATTGCTCTCAACACACTGTTCCTTTGCAGTAGGTAATATGCGTTCACTATGACTTCCTCTCACAGTGTCTGCCGTCTCATTTTAGCTGGTGGTGTGAAAGACTCCAAGGCCGGTAGTGTTCATCAGTGATCTGAATACACTATGGCTCATAGCCCCCACTGCTAACAGAGCAAGAGCTGACAGCTTGAATGCTGGAAGAGGCAAGAAACAAAGTAAAACAGATGTCAAAAAATCCTGTGCTTGTTTGGGCATAAATAGCATGCTGAGGAATCAATTGCTGAAGAAAATCTATTTCTGTCTATTTCCTACCTACTCCTGAGGTTCTTTGGCTAATATAGTTGGATATCACCCCCCTCCTCTGAAGAAAATCATCATATATATATTAGTGCCAAACTCAAGAGAAACCACACAATCATTATCTACAACATTCTCATTCTAATAAGATGTATTTCTTCCTTAGTGACAGAACTTCTCACATTTGGAGGACAATATCCTTTCAGGGAGTCAGAGTAATGAGAAGAAAATTTCCAGCTGCTGCTACAATTCATAGTACATATATACCCACTATAGATATGAAAAAAACCCTCTGCAAAGGGCCTTTATACTGCTTTATTGGGAGTGAAATTGTTAATGATAAAAATAAGTTTCTAATTTTATTTTATCTTCACCTAGCTCATAGTAGGGTGTCTTGCACACAGTGGTCATTTAACAAATTCTGCAAAATTATATCCAAGGACCTGGCAGTCGAAAAACTATGTTGGGGATTGGGAATGAGTGTAAAGTAGTCAATTTTCTAAAACCAATTCTGAATTAGAGAAGATACTAGAGAACTACTCAAAGAAATAAATTAACACTCTTCTGTTTTCATCTACACTGAATCTGAGTTCCACAAAGGCAGTAACCGTGTCAGTTTCCTCCCCACTATAATCCCACTGCTTAGAACAATATGTGGGTTATATTCAGTCATAGGCCGTCTTTGTGGGTGTTAAGCCTATGTTGCTTCAAAAGGGCCCCATACTTCACCCTTGCCTGAATGCTTTGCCATCACCATCTTGAAATTCTTAATACTTTTTGAACAAGGTACCCCACCTTTTTAGTTCTGTACTCATCCCTGCATATTATGTAGCCAGTCCTTCACTCAGTACATGTGTGGAATGAATAAAAACAAATGAAAAAAAACAATCACCATCTAGCTTTTCCATCCTATGAATTCCAAAATTTTCAATCGTGTTTGGAGGCCTTCAAATTTAGTCTCTATAACTTCCCTGAAACCAAACCTAGCTTAAATATTCAAAGTTTCATGAATGACACCTTTTGTTTTTGTTTTTGTTTTTTTTGCGGTACATGGGCCTCTCACTGTTGTGGCCTCTCCCGCTGCGGAGCACACGCTCCGGACGCGCAGGCTCAGCGGCCATGGCTCACGGGCCCAGCTGCTCCGCAGCATGTGGGATCTTCCCGGACCGGGGCACGAACCCGTGTCCCCTGCATCGGCAGGCAGACTCTCAACCACTGTGCCACCAGGGAAGCCCTGAATGACATCTTTTTAGAAAACAAAAACAAAGGACAGAAATGTACATATCTATATGTTATTTCAGTGTATTTCAACATAACATTTTCTTAATATTTTCCTCGCACATTGTTAAAGTATTCTACACACGATCTGTAGTATAGAGAAATCAAGAGCCAAGCTGACGCAGAAAGTGAATGATGATCTTATTCACTTAACACTTGATAAATATTTATTTTGTATCATATGCTCAGGCCTGAAACAGAAAATGCAGGAAATTTAAAAAGAAACATGCAACTAACTAATAGTTTTCAAAAATTGACTGTAAGGGAAAAGAAGGGGGGAAAAAAGAAAAGACAAGAGTGTGACATTTTCAAAGTGCATTTAAATATTTGTCAAATGGAAAAATGCATAGACCAACGGTCAGAAGTGAGGAAATATAGATGTGTCCATATAAGCATAAAAATGTAAAAATTTCAGTATCTAAGATGACCATAATCATCTACTCTTGTGTCAATAACTTGTTCCCTCTGGTGGGTTAGCTCAACTGAGTAATTAGCCATAGTATAAAACTATAATAATTTAGGCAATATGTTTCTGACATTAGTATAAACAGGTTGATTGATATGATGCTAAATAATATCTGATAGACAAAACTTGGTTTATAAAGGAACTTAATATACTTAATATATTACCAAGAAAGCCGAAAATCATTGAACATGAGAAGTATCACTCATAAATGGTGCTGGAATAATTGTTGAACTATCTGGAAAACACACATAATTTAAGTCCTTGCCCTACACCATATACCACAATAAATTCTAAATGGATTAAACATTTAAATCTAACAAAATGAAACTATGAAATTACTAGATAAAATTATCTGTATTTATTTATAAGCTGGATAAAAGGCTCTTAAAACTCAAATGAAAGAAACACAAAAGGAAAACATATAAATATATTGTGCTAAATAAAATTTAAACATGAATATACTGAAAAACAATAATTGAAAAATTGAAAAACAAAATATTTGTAACATATGTGACCAAAAAACCCAAATCAATGATATATTACCTACATAGAAAAATGGAAGAAATAAGCAAGCAATTCAAAAAAAATGCATGTGTTAATACATATCAAATAATACAAATGACATTAATAATGAGATGCCATTTTAAACTATTATAACGGATACCATAGTGTGTTGCCCAGATTCCATTTTGGGACTGAAATGTTCATTACTTCAGCTGCTAGGGGTGTTGGCAACTGACAGATTTCAGCTGAGTCCCTCTCCAGAAGTGTCATTAGCTGAAGAGAGACACCTTGGCCAAGGTCACATGCTGTACTCTAGCAGCCTTCATCTAATGACTGGCCCAATTCTAGAGTACAAAGTCCTGCTGCCTTGTGCCAAGATGGGGCCAATCTGAAAAGCTATTCTAGCTCTGACATTTCTACAGGATTGCCTGAGGCTGGTTGCACTGCATCTCCATTCATTCATCCACCTAACTCAGTTCTGCTTCCCTCACCTCTCACATGTGTTGTCCCCAAGAGCTCTCTTCAATAAGTGTCCTGTGTGCACATCTTAGAGTCTGTTTCCCAGAGAGCTCTACCTACGATACTTGGTAATAGAAGGAGGGTGAGAAAAATCTAGAACTGTAATGAGAAAAAGGATGTTGAGCATCAGTTTCAGCTTCAAGACCAGCTACAGTGGCAGGGATTGTAGTTCATTTCACTAACCTTACTGTTGCAAATTTTCCCGGAAAAGAAGGCAAACTGGAGGAGCTGTTCCCCCTAATTAGCAAGCAGGCAATTACAAAAGCAAGTAGATCTGAGTGGCACAAGGCATGGTCTGCAGTAGCAGCTCTGGCAACACTACCCAGCTGAACCACACTGATTCCTCAACTGCTGGACCTGTTGGCAGCACGTAGCTCACAGCCAAGTCTTTCTCCAGAAGAGTTGCCCTCAGCTGAAGAGAAACTCCTCATTCAAGGTCATGCTCCTCCCAGGGCAGCCTGCAGGTTGTTACAAGGGTATCAAGTCCCAATCCCCTTGCCTCAAGCCTGCACAATTTTGAAGGGACACCCCAGCTCTCAAATTCTCTGTAAAGGTCGGCAGAACCCTTGTTGAAATTGCATTGCACTTCAATTTCACTCTCTGTCTTACCCTGCTTCCCTAACCTCTCACTTGTGTTGTTCCCAGTAAATCTTTTGCACAAAAATCTTGAAGTCTATTTTTTTAGGGAACACAGTCAACGACACCTATCCTGTTGGGAAACGTGATAAAATAAAAGATATTCTATACGTCTTATTTGGGCATAATAAAAAAGGGCAGGTTTTCCTAAAATACTACTGATAGAAATTTAAATTGTTATTTTCTGGAGGATGAGTTGACAATAAACATCATTTCTGAGGTAGTCATTCTATGTAGCTTGATTCATTCTAAGGAAATAATTCTGGAGATAGTCCAAGATTTGGCTATAAGTGTGCTCATCAGTGACTGTGTTCACTACAGCAGCAGAGAGAGACAACACAAAAAAGTCCACAAACAGGTAAATCATTAAAGAAATTCTTTAGCATAAAAAAGGAATAGCAGTCATTAAATGTTTTGTCAAATATATAATAGCATAGAAGAGGGTATATATTACATTTTAAAAAGAGCTGCTGAAAGTTATATAAAGAATGATTTCATTTCTGTTGGGAAAGAAAAAGAAGTGTATGTTAACTCCCATTCAATACTGTTCCACTTTGTCATTTTTCTGCCTTGTGGGAAAAAGCTGAAATTAGCAGACTGAGGACACTGCCTCCTCAAGGCTTACATACCTCTCTTAAGAAACTGCTTTCCAAATCTCCAGTTAAAGATAGGGAATTCTGCATCATCTTAATGGTCCCTTTTGAAGACTAATAATCATGCTTGTCTAATTGTTCTCTTCAAAATTTCCTATTTAAGATCAATGCTTTTAGGCTGTTAAAATTATGCATTTTTACATAATATCATGGAAATGAATATCCACTAATGTCCCAAACTTTAAATATATATTGAATGAATGTGGCCACAGGCCCTTAATTTGTTGTCTTCAATAAAACCATGTTAAAGGTCAGAAGTTCTTCTCTGAAGAGTTGCTTGGTTGTCCCTGCCAGAAAACCTCAGTGTTTAGCAGCCCCTCTGCAAAGAATTTCTTCTGCACTAGCTCCGGGGCCCTGAGAAGAATCCCACCGTCATGTAGCAGCTATGTTAGGGCCGATGAAGGGTGGTATTGTTAGAATTAGGGAATACAGACAGTTGAAGCCCTTGGATGAGTCTTTCCCTTGGAGTCCTGACTTTCATTATGTTACAATTCAAAGAATTAAGACACAATCTCATCTTCTGAGAAAGGAGGACAGACAGTCCTAGTTCAAAAGCTCTTAAAACCACTTAGATGATTGATAATAGATAACTAGATAGATGATAGATATAGACAATAGATATATACATATATAGATAGATAGATACATAGATAGACAGACAGCAAAAGTGCTGGAAGTACAAGGAACCTCTTTTAGATTTGTCTCTAGCTCTGTCCCAATTATCTTTCAAGGCCTCAGTACCCAAATTTCCACCAGTTTAACAAAAATATTGACAATGATTAATTCTGAGTGATGGTATTGATTTTTTACTCTTTTCCATTTTTTTCATATATATATTCTAAATTGTGATACACACATATTGCTTTTATGCTCAGAAAAGTTATGATAACATATTTGTAACAAGTATGACAGACAATGATTATACTTGCTTTATAAAGCAATATACATGTGTGTGTACATATATCTATATCTATATCTACATCTATATCTATATTTCTTAAGTACAAAATTCACAATTAAAATTTAGAAAACGTACCTCAGCAGCAAACTCATAAAAGGAAATACAAATGACACATATACTTTTAGAATCTGAAAAGAAGTAAAAGGATGTGAGTGGTTTCACTTATCAAATTAGTAAACACTGAAAGGGAGAATAAAATTTGATGCCAGTAAAAATAAGACAGGAACTATCATATAATGGTAATGGATCAATAAATCATATGAAAATTTGAAAACATTTTGATAATAGGTTTTAAAAATTTTTTAAAATATGCTTTCTTTTAACATCTTTAATCCTCCTGCTTGAAATATTGCCTAGAAAACAATAAAAATATCTAGACAATATATGCAAATAAATATTAATGTCCACATTCTTAAGAAGAGATAAAAGATCCCATAATATGTGTGTTTATATAAATATCAAAAGATATTTGCCACAATAAGTCAGCTTTACAAATAGTTTTAGCTTACTGTCTACTGAAGGTGTGTATGTGTGTGTGTGGGAGTGTGTGTAATATGTATGTTGTTATATGAATAGATAACAAAAGGTAACATGGTCTAAATTATGAAGAGAAAAAACTGAAATGAAAGAAGTCCAAATAACAACAGCTGTTTTCGAGTGGTGGGGTTGTGATTCCTTCATTCTCTCCCTTTTTATACTTGTTTGTACTTCCAAAAATGTTTTACCCTAAGGATGTAATCCTTAGGAAATCAGAAAAAAAAGGAGCAAAAGAACAAACTACAATAAAAAAAAAAAAGTCTGAGCTTCCCACAGAACCTTTCATTAAATGTGCATTATTAAACTAAGGATAGTATAATATGGTATTTAGCTTGATAGAATATTATTCAAATTATCCGGATTTTAATCCTTGCTCTGACCATTTCTAGCAGTGTGACTTTAGTCGTGCCTATTTACTGATTGTTTGATAATAGGAGATTTATTTAATTCCTCCAAGCTTCAGTTTTCACATCTTTAAAATGATTATAATGAGTATTTCACAGGATCGTAGGGGGGATTAAATAACTTTAAAAGGGAAAGCATCAAGCAATGTGCCTGACACCCCCTAGGTGTTCCATCAATGTTTGTTGAAGGTAAAACAGTTGGGTGGTTCCACCATTGAAAATCGTGTTTTTTTAAGTGTAGAAACAGCCTTACTTCACAGTTCTGGGTCACAATCTCCCACTCAGACAAAAGAATATCCTAAAAATATCTAAGCCTCTGGATACTAACCAACTCAACAGAGCAATGGCAGTGTGAATATTAGTTCTGGCTTCAAATCCTTTTTTTTCCTTTTTATTTACTCTTATTCTTTATTTTCTTTTAACCTTTTTGTTGTTGTTTGCTTGCTTGATTTGGGGAATTATTCAGCCTGAACTATCATCACAGGATTTGTCCCATTCTTTATCTATTAATTAATGGTGAATTTTCATTCATTCCACATTTAAAGCAATATCATTCTATGCATTCAATTCATATGAGAACTTTTTTTCCCTCAAAAAGGAGGAACAAGGAAATAAAAAAGGAGGGACATCTGTATTCATTTTGGACATTTCAGACATGGTAGTTCCAAAGGACTGCGAAGCAGAAATTAATCCCACTGCCTGTGGAGTTCTGAGGATGAGCAGGGCAGCAGATCTCATTTAGAATCCTCCTTTGCCATCTATTAAGAAGTGAGCCTGGCAGAGCTGGCCATGGGGAGGCTTTTTGATTCTCAATTCCTCTGAACATTGTCAGTGTTTAATCAATAGCTATTCCAGGCATCATTAAACATGTGCTCTCAGTTCAAGGTCCTCTGATCGGGATGGTTGAGGGAATTGCTCAGTTTTGCTGTAAAGTGCAAAAAAGGGTGCCTATATTCAGGTTAGCCTACTTGAAAGAGATACAATTTTAAGCCGTACTGCATTAAATGAGACCTGTTTTAATGGGTCACATGGAATATCAATTATTCTTGATCTCAAAATTTTTGCTTCCAGTGTAGGATATAGCCTACTGAATTTGAGATTCTGCACTTATTAATTTATGCATTCTACAAGGAGAAGGGTTAGCAAATATGTCAGTCATTGGAATGAAGGAAGGCTATTCTTCCACATCTTACATTTTCTATTTCGATGATTCTATACAAGTTTGAATTCCTCATGCCATGGGTTTAATCAACTGTGTGACAAAGCAGGACAGTCTGTTTCGACATTCAGAGTGGGGTTGCAGAGACTAACACACAATTTTTTCTTTCTAGTTTTAATCCATTGTTCTGATATGTATGTGATATGGCACTTAGCGAAACCATCACTAGTCTCGTGGAAATACTAAGAGATGAAACAGTATAGTTCTTATATCACAGGTTCGCATAAAAGTTATAATGAGAAATACAGAAGATTGTTAAATCACTTTCTTTTGGAAATAAGGCCAGGTTGAAATTAGACTGTTTTCAAACTTAAAGAATTTTTACAATGTGAGTTGTAGGAATCAGAGCATTCTCCCTAGACAAAAGAATACTAATTAATTGGTTTGATATAATAATAAATTTGCATTCTTTTCCTTTGAATTCAGAAGAAATGTTGAAATCATAAAATTTTTACCAACATATGAAAGAGAAAATGATAGAGGCAGAAAATCAATCCAACCATTCTACTGCAATTACTAAAAGTTTGAGCCATATACTATATTCACTTCTAAAATAAATGAATGTGGGCACTGAGATTATGGCAAAGTAGAACAGGCAAAGGCACTCTTCTTGCTATTGGTTTATAATCTATGAATCTCATTTGGTAGGGATGGTGGTAGGATGATGAAGGCTTCTAGTAAATATGAAACCATACAATATAAAGCCTTCAAATCAAAATTTAAACAATGTTAGACAAGAATAAGTCTTGGAACACCTTTCTTTTTACTTTGTTACAAACCATTAGGTTGTTATTGAATAATACAGCAAAATTTTAGAGTCTGAAGCACACCCTATGTTCTTAGAACGTATATAATACAAATGATTGCACTGATTTTGATAAAACGAATTTTAAAACTGTGAAAACTCAAACTACAAAATTGTATATGGTCTCTATGATACTGTTTTTTTGTAAAATAAAATTCATATGGCTAATACTCTAATAACCTACATTATTAGGGAAAAGAATCTGAAAAAGAATAGCTATATGTATATGTATAACTAAATCCCTTTGCTGTACACCTGAAACTAATGCAACACTGTAAATCAACTATACTTCAATACAAAATAAAAATTTAAAAGAGTCTTAAAAAAAGAGTCAGCAGAATAATTTGGTTTTTGTCTTGATAGATTTTTTTAAAAACTCATATGGTTGAATATACATAGGAAAAAAACCCTGCAGCTTCCTGGTGTCTTAACTCTGACAGTCCCAAGTGCTAGATCTCTCACCAGCCTAACCAGAAGGCAATAATCCCTCCTGGTTCTCCTTGATTTACACATGGCTAACCCATTTTCCACACTGCACTGCACTGTGAGCCCTTTTAACTGGTGTCTTTTCCTTCCTTAAAATGCTTTAACAATAGAGTCCAGACATCCAAACACCTTTTTTGAACAGATGTGCTTGTTTGTTTTAACGTAACTGGATTCAATGGACCAGCTACGCCCAAAAGGCACATTCCATATCTACCACTTACATGCTGAGTGTTTTTCCTCAAGTTGCTTAAACTTTCTAAGTCTCATTCTTCACATTGCTAAAAGAGTGATAACAAGAGCACCTACCTCTCAGGGTTTTATGAAGTGTAAATGAAACAGTGAATATAAGATTAACACTGGGCCCCAATAGATAGCACACACTCCATAAATATTAGCCATTGTTATCATTTGACAACAGGCCCACATTCACACAGCTAGTGGGTGCAAAGCTGGGATTCTAACTTAGAGCTTTTTGGCACCAAGGTTTGTGATCTTTCTGCTATGCACTCTGTATATCAGATGTCTTCAGGGAAATTTGGATGAATACTGGCTCCCATTCAGTTCACAGTCAAATCCTCTCACACAAGCCTGTAGCGCAGAATCTCTACATTGTCGATTGAAGTGAGAGCCATAAGATTTAGACACCAGACACTGGGGAGACAAGGTTGACATTCTGTTGTGAAAGCTTAAGTGTCTGACTGGTATTCTTGCCCAGACAGAAGGCCAGCCCACCGCAGCCCAGACCAACCAGTGCGGGAGTCTACAGAAGGAGCCAACTTTTACTTCCAAGGGGGAACACAGGGAATCTACTTAAATTCCCAAGCATGGGATGAAATAAGACTAAATTACCATACCGTACAGCCTGGAAGAGAGAAGCTTAGCAAAGGTTACGTGGCAGACGTACTCAACTCCTTTCTCCCCTTCAAAAAGTATAAAGCACATTTCAGCACACTTCCCCATGGTGCTTATTGATTTCAGACCAGTCATCTACAGGGCTGTAAACCCAAGCCTGTGATTCCAAAGCTGTCCTATTAACCTCTGTGAACCCTGGTTTCATTATCTTTAAAATGAGAGTAATAATATCTCCCTCTTAAGGTTGTTGTGAGGATTAGAGATGAGATTTTTTAAATCATTGTCATTATTATTACTAATGGACATAGCCAGAATTACTTCCAAATTGTAATTACTTAGGTTCTAGAATTTGATCTCTGGATGAATTAATGTGTCTGAAGGGAGAGTACATAGACTATGCTTGCTGAGTTTGTGGACGACATGTCAATCCAGAGGACCGAGCCTCGAGGAGACTTGCCTTTCCCTGGGGATGCCCCATATATCCCAGTAGCCTTAATCCACCCAAACCAGCAAGTGCGCAGGGGCAGGAGTCATGTGGTCTTGGTTGTTAGGTTGATGGTTATGTTCTTGTCTTATGACTACTGAAGAGACGGTCTCTGAAATGCTTTCAGTGTCAGAGTTCAAAGCCCTTTCCCGCCCGTCTCCTTCTTTGGCTCAAACTTTAACCCTGCTTTGGGCCTGTGCTTATACGTAGCACCTCCACCCGCCTTCAGAACTCATATGCTCAGAATATGTATTTATCTACTGAGGACTCAGTATGCAGCCTGACTTCTGAATAGTGACCCCAGACCTTTCCCTTAGGTTTTGTGTCTTACTCCTTGTCCTGTGACAAGAAAATGATTGGAAATCACAGCCTGCATTCTTATCACAGCTTTGCCCTTGACTCCCATTAATAATCATACATATATCCTGTCTTTATGAACTGGTTGCTCAGTATCAGGCTCTACAAAGCCCTAGGTAGTCTTCCCACCCTTATGGTGTGGAGGCCAGTCTTTGTTCTCCTGACATGCTCTGGCATTGACAACGATACCCGGGATTTCTGAGAACAAATAGGCAAACCATTCCACTGAATGACAGGTTCATATCTTTTCTAAATCTGGGGTTTAAAGTACTGTCTATGATGCTTTAAAAGAGCCAAGTGATAAATCTAGGATTGAATTTGGTTAGTTTTATTCCATTTATATTCCATCTACTTCCAAAGATGATTTGAGGCTGTGTACGATCTAAAACATATCTATAATAGAACCACTAAAGCTATGGTTTAAAAAGAGGGGGAAAGGTACAAAAAATAACCACTCCACAAAACAAGAACCATGTTATGAAGTGGGGTGGAGAAAACTAAATTAGGAATATAGGTTAAAAAGAGTCTATGCAATTAAGCCTTCAACGTAGTGCTGGGTTTCCTAAGAGCCAAAGCCATGCATTATATAATTCTTCTTGTCTAATAAAGAGAAACAGATCATAAGAAGGGGAACATGCCCTTACTTTTAAACAAAGCATACTTTATTACAAGGATCTTTATATTTTAAACCCTGAACAAATACAGGGTCATTTAATAAAAGTAAACACTTTATTTCAGTCACATGCTAGGTCCTGAGGATACAAAAGAGATTAAAGCCTAGTGCGGGAGATAGACAAGAAGAGAAACTTTATAATCCATTGTGAGAGGCTCTATTAGAGACATGCCCTTGGCTCTATGTGGTGTATGATGTAATATTCCACAAGTGCTGTTTTGACTCGGTTTTGAAGCCATGGCTCAAAACCCTCAGTTCCCCTACACAGAATAAGCTCCCACCCCAACCATTGAATACTTCCCTTATCAGACATTCTAGAGTTAAGATACACACAGACCCAACTGCCAGAGGTTCCCAGGTACCTAACTCCCTTGGGGTTGTGGAATTATTCAGAGTACCTAATGCCCAGGAAGACTGAGTTTAGCCTAACCCCACCCCACTTGCCATATATAAGCCACCTCCTATCAGCTTGCTTGTTACCCTGTCCTGGGTGTAACCCAATGTGTAGCCCTGAGTGGTACCCTTCTCTCACTTGGAGCTGTAAGTAACAAAGGTTTTTCCTTTCATCTATCTGAGTGTCTTTATGTTGTGTCCCACCATTGAAAGAATCTCTAAATCTATAAACGATCTACAAATCTTATAAAACAGGTGACAAATTTGGATTATAAGTATGGGAGTAGATCTGGAAAGTGTCCTCAGAGGAGGTGATTCTAACCTTTGCTTTCAAAGAGAGGAGAAGTCAGGTGAGGAGAGGCGGGGAGGAAAGCATAGGAGGAGAGAGGGGAAAATGTTGACTTGGACTCAAATCCAGGAACAAGCATGTGCAGAAGCAGGGAGTGTCTGACAGATGGAACCATAAGACAAAGGTGTAGGAGTGTGGAAACCTCTGGTACACGTAAGGAACTGCAACTTTTCAGTGTGTCTGAGCCTGGAGCATGAAGTACAGAGTAGAAACACGGCAGGTAAGCAGAAGTAACCAAGAGTCAGACCCTGAAGCATCTTGTAAGCCCTAGTAAGAATTTTGAGTTAATTCTAAAAGCTATATAGAGACAATGAAAGGTTTTAAGGATGGTAAAATAATTTTTTTTTGTTTTGTTTTCTTGTTTTTGTTTTTTGCGGTACGCGGGCCTCTCACTGTTGTGGCCTCTCCCGTTGTGGAGCACAGGCTCTGGACGCGCAGGCTCAGCGGCCATGGCTCACGGGCCCAGCCGCTCTGCGGCATGTGGGATCTTCCCGGACCGGGGCACAAACCCACGTCCCCTGCATCGGCAGGCGGACTCTCAACCACTGCGCCACCAGGGAAGCCCCTAAAACAATTTTTTAAGTTACATTTTCAAAAGGTGTCTCTGGCAGTAGTTTAGATAATTGCTTGAAGGGGGCAAGTATGAAGGATGATACCAGTTAAGAGGCAATTACAGTAAACATTTCTGTAAGAAATGATGAGGGTCAGAATGAAAGTAGTCACAGTGGAGTCAGCTCTTTGGGGGATATTGTGGAGAACTTGCCCATTGGTCTTGCTGGGGAGCTTGATATGTGGAATGAGAGAGAGGGGGAGTCATGAGTGACTCCAGATATACTAGACTGACCTGGAAAATGGGTGGCCTGAGCTGTCCTTATTACTCAGAGGAGAAGAAGAAAGTTGGGGGGTGGAGGGAAGGAAGGAAGATATATTTAAGGTCCAGTAAGTTTGCAAGGCCGGAGGACGTCCTCAAAGAGGGACTCAGGCAGTGGCCAGATCTCTGGGTCCAGAAAACAAAAAGAGCCATCTGATTTAGTAATGTTGATTTGAACGTCATTCATTTCTAGCTAACTGTAGTAGGTAAAGCTTTGCAAGTGGAAACAATCACTCAGGAGGGAGTGGAGAAAGGGCCAAAACAAGAACTCTGAAGATCAAGAGGTTGGCAGAGGGGAAAGACTATATGAAAAAGGTTAGGGAGTCATCACAAAGAAGGAAGGGAACCAAGAGCAAGTTGTGTCCTACAATCCAAGGACAAGAGAAAGGAAGGAAGGAGAGGTCTTTACTTTCAAGATGTTAAACAGAATGACTGAAAAGTACTCCTTGAAAGATAGAGAACCTTACTCCTAACACGTCCTTTTTTCTCCTCTATCATCAACTTCTTTCTCTCTATCTTAAAATAAAACTCCTCCCTAAAATAAAACTCCTCCCTAAAACTCTTCCCTAACACGTCCTTTTTTCTCCTCTATCATCAACTTCTTTCTCTCTATCTTAAAATAAAACTCCTCCCTAAAACTAGTTTTACCAGGGTTATCCATACATTATCCACGGATAATTTCATGGAACACCTTTCAGTCCTTTTACTTAAATCTTGAACATCATGACCTCTCCCCTTCCTGACATTCTCTCCTCTGTGGGTTGTAGGACACAAGTTTCTCCGGGTTCCCTTCCATTTCTGTGATGACTCCATAATCTCTTTTATATAGTCTTTTCCTTCCATCCACCTCCAAAATTTTGAGGTTCTAAGGAGAAGGCAGGATGGGATTAGCCTGAAATAACAGCAGAGCACTTTTCTTCTCAGTGAAGAGCAAAGCAGACAGAGCTAAGAGTTAGTACCAAATGTTCTAGATGGGACTAAAAGTTGGGAGGTCTCTTCGCTGAAATTTTCTGTTTTCTCTGCAAAATGAAAGACATGCATTCAGTAGTAGATTCTGAAATCACTGAATTTAAAAAATGTCTCGGGCTTCCCTGGTGGCGCAGTGGTTGAGAGTCTGCCTGCCGATGCAGGGGTCACGGGTTCGTTCCCCGGTCCGGGAAGATCCCACGTGCCACGGAGTGGCTGGGCCCGTGAGCCATGGCCGCTGAGCCTGCGCGTCCGGAGCCTGTGCTCCGTAATGGGAGAGGCCACAACAGTGAGAGGCCTGCGTACCGCAAAAAAAAAAAAAAAGTCTCTATGATTATTGTTGTTAGAAAATGCAAACGTGATTTAAACCATGTGGCTCTTGTCAGCTGCTAGAAAACTATACTGGGATACAAGATTTGGATTTAAGTGTTATGCTCATATCTGGTATTTGCAAGCACTTAATCCTTCTGCTGCTTCTAGATGGAGGTAGTACTATTTTATGTTTCACGTCTTTTTGCACTTTGGACCCCGTGAAAATGCATAAGCTGCCTAAAGCTTGCTGCCTCCAGTGCTTTTGGAAACAGGGAGATATAAATCTTCAACCTAGTGATAAATGAGAATGAGAATATTTTACCATTCAGTGAAAATATTGTTGTGAATATTGCTTTAAAGCTCCAAAAATGCAAAGAAGAAGAAAGTGCAACAGGGAGTTGTTAAAAGAATCAATGAACGTATGTTTGCTAAAAAGCTAGCAGCAAAGCTGCCCAGTGGAAGCCATCTGATCACCAAAGTAAGTTTATAACTATAGTGTCTGACCCTCCGTAATTTTATTTAGTCCTGTGCCTACAGCCAACTGCAAGTATAGAATTAATATTAATATTATGAGCTAATTTTTATTGATTGCTCGCTCTGTGGCAGGCACTGCACTAAGGATTTCACTGTAACTTTTCCTTACTACCCGCTACATATGGAGAAATGGAGTTTTGAACAGCTAAGTGACAGCTCAGGGTCACACACCTTTTATACAGGGTAGCTATGTGGTAACGTTAATATTGTTACCCTGAAAAATTGGCACTTTTTTCCCAGACATGCTGTTTTCAGATTATCAATATTTTTCTCACAATCCTAAATCCCATTCTCTATTTTCATAAACAAATAATTTAAAGAGAAGTTCCTGTATTTTTAGTTGCACACAATTCAGAATCTCCTATTCTCAGTATCTTTGTGCATTGAATAGGTACTCTGATTGTGGGAAAATAATAAAGGTAGATACATAATAATTATAAATTACTGATACAAGCCACCATTTACTGAACTTCGATTATGTGCCAGGTATCATTTTAATCTCTTCATATTTTTGTTCATCCCATACAGGGGGTATTCTGTAATGCACTATGAAATTATTTGGGAAATGTAAGACAGCAAAATTATTTAGTGCTTAAAAGTAGGGTTTTATTATTTATTTGATATATGTTATGAAAATCTTACATTTAAAAATATTTTACAAATATAGCTAGAAAAAATTCCTAGATAAAAAAAAAAGAAAATATTCCTAGAGATTATTCTGAAGGAAGACCTGTGAATTTACTTTCCACATAGAGAGAAAGAAGAAAAGAAAAGGCAACTGGCAAGGATGAAGACCACTGGGCTAACATTTCATCACTTTGTTTTGTTTTAACGTTGGATACAGAAGGTAAAGTTTATCGCACTGCTCAGTTCAAGAAAAATTCTTATCACTCCCCAGTCCTTGGAAGGACCACTCTTGTTTCATTTGTTCACTTTAGCCCAGAATACACTCTCAGTCTCCCCCATTCCCCATTCTAGTGTGTTACATACATCCCTCTTTGTAAGGTTTGTGTCCTTGTGCAATGTATAATATTGATTTTTGTGAATTATTATCCTGGTTATATTAGGTATAGATACAGTTAGAGAGACAGAGAAAGAGATAAAGGTGATATGAACTCTGAAGATCAGAGATTAAGAAACTGGACCAAGATCACACAACTCTTATTCGATGCAGTAGAATTCAGACCTTAGTCTGACTCTATCGAAAACTGTCAGTCTTACCTTCCCAAGTCCAAAGACTGTAGAAAAACTGTAGAAAAAAAAAGATTTCTGAATGCATTCCTAAAATCCATTGGATTTGGAAATAGGTTTTGAATTGGGTTAATTATCAACAAAACGGATAAAAACTTGGGAAGTTCATGATTTTTTTTCAAGCCCACATATAGGGAACGAGGACGGCAGAGGAGAAGTGTTCCTTAGATTCAACTTTGAGGAATTAAATATATCACCTACCACACAAAAGTGATTAATATTGCGAGGGCGATGAATTTGATAATGACTGAGAGATGCCATCAACCTGACAAACTAAACAATTTTTTTAACCTGACATAGCCCTATTCAAGACATCAGCTGTCATCTGAAATGAATTCTGCTTCTAATTTGTCTTCATAAATAATGCAATTAATTGAAAGGTAGTTACAATGAAAGTCTTTAACTTCTTTCGTCTCCAATTTGAGGGCAATCTCTTTGCATTCCCTAGAAAGAATGTTCCACTCCTTTTATCAAATAAAACTTAGACATCACTGATCAGAACACTGAGATCAAAAACAAAAGAATCCATTGTGTGAAGACCACCACATCTAATAGTTTTCTCAATCCTTTTTTTCCAAGTTTAGCATTATCTTAAAACGTGAAACATAAAGATCTGATGTAAGAAAATTTATTCAAGCTCAAAATTTTACTAAGAATATCTATTTAATCAAGCTTCCAGGCTGTACATCTACCCTCTTCTTGCCACCTAACTTCTGTTTATTTAGAATTAAAAAATGACCTCTGATTCTATTATGTTGCACACTTCATCACACAGAAAAATCTTTGGTTTACAGCTTCCAGGTAACCTTTCTTCTTCCTTCCCCCCAACCTCATTTAGTGAGAATAAAAAGGAACCATTGAACAAAAGCAGTTCCTGACCACTTCCAGCAAGTGGAAATAAAGAATTCTTGTGTTAAAGATGAAAATAATTAAAATGCTTTTTATCTGAGGTTTCCCTGTGCAGACACCAGTGACTCCATTTGTTTATTTGTGAGTACAGATGTTAATAAACCTATGTGCTGAAGGCATGAAAGAGAGGTAAGAGAACTATGCAAGCATTAAAACTTTCAATCATTTAATTACTTTTTCCCTCTGGGAAGGCTAATTTCAACAAATATAGCAGAGGAAGGACATGATTATGAACGGAGATTTGAGCTGAGCATGTTTCACAAGGTTGTTATAAAAAAGAAAAAAATGGAAAGACAAAGATTTTGTGAGGTATACCAAATTATAGCTAAAATCTTACAAGTTACTTAAAATGCAAATTACACAGCTAAATACAGAAAATTTGGGTAATATAATTATTTTGGTATCTAGCCCCTAGCTGTTACAAAATAGCCACTGGCAAAAGAAGAAGTTTAGTCTACATTATCATTACTTATATTTAGTCATATCTACTAAAGTCTGCCTCTCAACAATGAGAAAATCTTCAATTCAAAGCTCTCAGAAGATAATTTTGTATTTTGTTCGAAGTCCAAAAGCTAGAAATACTGCAAGTTTGAGTTTTTCCCCAACTAGCAAGTCCATCTGGGTAAAGTCCTTACATCTTTTTACATTCTGTTATAATAATAGCTAACATTTAACTAATACTTGCCGGATATTTTATAGGTATTGACTTCTGTCTAAAAGTAGAAGAGTAAAATGGAGATAGACTAGAGAAGGGGGAATAAAGGAGAAGAGATGAGTGCATTAGTCCGCTTGGGCTGCTGTAACAAAATACCCTGGTCTGGGTGGCCTTATCAGTTTATTTTCTCACAGTTCTGGAGGCTGGAAAGTCTAAGGTCAAGGTTCTAGTAGGGTTTGGTTTCTGGTGAGAGCTCTCTTCCTGGCTTCAGATGGCCACCTTTCAGCTAGATCCTGGTATGGTGGAGACAGCAAGCTCTCTGCTCTCTCTTCTTATACAGGCACTGAACCCGTCATGAGGGTCTTCCACCCTCATGAGCTCATCTAAACCTAATTATCTCCCAAAGACTCCACCTCCAAATACCATCACATTGGAACTTGGGGCTTCAACATGCACATTTGGGGGACACAATTCAGTCCACAGCAAGGAGAGAGGAAGATGATCGAAAGTCAGAACCGGGTAACAAGAATGTAAGTACAGAGAGGCAGCAGTCAAAGGTGAAAATTGTGCTGTCAGGAAGTCAAGAGGAAGATTTAGAAAAATGAGTGGTTAATAGTGTCAGAGGCCATTGAGAAAGGCATGGAAAAGACTCCTCTGAAAGCTGATAATTAGAAGGTCATTAGTGTCTTTCATTTGGTCTAAAGCCCAATTGCACACATATAAAACTATATGTTACAATGTGTCATTAAGGCAACACTAAATCATATGGTATTAGAAGAAAAAGAAGGAATGCTTTTGGCTGGGGTCACCAGAGAAGGTTTAACAGGTCAACGGACATTGAACATGGAACATGGTAAGTAGACTTTTGACAGGTGGAGTCTTGGTGAGAGAGAAGTCTAGGTTGAGTAAGGTAAGGTGTGGAAGTGGAAAAGGGCATAGCTGACTTGGAGAATTGAGAGTAGCCAGGTTTGTTGGAGAATATGATAGAAATGTAAGAGAGAAGTGATAAATTTGCATTTACAGGGTGATAATATAAGGTGGATTTCTTTCATCAATAGCTATTGTAAAAATACATTATTTTAACCCTCAGCTCTATTTATTAAAATAGAATGTAAGAATTTCATTTCACAGTACCTTTATGATTTTTCTTAGTCTTTTAAAATATTTATCAGAAATTGTTTTAAAGCATTTGGTTAGAAGTGAAATTAGCCAGATTTTCCTGAAAACTTCTTTTGTTCAGAGTGAAAGTTACTTGATTTCTTTGGATCTCAGACTTCTTATCTCTAAAGTAGATTAGGCTGAATTAGTCCCTGGATTCCTCCAAAATATGATTCTATGATACAGAAAACAGTATTTTCAAAAAAGCACCAAAGTGTAGTTATTGCTTTCATTAAAAACATTGAAGTCATGAACTCATTTTTATTAAACTGGATATAAAATTCTCACTCACTGCTTTTATGTGGGACTTTCTAAAGTCTAAGTTCTTTATATACTTTTCAAATAAAATCTGAGCTCTACAAAATAATTATTCCACAGAATCCAATGGAGTTTTAAAAAATACAGGTTAGCAGATGATATGTAACAAATTAGTAATTTGGGGAACTCCATAATATTATAACACTTTAGAGATGCAGTAACTTTAAGGTCATTTTGTCCAGTTTCACATGAGGAAACCAGACTGTAGAGACTGTAGAGAGATTAAGTGATTTGCTGAAGGCCACGCACCAACTTGAATTCCACCGTGCCACTGTTACTGGTCCATGGACGAGAGTCAATGGTGGACCAGTATGAATATTTCTGTCTTTCTGATGATGGTTAAACTCTAGTTTCCATTTTTTTAAAGCCGTTGGTTTCCAAGTAAAGGGAAATTTAAAAGTATATGTATTACTTGGTAATATCTGTGTTAATGGAGACCACTGAGAGCAAAGCAAATCTGGTCAAAATTTCATTTTTGACTGCTTTCCTATGCTGTCTGGACCCTTCACCAACCAGGTGTAACCGTGCTGCTCAAAGACAAGGACCCAGACCTCTGGTCCAGAATCCCATTATAAAGGAAGGTGTAGGGAGAAGCAGTCATTGACCAGCTTAGCCTAGGACTATGTGACAGTGTCGTGAGACTGTATCATGATATAACAGTATCATGAAATCCTCCCACATATACACCTTTTAAAGAAGCACCATCATAAGGACAAAATTATATGGGGGATATTTTGAAGTGTCATAGATACCTTTAAAAATCTCAAGAAAGTAATAGGCCCTTGCCACCAGTAAAGTGACATGCATTCCAAAAATTTGCAGACAAATTCAGGGGCTCAAACTGAGGGTCACTGAGGCCAAGATCCCCAGGGATCACATTTTATCAGCAGTCCAGGCAGTACTTTATGGGGAACCAAGTGGCCTGCACACTATAGCTGGATATTATGAACCCCCTCTCTTAACACCACTTTGTGTAACTTTATCATTCTGGTGGAGGCTGCCTAGTAACTGCTGGCCATATGTCCCCGCAAGTGCGCAGCTCTTAGAGAGGAGATCCTTTCTTGAAATGAAGTCATCTTAAACTCTGTAAGGATTTGGGGTACAAGAAGTTTACTGCTGCTGTGATTAAGAGAAAGTGCAAAGAGTACCAGCGGCTCTAACTCAAAAAGTCACACTAGCTTAGGACTATGACTGATAGGCAGAATGGGGCAAAGGAAGGGAAAGAAGGTCGAGAGGAAGGAAGAAATGGAGGCAGTTAATATCAAGGACTCTGAAGTAGCGGAATCATAAAATTCCATAACTCCATCTTCTCTTCTGCGACTGGTCATGAAGAATTTCTATCTACTACAGTTTCCTGGTAAGATCAACCACCATTCTCAGTTTCCTGCCAGGTAACAAATACCAAAGGGAAAGTGGGCTAATTGAATTGTCCTGCTTTTAAAAATATCTGACCCTTGCTACAATATTACTCAAAATACAAACCAATGTGAGACTCAGTTCTCTACGGTACACCCTTTCTTGCAAAGCAAACAAACAGTTCTTATCCTCAAGCTCACATCATTATTAGTATTTAAATACAAAATACTTACATTCTTCTTGAGTTCATTTTAACAAGACTGCTGTAATTGTGTCAACTGAGGTTCTTAGGACCATTCTTTGAAACCAGAACCAGTAGATTCATGTGAGAGAGGCATGAACATTTCCACAAAGGTCAATTGCTGGACTCTTGAGTCCAGTATTTCTGTGGAATGACATCCAAGGGGTTAAAGGCTTGAAAATGACGGCAATCATGAAATCCATATTTCTCTTTAGCTTAATTTTTAATTTGTACACTATGTTGAAATTCTGTATGAGGAGAAGATCAGCCTATGCAGCTGCAAATATGCTATTGCCATAGTGTCCATGTGTCTGTACAGGATGGATTTTAAGGAATAGAAATAGAAATGATAAACCATAATATTCTTATCCAAGTCCACCTTTGACCTGAGGTCATTGAAACAAAAGTTGGAAAATTCCAGAGCAATGGTGGTGAGGAACAAGGAAAGAGCTTAATGATTTTACTAAGAAATAGTTAATAACTTCCAGAGTTTAGAAAATTAATTATACCTGAAGATATAATTTTAGTTGATCACTAGAGTGTTTATTTTGCCTTATCGCAAAGACCAGATACCATAGATATATAAAATTCATTACGTTGCAAAATATTTTTATATCAGACACAAAAATTCACCAGCTCAACCTTTACCACTAAATACCATATTGCATGTATAGGTAATCCTGCCCCTAAATATTTTGTGACTGAGAGAAGTTAGAGTGGTAGTTTAAGGATATTACCAGCTGAAGTCTTTACAGGTTGGGGATAGAGATGGGGATGGGAAAGGGATTCCTGTCGCAATAAGCAGTAATTTTGCAAAAAGAAGGGGATATTTGGGAGATTACAAAAATATGCATGTGCTGCTGTCCCACCACTGGTGCCCGCTGTAGATACTGAGTTCCCTGATACTACGATATGGCTTCTATCTGCATCTTCACTCAACTTTGGAAAAGTCCTTTCTTTGCTCTCAAAACCTCCATTTGCTTCTATCAAAATCAGATCTATGGGCTTCCCTGGTGGCACAGTGGTTGAGAGTCTGCCTGCCGATGCAGGGGACACGGGTTCGTGCCCCGGTCCGGGAAGATCTCACGTGCCACGGAGTGGCTGGGCCCGTGAGCCATGGCCGCTGAGCCTGCGCGTCCGGAGCCTGTGCTCCGCAATGGGAGAGGCCACAACAGTGAGAGGCCCGCGTACAGCAAAAAAAAAAAAAAAAAAAAAAAAAAAAAAAAAATCAGATCTATGACTAGGACATCTTTACCTGTTTCACCTGGCTTTCTCTCATTTCCTATGTTAGGAAAAAGAGACAGTATATGTTATGAAGTTAAGCACAACTGGCTGATTTCTATCCCAAATTTCATAATTATAGAATACTCATAAAATGCTAATAATTTTGAGTAGATGGACCAGTTAACAAACCCTGTATAAATTAAACCAGCATTTAAATTGTGTTGTATAAGGTGCTATTCTTTCAGTACAAGATATTTTTCAAAGGGACCTGGAGGTGAAACCAGAATGTGCTTGATGCCATCTGAGGAGCATCATTCAATAAAAAAAAAATTTTTATGTAAATTACTTCAGTTAAAAAAGAACATTTCAGGGAGATCAGCTCAGTGCTTTGCGACCACCTAGAGGGGTGGAATAAGGAGGGTGGGAGGGAGACGCAAGAGGGAGGGGATATGGGGATATACGTATGCATATAGCTGATTCACTTTATTATACAGCAGAAACTAACACAACACTGTAAAGCAATTATACTCCAATAAAGATGTTAAAAAAATAAATTAAAAAAAAGAACATTTATAAATCATACAGGAAACACAGTATTTTTTAAATTTTTCTGTTTTTTTTCCTGCGTACATACTCATTTTAGGAAATTCATAAAATTCAGAAACATACAAAGACAACAATAATAATCTTACCACCCAAAACTGATATCTAAGAACATTTTGATACACAATAAGTGTACAGGAACCTCAGATTTAATGTGTGTAGTTTTAACTATTCTTGAGAAACCCTAAACTCATTATATAATCTGTTATAATTTTTGATGTTATAATCACGAGTCCACTTCTGAGTCTGGTTTGAAATGAGTGAACATTGTAGCTAGTGATTGTAACAGCCCAGCCTCCTCTCTTTATTGTGAGTCTGTGCTGAACTTGTTGTATATAAGCAGTAATTAACAAATTTATACTTTACTGCATGTGGCAGAAATGATACCTAAGGAACAGTCACACATTTGGGGGGATCCAAGTTTTGCTTGTGAATGTTAATTTCTATATTTACTTCCCCATCTTTTTTGTCTTTCAGTCTTTTAATAGCAAAATATCTTTTTTTAAATTCTAAGAGATAGAATTGTACTTGAAAATTGTCAGCTTCTATAGATGTTTTTACAATAGAAAAACATTTTCTTCCTGCCCCTACGTGGGCAGGTCGATTTTCACTGAAAACAACTTCAAGCTGGTTCTAATGTTTACTCACTTATGCAGGTGCGTTCATCAGCATGGAGACTGTACCCCGTATCACATGCACAATGGAAGGTGCCCAGGGTGTTAATACAGCGCTGTTGGCAGCCTCCACTCACTACCGTACATTCATCAACATCTAGAGGAGGAAGACAGATGGTCAGGGTTACAATGTCATTCCAATGTCAGCTTCAGAGAAGTGGCACAATATTTCTTTGATACACAGTATATGTTTTATTGCACAAAGGCACCATCTCTGTCGCCACAGTTCTTTGCCTGTTTGATCCATTTTACTCCACAGTATAAACAAAAAAATGTAGATAGAAACTTTATTGAGCTTTTTAAAGCCCAGCAACGATGAGCATAGTGATTGTCTCACAATTTTCTATTCTTCACATCCTGATTAATTAGACAGATCTGAGATATAGATATTTCCTTAGGGAAGGGAACCTGGAGGGGAGAATTACAATGAGCTACCCTATCTGGAGCAGCACACACGAGTAGATAAACACCTTTACTGGTCTGACGCTGCTGAATGAAGTCAGTAATAGAGTTAATACCTTGACTCTCCTTCTCATGGGATATAGTGGACATCAGGGCAGAGACAGATAAATTCAAATAAAGCCATGGTTTGGAGTTCTTAAAAACACATGGATACATTTGCACCATTAACTCAGATTCTTCCTTATCTTTCAGGGCTCCACTTTCTGAAATACTTAGCATGTTTATGTTTGAAGTTACATTAATTTAGACTAAATGAAAAGAGGTCAAGACTCATGGTCACCTATGTCTTACGATCAGTCAAGTTTATGATAAATGAATAATATTTGTCTTCCTTTGGAAAGGAAAACGAATTTATCTCTTAGAACCTATACTTCCTTGTACCCTATACAATCAGTTCTGATATATCTAAAATCACAACAAGAAGATATCCACAAACACAGGGAAAGCTTTTCAGATAATCAGTGATTTTTCAGATAATCAGAGCTTCTAAATTTTCCTGTTCAGAGAATCTGTTTTGTGACATGTTCCAAAGTAAAAATCAGACAGAAAGGTCAAGATTTAGTCTGCACGTGTCTCATGCAGAGAATGTCCCTGACTCCCCTGTCCCCAGTTCCAGACATTCTGGCAAAGACTGTTGAGTATGAATATTCTTCACTAAAATATGTTATCATAATAGATAATTAGCTTTACATTGAGTGAGATTTAATTCCACAGGGCAAGATCCTTACTCGAGAAGACATCAATATTGGGAAGGAACACTATTGCAATGTTTCATCATAGGCCCTTTTCACACTGAAATCCTAATGAATGTTTTGTACTGTAGGTAACAATAGGGCATGTGACCTGAGAGAAGCACAAGAGTTTTCTTTTACTTGGCTTTTTTTTTTTAATGAAGAAGAAAAAATATGAAGAATATAAATCACAAAATAAGTCCCACATTTTAAAATTACTAGTTTACCATATTAAACACATTTTACACAGTCTAGTATTTTCCTTCTAAAATTAGATATTCTGGAGTAATTCTGATATTTTAAAAGGAATCTTATTTTAGAGATAAGAACTACTGACTTTTCAAAGTGTTAGAATTTTTATTAAATTTTGAGTCTGTGATAAACAAACCACTAATTTTTTCCATATAAACTAATATCAAATCAGAATTCTCCATTTGTAACTTGTACTTTGTGCAGGGCTTTAATAGTTATGCTACCTAAATTTTTATCTTTCTAGCTTTAGGGTATTAGATATAATTTAGGGTTGAGATATAATTTTGAACCTTAATCTGTCAACCCCTGAATTATATATCCTTCCCATGTCTTTTACTTTAGACATACAAATAAAACTCTTAATTCCCAAGAGTTACATGTTTTTATCAACAAAACAATCAATATATCAGCATTTGCCATGATCAAAATTTTTTATAATATACCATATATATGTATTTAAATACACTAAAAATGTCTTAAAGAGTGTGCACAGATAAAATGATTACTTCTGAGGAGGGAAGGAAGGTATCTGACTGAGTAGAGTGCAGGATGTGTGTGTTGGACAAGGAATGTTATCCACATCTATAATGTTCTAATTTTTCACAAGAAAGTTATTCAGTTACTACTTGAGTATTAAAAAGTAATTTTGAAAAAGAAGTATAATAAGAACACCTCCCCTTCCCCTTCAAGCTCCAATAATTTTCTGGCAAAAGAAACCAAGTTAGTGTAAAAGAGAAAAATCATTGGGTTCATTCCAAAGATTAGAGTGGACATTGATTTTAAGGATGAGTATTCTTTCAGTATGTTTTAGTGTGTTCATATTCTTAATCTTTTCCAGAACTATAACTAAAGTACTATAATCTATCAAAAACACATACACATTAACAAACAAAAGCAAACCAAACTTCCTCTGTACTCTGAGTCAGACAGTCTTGGGAAAAATATCTTAGTGTTGAAACTTATTAACCTGTCACTTTGCCTCTCTGAGACTCAGTTTCCTCATCTGTAAGATGGGATAATAATGACTGCCACATGTACTATGCTCTGATTTATGTTTTCCTTTACTATTCATGTATAAGAGATTGGAATACACTGCTAATGCTTGAGATTATATGTAGAAATCAAACAAGCAATGATAGAAATACTGAGAAATGTGGGAATTTAGGGAAGGGGAAATGCATTTGGGCTACAGTGATAAAGGAATGTTTGAGGTAAAAACTGAGAATTGAGTGCATGGAGAAAAGGATGGGTAATCCAAAGGTGCAGAGGTTTAAACGTGCAGTGTCTGAGATTCAGTATTTAGACCTGTCAGGTTGGTGAATAAGGTTGGCAAAAGAAAGTAAAGTTGAAAAACAAACCTAAAATCTTCTTTTAATTAATTTAGATAGCAAAGTCTTCCTCTTCTTGATTTACAATACAATACACTTCTGGGCAGGTTGAGACATAACAGGCTGTGTTCACACAGTAGTTAAGCAAACTTACTAACAGTTAAAAAAATCAATCATTTTTAGAGTGGTACCAAATGAAAAGTAATTGGTTTGACTTTCTTCTTCTCTTTTGTCCTTTCAGAATACACTGGATTTACTGATTGTTTGGGCATTGTGTAACCTACCATTCTCAAATCCGGCAGTGCATTAGAATCACTTGGTGGGCATTTAGAAATACCCAAGCCTTGGTCCTGTCCTTAAAAACGTCTGATTTAATTGGTCTGGGGTAAGACTTGGTAATCAAATATTTGAAAATCACCTTTAGTGATTCTAATGGGGAGCCAGAGTTGAGATCCCCTTATGTAGTTAATGTTTTAATCTCCTAGAGATCTTGTTATAACGCAGATGCTGATTCAGTAGATCTGGGGCTGAGGGGCTGGATTTTGCATTTCTAATAGATCCAAGTCAATTCTGAAGCTGTGGTCTGTGGACCATACTCTGAGTAGTGAGCCTGAGTCCTCTGTTCAACTGCAAATGTCACACGGATCACAAATGTCATGATCTGGCTCAACTTCTCAGCTGTTTGACCAAAGCAGACCAATTCAGTTCAAATAGATAAATCAATACTCTGACCAAAATAGTGTGTGTATATACATACATACATACATACATACATATATACATACATTAAATTATTTACCAAAACCTCTGAAAAGAAACCACCCATATTTCCCACACTATTCACTCAACAATAGTTAATATTTTTAAGACAATGTTAGCATTATCTGTTATGAGAAATGACTTTCTTCTGTAAAACGTGAAGGACATTTTAGTTCTTTTCTGATGAAATACCTCTGATATAGGATAAAACCGGGTTAAATTGCCATGATATTAGACTCTCATGCTGAAGCCGTCACAAGTGATTTTCTTTTCCATCAAGATTCTGCCCAACAGAGTTAAAAACCAGAAATGTCAATATTACATTAAAATGTTATTATGAAGTGTACTTCATGTGGAGAAACCATTTCTCCAATTTTTCTCTCAGTTATATCTTAATGTTAGATGCTTACAGAAAGCCCTGCCCTCAGAATTGGAGCTCCAGGACACTGCTGGGAATAATGATAAAGTGATTAGAATTTTTTCAGCATTATCCCTGTGATATGGACCAAGGATTTGATGATTTTTATACTGTACAAGAATGTCAAAAAAGAATCAACTATGTCTGCTATTCTTCCTTTTTAATGTCCTTTCTCTAAATATTTCTGCTGTATTTATCCCCCAAACTATTTCCCCAGATGATCACAGAATATAATAGCTTAAAAGAATTCACACTATTATCAAGTGTATTTTGCACATAAAAGCTCCCTGAGACAACAAAGATCCACTTTTGTTTCCAAACAATCAAGGTTGTTTTATATTATTTTTTTAGCGTGTGCAGCCAGGGTAAGATAAATTATTCTTCCATTTGCCTTTTCATATAGGCGATATAGGTTTCTGTTCTCGGAAACCTGTTGATTGGAAATAAGCATTGCTTTATGTTAAAGACCACAATACAGAAGTGTTAGGTTTGAAGGAAATATTAGAGGGTGTGTTGAAGACTCCACTAGATTTTCTAGACGTGGCTTTACTTTCACTCTGTTCTATTATACTTTCACTCTGATATGCAATACTGCTGACTTTTCACTTGTATCTTAATTCTGTAGTTCCTGATCGGAGGAACTCCTTAAGGTCAAGGATCCTGTTATATTAAGCATTTTCTGGAATAGAGTTGATACTCCATAAATGTTCTGTGAATGAATGTGTGGTTTGAGAGCCATCCACATAGTTCAGTCTTCTATCCACCCATATTCATCAATGGGATTTCTTAGAAATGGGCTCTGTTCCACTTGCCCTCTCTTCACCCTTGCCATAGGCTATGGATATTTGTTTTTGACCCTTCACAAGTTGCTTTAAAGACTCCAGGGCACAGAGTAATTTTTGTTTGCTCATGAACAAATTTAAATTGTGTCTATAGTGAATATTCACAGGTTGGCCATTTTTCTTGTTCACTAATACTCAATAACTATCAGGTTTTCCTTTGGGGAATTTTATCCCTGTCATTTTAGAGAAACCATGTAGATTATATGGGACTGATGAACACCACTCCTCTCTCAAATCTGAGGTGGACTTTTCTTGGCATAAACCTACCTCCATCTGCCACAGTGACTGGACCAGGTAATGTCTTTATTAGCATATGACCGTCTCAGGAATGAATGAATTAGTTCAGATGTGATCCAATCAGCAGGAAGCTCAACATATAGGTTGGGAACCCTGGGACACAGAGGCCCTGTTGCTCTGGAAATTGTAATGTGTGTATGAGCCATCATGCAGTAGCCATTTTTTTCCCCATGAATGAAGCCGCACTAAAGATAAAGCCAACAAAGAGGACAGAGCCGAAGGACTAACAGAAAACAGGAATTGGAGCCCTGAATGGACTATGCCTGAAGCCTCCCTCCCTCTGACCTCCTCAGTTAAGTGATTCAATACCCTCCCTTTTGTGGTTTAAGCATTTTATGTGATTCTATTGACTGTAAAAGAAATCATCGTAACTGAGGCATGAATACTGTAAAATGGGTGTGCAGGAGGAAGTTACCCAGTGCAGCTCAAACTCAGTACACACTTTCCAAAAAGATTTATTGTCTTCCAATCAGTAAAATGTTTTCATCTATATTCACCAAGGCTTGTAACATTATTGGAGCAATTATATTCTGTCAAGAGTCTAATGAATTTGAGGATTTGTCACAATTTTGGTTCATTTTTATGACAAATATATGGGTTTATCAAACTGCCTGTGCTAAGTTGTAGCATATCTGACAGTGATAGAGGGTTTGAAGATGCCTTCTTGAATAGTTTCCTCACAATTGCTCTGTGAGGGTTCCTTTATTTGGTCTGTGTAGAGTAAGGATTAAAGCAAAAAATTATTATGCTAAAGATGTGGCTAGGGCCTGATTATGGAGAGTATTTTCTGCCATACTAAGGAGACATGGCTTTACTTTACAGACCATGGGCACCAGCAGGGCAAAGGAGAGATTAGAGAAGTGGGAGACTGAAGGCAGGGAAGCCAAGTTACAGCCAAAATCCAGATAAAAGATGTTGAGGACTTGACCTAAGCTAGTAGCAGTGGAAATAGAGAAACGTGGGCAGATATAAAAGAGCTTAAGAAGAGAAAATCAAAATGATTTGGTTATTAGCTGGATGTGATGGAGAAGAAAGAGTCAAGGTCAACTGACTTGAACGATTGGCTGGCTGGCTGTGGCATTCACCGCATTCACTGCAACAGCACAGAAGGAGGAACATTTGATACTAGAAGAATAGTTCAGTCTTGGACATCATGATTTGATGGGCAAGTGATATTGGAAGTTAGGGATATAGACAGTAGGCAACTGAGTGTGTGGACTAAAATCAGGAGAAAAATATGGGGGGAGTTTTCAGCTACCATCTATCTCCCTGCACAAGTCTAAACTTAGGAGTCATCCTTGATATTTTCCCTTCCTTCACCCACGTTTGATCTAATACCAAATTTTACTATATCAAAATTATCTCCTAAAACATCTCAAATCTGTCCATTTCTCATGTCCACTGACACCACTCAAATCCAAACTAGAGCCCCCCCTCCCCCCCGCCATCCACCATTTGGTCCTCTAATATCTGCTGCACCACAGTGATGTTTCAAAAACAAAAATTTGATCATGTCACCCGTTCCCTCACTCCTGTCTCCGTTTTGTACCCTTCAATTCCTTCCCATTGCTCTTAGGATTAAACTGAACACCAATGTGGTCTGGAGGCCCTTGTGTGGTCTGGTCTCTGCTTCCTTCTCTAATTCTCTCTCTCTCTCTTTTTTAAAGAATTCTTTTATTAATTTATTTACAAATAACAAAAACCGTTATATGTTAACATAATTTTTATAAAAAATATAGGTATTTTTCTTTAAAGAAAAAACAAAAGAACCAGTGAAAAGAGTGGCATTGTTTTACATTTTTGTCAATTTCTTTCACGTCTAGCTTAATAGAAGAGAGCTAGACTCTCATATCTGCTTTGCGTTCAGTCTGCTACAGTATCACACAACATGCAAACTCCTCTGTACACTCAGGAAAGAATGAGAATGAAAAAAGCAAATGAAGTCTTCATACGAGAAAAACAGCTTTAACCCTGAGGATCCTTGAAAGGGTCTTGAGGACTTCCCTGGGTCACACTTTGAGATCCACTGCCCTAGTGTAATAGCATTTTACACATAAGGAAGCTGAATCTCAGATCAACTAAGAGATCCAAAATGACAGGGCCTGTGAATGATGGGATACAAATCCTGGATGGTTTGTCTCACTTCCCTTGCTTTAGGTTCTCAATTGGAAACCTGGGAAATACACCCTAAAGACCTGTCTTGTTTGCTCTAGTTGCAGGGACTGTCACACTATATTACCAAAACTTTTTTTGATTTAAATAAAAGAGGAAAATCAACAAATGTGTTAAATTCTGCAATGGGAATACTGTTGCAGAATGTCCCGCCCTTGAATTAGGTTCTCTATTAGAACTGAAACATTAAGACAAATTCTGCACTCTCCTCCATGCACACTGGTAATGACAAACAGCAGAGTCAATACCACAGAGAAATAGGGAAAGCAGAATTACCACAACATCACCATTTATCACATTTTCTGAGTCTGAAATACAATTCATAACACAATCCCTGAAAATTTTTCACAAGTACTGGCTGAAAGCGTGTTGGGTATATTTAGAGGAATCCCTTCCAATCCCACCATACACACAGCATCACCTTCTTTGGATGAAGACCGGCCTTTGGTGTGCTCGGTGGTGGCTCATTTCGCTTGCCCCACGATCTCTTCCATTCCACATTATTGTACAGTATCCACTTTTCATTGCCCTTCACAATTTGTTTTAAAAACGGAACGTTTTCATTACGTTTCAGTAGAGAATCGCATGCAGAAATACGGTCAAGAAGGTTTTTGGCACTTATGTGGAACCCAAACATCAAAGCGGTTCATATAACCAAGCTGGTGCAAATGCTTTTCAACAGTTGATTTGGATATTTTGAGTATGTTGGCTATCTCCCGAGTGGTATAATGTCCATTGCTCTCAATCAATGTCTCGATTTGATCGCTATCAACTTCAACTGGTCTACCTGACCATGGAGCATCATCCAGTGAGAAATCTCCAGCACGAAACTTCGCAAACCACTTTTGACACGTTTGCTCAGTCACAGCACCTTCTCCATGCACTGCACAAATCTTTTTTTGCGTTTCAGTTGCATTTTTACCTTGCTTGAAATAAGCATAATAGGCCAAAAATGTTGCTTTTTTCTTCCATCTTCAATATTAAAATGGCTACACAAAAATTCACCAATTTTGATAAGTGTTTCTTTAAATGCACACTGATATGACAGTTGTCACAATACAATCTAACAAAATTGCTTCGAATGAAGTTAAAGACAACTGAGCGCTACTAAAGCCATCTCACAGGAAAACCGAATGAACTTTATGGCTAACCCATTAAAAAAAAACAAATCATGGAGTCTCCTTGTTCACCTGTAGGTGATTTCCTTTATATCCTACCAGATGATCCAAATCTTCTTTAAATGGATCATAGCCTTGTTCCTTTAAACAACGTAGTGCCCAGAAAAGCTGGTCCAGGGGAGGAAATTCTTCCCAAGGAATCCACTCCCAACTTTCATTTTTCTCAGGCTCTACATTCTTTGGTTCTGAACCATGAGTCACATCCACCTCTCCTTTCATTAAAATAGTGACATAATGGTAAGTCTCTTCCTCAACGAAAGAATTCACAACCGAGGCCAAGCGAACATTTTTCAGGTGAAGAGCTGCTTCTTCCCAGGTTTCCCTTTGAGCACATTCTTTCCAGCTTTCACCGAACTCCAGTTGGCCCCTGGGAAGTTGGAGATTGCCGGCTCCAAATGACCCTTTCTGTCTTCCTCCCCAGGAGGATGCAGTGAGGATACCTGCAGCTGGTCACCACGACTCCTACCCTGACTCCTACCCTGACTCCTGGGTGCTGCCCCTGCGGCTCGGCACTGGCCGTCATAGCGCGAGAGTCTAATTCTATCTTGCTCTTCCTTTCCCCTTATGATGTTTTAGCAAAACTGATCTTCTTGAAGTTCTTTGAATACTTTGTACTCTCTTTTATTTCCTCCTCTCCTCCTTTACCTAGTGAGTACATTTGCATCCTGTTGATGTCTACCCAAGCACCACTGCCTTAAGGAGCCCTGCATTTCTCCTTTACCCTAGGTCAGATTGATGTGTTATACTTTCTTAGGACTATCTTCCTTTACTTTGGAGCCATTAACTCATCTATAGGTGTAGAATCGTATGTGTGATTATTTGTTTTATATCTGCTTTCCCTATTAAAGACTAAGTTGCATGAGAGCAGGAATCCTGTTGGTTTTACTCACAATAGCTATCCCAGTGTTTGGCACATAGAAGATGTCCTAAAAATATCTGTTAAAAAAGTAAATGAAAAGGTATAGAGTGTTGGCATCTCCATATAGAAAGTAATTCAGGCACAGGAGTGGATAATATCATTAAGTGAAAGCATGTAGATAAAAAAGAGAAAGGAGATTAACAGAGAACTCTGAGGGATATCACCATTTAAGACAGCCTGAGACAGAACACCCAAATCTGACCAAGAAGGCTGTCCAGAGAAGTAAGAGGAAAATTAAGAGAGTCTGGCATCATGGAAGCTGAAGGAGGGGGAGTTTCAAGAAGGAAAAAGCGGTCAACACAGGGATGTCAAATAGGAAGTAAAGAGTGCCCACTGGGGCTTCCCTGGTGGCGCAGTGGTTGAGAGTCCGCCTGCCGATGCAGGGGACGCGCGTTCGTGCCCCGGTCCGGGAAGATCCCACATGCCATGGAGCGGCTGGGCCCGTAAGCCATGGCCGCTGAGCCTGCGCGTCCGGAGCCTGTGCTCCGCAACGGGAGAGGCGACAACAGTGAGAGGCCTGCGTGCTGCAAAGAAAAAAATAAAAGGTTGCTAATAACAACAATCTACCTAACAGTTGCTGAGCACGAACAATGTGCCAGGCACTGCTCTCAACTCGTCACATTTATTAACACATTTCATACTCAAAACAGACCTACTTACTGAATATTTCTATTACTTCTACCTACAGAGAAGGAAGCTGAGACTTAGAAGGCTGTTTCAGTAGAGTAGCAAACTGATCCCAGATGCAGTGTGGGGGGTTGAAGAAGAAGCTGGAGACAAAGAAAGGGAGACAGAAAGTTAGGACACATATTGTAATAAGTTTGACTATTAAGAAAAGGAGGTTGTAATTGGACAGGAGAGTGTGGTAGAGGGAGAGAGTTTTTAAGGTGGACCAGATTTGCATTAGTTTAAATATTGATGGGAAGGAACCAACAGAGAAGGTTGACTTAAAGACATAAGAGAGGGAATTCTCAAATTACTGAGAATCTCAAATCATATTAGTGCATTCCAAGAGAAAGTATATGCTGGGAGTAGCAATCCACACTGGACCCTAAGCATCCTTACATATTTTATGTCTGATCACTCTTTACCCAAGCCATTTTTCAGGACTGGGTTTGCACAGAGAGATGAGCTAACATCTCCACTGAGAAAACAAACAGGCTTGTTTCCACTAACTAAAGGTGGTGGATTCCCCAAGCTCAGTGGTCCCCTTTTTTAATGCAACCAATTGATGTGTAGGCATCTATAATGAGCCCATTGTGTCACTGCTGTGGGATTTGGGGGGGACATGGGGAATTGACACAAACAAATGAAGCTCTGGCTACTACTTTTGCCAGGAGTAATAAAGTCCTTTGTTTCTAACCCAGGAGTCTCATGTCTTCTGTCAGCATCTATGAAACAGTTACAGGCTAACTGGTTAATGTAAAAGTAGGGTAGAATCTGAGACCCTGCACAGTCCTTGTTATATACAGAAGAGAAATCACACACATGAGCATCTGTTACTCTGGGTTAGAGAATCATGTCCATTGCAGAGTGGAAAGACCCGAGCAGCCGCAAAGATGTTCCTATTTTCTCCTTGTTCCACTTATGCCTGTTGATTGCTTGTAGCCTTGAAATTATTAGCAAAGCATAATACTGGATAGATCTCTTACCTTCCTGGGCCTGATTTGACAAGCTGATCCTTTGTGTTAGCTCAGGAAGGTGGAAGGAAAAGATGTCATACTTCTGTGCCTGCAATGAGATTTTAAAAAGCATCGAAAATATCCAATCCAGGGAACCAACAATTTTACTATATGTTAGCTCCTTGAGGGCAGAGATGGTGTGTATTTTGCTTATCACTGTATTTCCAGTACTTAAGTCAGTGCCTAGCCCATAGTATGCACAACAAATATTTATTGAAAAAGTGAAAAATAAAAGGAACTTCCCTGGAGGTCCAGTGGTTAAGACTCCATGCTTCCACTGTGGTGGGCGCAGGTTTGATCCCTGGTCAGGGAACTAAGATTCCCACATGCCACCAGGCGTGGCCAAAAAAAAGTGAAAAAAATGAATAGATGAGTAATGGATAGATTAATTTAGAGGAAGAAGGCTCAGTAAAAAAGACTGAGAAAGAGCAGTGGGAGAAGGTGGAAAGAAGCAGACAGTGTGGAATCCTGGTACCCAAGGAGGAGAGACTTTTTAAAAGGGAATGAACAACAAAATCAATTCTGTTGAAAATCAAAAAAAATGAGGACTGAAAACAATCTGGTCTATTTGGAAATTATAAAGTCTTTCTGCTACAGTGCAGAATGTGGAAGGCAAGTTAGCCTTTGGGGATGACTATTTTTAAAATTTTTTCCAAGCCCAGAATAACCTATTCTTTCTTCTTATTGAAAACAGAGCTTCCAAGGTCATGCCTTCTTGGATCTATTATATTGCTGCTTATCTATAACATGATCCAATATCATCCCTGAGGATCACACTGTGATGAGGCTCTGGTATATTGTGATACAATATTGTCATCACAGTCTCTTTATGTGAGGGAGCTGCAAGCAATGAAAACAAAGCTTGTACACAGAGCCTACTGCAAACATCAACTTGACATACACTTAATGATATGCAACATCATCTTTGTACTTCATCATATCACACACAAATGGCAAAGGAAGGTGAGTAAGCCAGTAAAACTGAGCTGAACTAAAATTCATCTAGTTTATTTTGCTTAGCTACTTTTCTCTACATCCAGTTCAACTCACAGTCCAAATACATTCATTCTCTTCCAGTTTTCAAGAAAGAGCCAAACTCTCTGTAGGCTGAGAGCTAAGGATATTATTTCCAGGAATGGATAAGGCATTCACCCTAGGCATTCGGTTAGAGAAACAGAAATGTTTAGCCAAACTCAAGGTTCACCCCCTAGGAGAATGAAAGGTATGATCCTCTGAGAGATTTTCATCTTTTGGACAGTGACTGGTTCTGCTTCTCCTCTTTTCCTTGGGGCCTAACATAATGCTAGCATTTAGATGGTGCTTAGTAAGTGTTTCCTAAATGAATGGTGAGGGGAGACACATCTAGAGAGGGAGAAGAGGGGCCATGGGAAAGGGGAGGACAAAAGCAGGGCTTGGAAATCAGAGGCAGGTAATGAATAATGGTTAGCTGACTGCCTGCTTGATTGAGATAACTGGGTTGATCTAGAAATTATTCAAAGACGTTTGAATACCTAACTCTAAGGGTCTTGAATAGCGGGGAGGGGCACCTGGAGCTCTGGATACTGTAGAGGTCACTGCTTGAAAGGTGCATGTTTTCCCAGGTGTTGGGACACAGGACAGAATACACACTGGGGTCCTGTTGATAGATGATAGATAGGTAGATAGATAGATAGGTAGATAGATAGGTAGGTAGATAGATAGATAGATAGATAGATGATAGATAGATGATAGATGGGGAGCCTTTTCTTGCCCAGTGATTGTACGAGTGAATGGGAAAACTTTCTTGGGAAAGTGAATATGAGGGTGGCATTCTCCTCTCAGGGTGGATTTTGATTAGCTTTGTCCCCACATATGAAATTCAAGGAAAGAGTAAGATCCCTTAATGGTAGTGAGAAGGAGAGACACACAAGCTGGGACAGCCAGCAGAGAAACTAGGAGAGTGGCTGCTTTGGGGCCTTGGACAGCTCTAGGTCATGGGACAGCTGATGGAGTGAGAAGAAGATTCAGAAGCTAGGAATTAAGACTCAGAAACAGAGCTCAGAAACTGGCCTCTCTCTTTTCTATTACCTCTGATTAACCCTACCCCTTTTAGTTGACTTCCTCTCTACACCTCAGCCTCAACTATCAAACTAGCTAAAGGGAACTGGCCATTTTATACATCCAGAAACCTCACAATTCATACCATGGATGGGAGTCTGATAAAAAATGTATGTGGCAAACTGATATTATGACTTTGGGGGGTTCTAGTAAGGATTTTGTCTGAACAAAACTTTTTTCTCTTCTCTTTTCCGTGATTACAGAGCTCCTTTCTTGTGGGCTGGGGCAGAGTGAGGGCTGTTGGCACCTGTCTGTCCCATGACCACCATCAAACTATAGGGTGGGCCCAGGACCCCAGCTGGGACACCCTGAGAATTCCGTCTCCCTAACCACATGGTTAGATCAAGGAAGGGCATGTGACCCAGACGAAACAGAATCTCACCATGGACTTTTGTTCATATTAGGAAAGAAGCACTGCTTTTTCTATATGATGCTTGAGTTGCTGTTTACATTACAAAAGCTTGAGTTTGCTTTATACTTTTGTGCAGGTAGTTAAGCTGTGTGTGCCACTTCTAGGGTCACCTTTATTTCTTTTCTAGTAAACTTTTTTATTAAAATGTTAGGAATAACTTATTTATCCAATTGTAGGATTCGAAAGGGCTTTAAAAGATAAACTATTCCCAACTCCTACACACGGTAGGAGTCCCTTCAACGTTTTTAACAAATGGCTATTCGTACTCTGATTGTACATCTGCAGAGAGCTCACTGTTTTATCTTTTTTATGACTTCTTTCTCCTCCTATTTCTTCTCCTCCCCCTTGTCCTTTTGTATTTATGTAACATTACCACATACAAAACATTTGGAAGGAAAAAAATGAATTATGCATTTTTTCCACCACAGAAAGTTATTTTAAAATATTAAAAAATATTATAAACACAATCGTACAAATAAAACAATGCAACATTTTGCTACTTTACTTATTTAGTAACATTGGTACCTTTCTTTAATTTGCTCTTGAGAATAAACATCTTACGTTTGTTTATAAGTTATACTTCCTTTTTGGTAAAATATGTTTATGTTTTGCACCCATTATTAAGTTACATTCTCCTGTACTTTCTTTGTAGCTTTCCTTGTCTGGTGTTTACCAAAACACGTACAATTTATCATAAAGTATCACACACTAAAGATGAAATCATTTTTTATTTTTAGTTTTTTTTCTCTTTGCCAACAGCTTTCAACCAAATTTCCAAGAAAGATCAATTTAAATTAAAGGGCACCTCTAGTTAATCCAGGATTTAAGCATTTAATTAGAAATCCATTAAAATAATTGTATTCCCTTTTAATGTAGTCACTTAACCTGTAGTTAAATGAGACTTCCATTATTATAAAATAGCTCATCTCTAATCTGATATTATATTTCTTAAAATTATCTCAGAAACATTAGCACTTGTAAATTAAGTAGAAATGTGCTGAATTTAAACCCTGAAGTTCCTGTTCACAATAACTGGTGCACTGATTATATCTAAAAGCCCCAACTGGAACAAAACAATATTGCCTTTTCTCATTTCTGACTTTAATCACAGCCAAATAAACTGGAACCGGGAGAATAAAATTTAGGTATATTCCTTTTTAAAATTGAAGAGTCATTTACAAAGTTTTCTTCCCCTGAGAAAACTCATTTTGTGTGTATACAATGAGTAAACTTAAACATAAAAATGAACACTTACGTGGCCCATGACTGGCCTTTATCTAGACCAAAGCTCTGAACCTTTTCATTTTTTGAAAGTTTCACCACCATAGAACATAGACTATTTCCCACTCTGACTCCAGACTTTCATTTGTTTATTAATCCATTCCTCTTGGCTACTTCCCTCTCCTTTTGCTGTGGCTCCAATCCCTCATCTAAAAATTCCTCATTCCCTAGGGACTTCTTGTACGTCTCTCCACCCAGCCAGGATCTCAGGCTGTCCTCACTGGCTCTCCGGAATCCTTTGCCTGATCCCATCCCATATGCATGTACCAGTTCTGAATGACAATCACCATCTACCAGGGGTCAACTTATCTGTTAGGCACAGTGCCTGGGACCCATAATACTTTTAGAGGTCCACATAAAGGTTTTAATACTATAACCTTTTAGGTGGAAGAAAATATTTTAAGATAGAATTTTTATATCATTGCAATCATAAAGTATACATTAAAATTTTTTGTGTGACTGAAAGCGTCCATGAAGGCAAAAATGCCTTGGGGTCCATGAAAATCCTAATATGGCTCTACCATCTACTTACTCTACTTTTCCACCAAAGACAGCAACCAAAGTTAGCATTACTGAGGAACTCTCACAAACAATTCTGCTCATGCTGATGCCCTATTGAATTCTACAGTGGATATTCTAAGCTTTTTATATGACACACACACACACACCCATGCACACACACATACTCAGAGGCAGCTTCAAGGGCGTGTGACACTTACAGTGGCAAAGGGCATTGGGCTCAGAAGGGCCCAGTGTTTAGAGTTTAACGTTCTACGTCCACCATTTTGAAATATCTAATACTTTAACTTGGCCTTTGTATTTTGTAGGTGAAGTTGGGTGGGACAATAGGGCATGATCCAAGGACTTGGAACCTCAACTCACACATCTTTTCATCTCCTACCAACTCCCCTTCTCTCTGGAATGGTTCCTCCAGGCTGCCCTTCCCCACCTGTACCCAGTGACCATTGCTACTCTCTGTTGCCCACACCCCTCAGTGAGGGCCTGACCGTGGGTTGGGAGAGGGTTAGGGTTTGGTGAACATCCTCCATGACATCTTGGCAAGATTTAGCAGCAGCTGGCCACACTCCAGGCTGGCAGCCACAGAGCACACCTGGAGGATGACTCTGCAGGGTTGAGTCTCCCACTCAGCCCTGATCCAGTACTGAGCATGTCCAAGCACAGAGAACCCTTGGGCTTTGCCCATCCACATTGGGTAAGGTTGTAAGCAGGTAGGCAGGAGAGATTGGCTTTCTGGCCCCCAACCAGGGCACTGTGTGGGTTCTCAGGCACACACATGCTTAGTTGCAAGGCAGGACAATGGGCCCTGTGTGAGTATCTGCACTTCACCAAGTATCCCCATGCCGAGGAGCATGGTAGCAATAAACACCCTGATAGGATGAGAGATTATTTAAAAAAAGAAAAGCCTTATATTTTAGTACCTACAATAACACTTTTTCCTTACTTTTTGAACAATAACTACACATTTTCATTTTTGCAGTGGACCCTGGGACCTATGTAGGTCATCCTGCACACATTGCTCAGCTTCCAAGAGCTGCTCCCCTTTGATCTTATTGTGAACCCTGAGCTAGTTGATGAGAACCCCTTTGACTTCCCTCTTTCTATGACAAAATGCCTCCTATTTCCACTTCTCTTCCTCTTCTGTTTACGGGTTCTAAAGTCAGTTTTTCTACATGATGCCCTCAATCTGATTCCATTGCCATCCTTCAGGCTTCATAACATCAGTTATAGCCTTGAGCTTAACTCTTCCTCTCTCCCTTGTCATCGGTTATTTTTCCCTGTGTCTTCCATTTTCCAACCCGTGTCTTTACCATTTGGCTACTCCTCCAACTCCAAAAGCCAGCGGCCCAACTGTTACTGTCCCTGCTTCGTTGACCTCCTGTGGCAGTTAGGCCATCTCACTCATCATACTGCTAAAACCGCCTGATCAAAGGTTACCTGAGATTGCCTAGTAGTCGTGGACCTAGTACTTTGGACCTTTCTGTAGATGTGGATAGCACTGACCAGCTCCCTGCTCGGTTCTCTCTCCTACCTTAGATTTGCTGTCCTGGCACTTCAGTGATTCTCTCTCCCTTTCTTGACTACTTCTTCCCAGTCCTGGGTATTTTCTCCTCTCTATCCTATCACTCACCAAACGGAAGTTTAACAGAATGCCCAGTAAAGATCTGAACATACCAGAAGTTGGAATATTTCATTTTCTGGGCCTACAAGTAATGCATGTTTTTCAGAGTAGAGACTGGAATTCTCCATTGGGATTAATGTTGTCTTTTTCCTACAAGAGATTTCTTCAGTGCCTGTCTTCTTTTATTTAAGAAGTCCTTCAGGAATCTCAAAATCAATGAGGTAATTCAAATGCAGATACTTTTGACTGAGACATGAAATGTTCAGTTTAGTCATGTAAATTAGATGCATTGGCAGAACTGTACTTTTGCTATCACATCCAAAAATTACAGGTTAAGTACTTTGGCCCAAATCTGACAGCATTTAAATGTCAAAGTGAGGATGCAAACCCATAGTCTCTGATGCTGCATCCAGTGCTCTTTCTCCTTCATACCATGCTGCCTATAACTATTTTTATATGGTCTAAAATAAATGACTCCTAGGGCTTCCCTGGTGGCGCAGTGGTTGAGAGTCTGCCTGCCAATGCAAGGCACACGGGTTCGTGCCCCGGTCCGGGAAGATCCCACATGCCGCGGAGCAACTAAGACCGTAAGCCATGGCCACTGAGCCTGCACGTCCGGAGCCTGTGCTCCGTAACGGGCGAGGCCACAACAGTGAGAAGCCCACGTACCGCAAAAAAATAAATAAATAAATGACCCCTAGTACTTAGTGTAGTATCTTGGGCGTAGTAGATAGTCTAAGAGAGATTTATTAATAAATTAATGATACTATACATGAATATAAACAAAAGTACTCATACTGAAAAAAGATACCTTGCTTAACATAAAAGAGATCTAATAGGACAACTTATTTATCAAGCGACATATCTTCAATCCAAAAGAGTCACAGATGCCAAGGATACAGTTGACAATGTTAGAAATATTCCAACAAATGTCACAGTATGGACTTAGATTTAAATCGTTCATTTTAGAGAGTGGATATGATTTTAAAAGGGAGAACTCTATTAGCACCTGACGTGACAGTGTAAGGAAAATACATTTCCAGGTTTATCATTTATGAGTTTCTGACTGCAGGCAAACCGGACATAGATGAGGTTCTCACTGAGAATTGAACAAGGAAGACAAACATGTTGGGGCTGAAGTGCTTTAGTAAAGAAAGCATGTGTCCTGGCCCCTATGCTCTTTCTTCCACTAGTGTTCTGAACATGATTTTGTGGATTCACAAAGGCAGCACAAATGAAAGAGATGGAAAAGTACAGGCGAGTTGCATTCAAAGGGAAGCAAAAGCTGTCTGGATTCAGGCTGATAAGGCCGAATTTGTCTAGGGACAGATTCCCTTGAAATTCGCACTTGATGCTCAAGAGGCTGTACCAAGAATTATCAGCTGTAAGAAGGCACTCTAATTTAGCTTATGAAGCAGTTATTGCTCTGGTTGAATGGACATTGATTAGAAATTGGAAGAATGGGCTCCAGTAGGTCAGGTTTTTATAATGCATGTCTCAAAAATGGGAAGTTTAACCCCAAATACAAACTTCATTTGGAGGTAGACTTTAATTTATAGGATTGTGCCTAGTTTTGAAGAACCTGGCATTTGTTATTACATATTACACAATGTCATAGAGGAACTTACTACACTCTCAGAAAAAAGGAAAAGCACAGAAGAGGCTGCTTCAGAGAAATGAAACATATGAAAAAGAAGGATTTAAAAGTATTTTTTAAAATATAGTAAGTTTATTTTATAATGAATATCCTAGTCTTAAGAAATATATAAATAACAATGTAATATTTTACATTTTGAAAAATTTAAGCATCAAAAATGGAGAAAAATATATTATTTTGATCTTAGAAGGAAAGAAAAATTATCCATCTATTTAATAAAATAAATTAACTGTAATAAATCAAATAAAGATAGCTTCAAAGAACACTTATCTACATGCTTTAAACTGGTTAAGTAAAACTGGTAAATCAACCCTATAGAATACTATGCAACAATTTTAAAATAAAAAGTTCTATTTAAATGGGCTGGCGTGAAAATACGTCGATGTCATAATGCTATAAGAGAGAGGAGTGGGAGAGAGAGAAAGTTCCTGAACAATGTATATGGCATTATATGAATGTATACATATATGTGTGTACATGTATATATATATGCATATGCATTTATGCAAATATTTAGGATTTATGAATATATACACAGATATATTCATGCAGAGCCATATAATGCTTAGAAGAAGACCACTAAGGATGCACGCAGAACTGATACCAGGGATTAAGTCTACCTAAAGAGAAGGGAAAGCACAAAGGGTAGAAAGAGTTACTAAAGAGAGAATTGCACTTTCTCTTTTCTATTTATACATATTATAATCAGAATGAATCACTTCTATATTTTAAAAATTACATGCATTATGTCTCCAAAACTGGTAACTGAAATCACCAGTGGCACCTGGCTGCCAATTTCTATTTATCAGAAAGTGAATATATTACATATTCTATATCTAATATCATAGCTATAACTAAGCCTTGTCTAGGGTTTCTTTAAACTTCCTCAGTAATTTAAGATGGTTCACAGGCAAGGCCTATTTCCCACATTTCAAAATCTGAACTTAAGGAAAGAACATCAATATTTAATCCACATTTAACATTTTTCAGAATTTTGATATAATCTGAGAGCAAATGCTCCTTTCAAGGTTTAATGTTCGTAAGTAACTGCTACAAATGCATGATAGAAGTTACATCTGATCATTATAAAACATATAAGTTTTTAGGGGGTGTCTATTCACTACTTGTATTAAGGTCTTACCCACAAATTCTATAGAAAATATAAAGGCCAGAAAAGAATTATCATATGTAGTTCAAAACCGATCACTGTTCCTTCAGTTTCTTTTACATCTGAATCACATTTGATAGTTGGCTAGTTGAATATTCTTTTAGCTATTCCACAGACAATAATTACCCTTCTTTCTATTCCTAATCTTTCATGCAAACCATATGGCACATTTAGAAATTTTGCAGGCTCTAATTAAAAGTGTCCATTCAAATTAAACAAGGTCAAAAGAGACACTATATTAAGATCTACTGAACACTTTTAGAAGAACTACACATAGAGAACAATATAACAGACTCCTTGTCAGTTAAATCTATCTGCAGTCTTCGTGTTGATTTTTAATACACAAAAGCTGAGAAAACAAAGCACATCACTAGCTGGTCTTCTAAATATGCAAAGAAAGGTAAAATGTCAGGGAAGTGAAGAGGCAGGAAAAGAAAGCAGCATCTGCTCAATGAGTTCGTGTGCCAGGGCTGTGAGAGCGGCTCAGCTCAAAACAGCTTGATGTAGATGCAGTGAACATGTCCAGCTCTGCTCGTGGTAGACTACTGTATTGGATGCTACGATATGCCACGCAGAGCCCCCTTTAGGAATGAAGGATTTACACACTAGGTGCCAGGAGTGCTGCCAGAACACAGCCTTCAGCTGCCATCCCTCTTCAGGAACTACCTCTGCTGAAGACAACCTCTTTATCCAAGGATATGTCCCCTTTTGGGGGCAGCCCAAATCCAAAGACTGGGGAAATGATTGAATTTGCAGAGTATAAAACCCAGGCCTTGGCCCCCAGTCAGCACAATGCTGAAGGGCCATCCTAGTTTCAGAACTTCCCATGCGTTCCGCTGAATATTTTGTGTGACTGCATCACACACCACTTTCTTCTTTCTGCCAAATCCTGTTGCCCTTCCTTGCTTTCCACACTTTTTGATCCTTAGGGTACCTTCTAATAAAATTCACGCACGTTAATCTCCATCTCAGAGTCTGATTCCTGGGAACCTACCTTGTGACAGTTTACTTAAAAATCAGGCAAGAAATCAAATTTGAAACAAAGTAATTCACCAGAAAAAACATTTCAAAAATGTGGTGAAATGTGAATGTTGGAAATAATTTTTATCTTCATATTTTTGTGAATATTTAACATATTTCTGAACTTGTAACATATTTCTGTGAAACGACATTTTATTATTAATTTTTGAGAAGGAATCTTTGGGGGGAAATTATTGAATTTGCTGAATTTGCTGTCATGCGGTGAAAGCAAAGTATGTTTATACTAAAGAGAGATAAAAGTGTAATAAGGACTAGATGTTTATCACTATTAAATGTAAGTAAAATTACTGATACTTGAAAGTAAGTGCCGAGGTCATCAGTGGTGGAAGCCTGCATTTAGAAACCTAGATAACCATAGGTGTTATAACTGAAGAAAATAAAACACAGCAAAAGAGGGATAAATTCTTAACCAAGAGATACATAAAACAACATCTAGAAAAAATTATTTTTAATAGACATAGTTAAGAAACATTCCAAACTGTAGACTTTAGTTTAAAATTCATTTTTGGAAATAATAATGGCAGATAAATTTCTGGTTAAATGAATCAAGAAAGAGATAATTACTAGTAATCACACTGTGTGAGGTTATGTGGAAGACACAAAATATTAATACTAGCCCTCAACATCAAGAAACTTAAAGTGTAAGTTGTCAAAACTTCCCTAAGGAAAGGCTTTTCTTGAAGAGGAAATCCAAAAACATTATGAGCTGTGAATGCACTTTTAACTAAAGATGTAATTGTTTAAACTGATTGAAAAGCTATATAAGGGAAAGATACGTTTTCTCAATTTCTAGTTATTAATTTATGTTCCAAGGAGAAAAGGACTATAATTTTTTCCTTTTTGGAATTGCCATTACAGTATTTGACTTACTGCAAATGTCTGATAAGTGCTTTATGTAAATCTCCAATTATAAAAGTTGAACTATAATTGTAATCAACTCTGAACACAATACATTCAAGGTTCTCTCAAAAAATTCTTAAAATAAAAGTAATAACATTTGGTACGAGTACAAAAATTATATAGTTAGAATATTAAAGATTTATTTTAAATATATTATATGAAAGTAAATTTTAATATTTGGTGCCATTTTCTTTCCCTTATTAAAAATCTAATAACAGGGCTTGACAAATTTAATTATTCAGAAACACATTTTGAGCCCAGAAAAATAGTTTAGATTACTTTTAAATATTCTTACATCACAATGTATGTCTAATATTCTCATGAATATTTTCACAGAAATTTAATGCACATCTTTCCAACTTAAATCATACATTATCAAAATGTCAGCTCAAAAGGAATATGCTGAATCTTTCTATTATCAATTTTTGAAAGCTTTTTCTTTCTATTAGGAGCAACTTGAATATTAAAAAGCTACTGTTGGGCTTCCCTGGTGGCGCAGTGGTTGGGAGTCCGTCTGCTGATGCAGGGGACGCGGGTTCGTGCCCCGGTCCGGGAGGATCCCACATGACGCGGAGTGGCTGGGCCCGTGAGCCATGGCCGCTGAGCCTGCGCGTCCGGAGCCTGTGCTCTGCAGCGGGAGAGGCCACAACAGTGAGAGGCCCGCGTACCGCAAAAAAAAAAAAAAAAAGCTACTGTTTACTCCTTCATACCAACTCACAATGTTCAAGACCTTAACATAATTATTTTTAATTAATATGGGGAATAAAAGGAGTAAGGTAGAAACTGGTCTTAAAAACATTTCTAAACACAGAGAGAAGCAAATTAGTTTGCAATACAGTGAATACAGTTTAGCATGCTCATCAGCATCTCATCCAAGATAAGAGAAGATGATCTTATTTATCCTCTTAGAATACTTTACTAAAAACCCTGACAACACCCCTAAGGGATGGAAATATTGAGTCTTTTTATATACTCATTTTCTGAAATGTTAAGGAACAGCAGAAAGGGTTAATTCAGTTTCCTTCTCCTCTATTCCTATCTCTCCCATAAAATGAAAGACACAGACAACTCCAGTTGATAAATTCTTGGATGGTTTCTAGCTTACTAAGATTCTCTTTCTGATGTTGTTGGTACTACTCATTCTGAAATTTACTTACTCTTTTGAACTATGTCAATGAGCTCAATGAGACAATAAAGAAGTGAAGGAGACCAAGATTAATGGTTGGATTCCAGGATAAAATCTAAAGAAATGACTCATGAGAAATTATTGTCCAGAGGTTATTTACTACCTTTTACCCTTAAGCAGCCTCTATACATATGTGCATTTTTAATAATAAAAGGCAAAATATAAACAGCCTGGTACACCTAAAAGTTTTATAGCCTAAAATTCGTTTAATACATGTCATTGTGTATCAGCCAAAACTAATATTCCTGTAGAGTGTGACATAGTAGAACCTTCTCTTCATCAAGAAAAGTAGCAATTAGAATTTTAAAACCTAGAGCTTACACTGTCTTCTTCATCTAAGGAAATGGGGCCTTACTCTATGCTTACTCAAGCTTATGTAGGGGAACAAAACTTGCCACCCTAAAACGCGTCTCTTTGGCTCGAGAATTATTTGCGGATGATCTTTTTTAAGTAACAAAAGGCTCAGGAAGTCTTTATTTTTACCTCCTTCTTAACTGCCTAAAATAACTTAGGTAAAGTGCCTGGTACAGAAAAAGCACTGTTACCAGAGATATCTACAAAAAAATATGGGCTAGGTGTGGTAGGGGGAAGTCTGCAGGGCCTGGAGACCAAAGTCCATTCTGTGTCGCATCGTCTCTGCACAGCCCAGCAAACATTTTTTTAGCAAACATTTGCTTTCCTATCTCCATGTCAATTGCCTTCCTCCCCTTTGAAGTCTCCGACCCCTACCTCCTTCTCCTTCTCTCAGATGGCATACAAGCCTCAATTGCCTAACTTGTCCTTGGGCCTCATATTCTCAAGGAAGCCCCCTGTACATATGCAATTAAATTTGATTTTTTCCTGTTAATTTTTCTCATGGCAGTTTAAGTTTTAGACCAGCCAAAAGAACCTAAAGGGGTAGAGAAAGACTTTTTTCCTCCCCCACACTTATCTCATGCATAAACTTTAAAAAATATTTTTATGATTCTAAAAGTAACATATTACCATCATCAAAAGGTAGGTATTACAAAAAAGAATTTTTAAAAAGGAAATTAAATATCTCATAAAACCACTATTGGGAGAGAGTATGTTAACATTTTAGTGTGTTTATTTCTAGTCTCACATATCTGATCTGTATTTCTATCTTTATGAATTTCTTTCTCAGCTCCTATATCTCTAGCTATATCCATGTCTAATTTCTGCTTTATTTATTTTTCAATCTCTGTGAACATACATCTATCTATCAGGTAGTGGCCCTTAGGGTGAACTCCAAGTTATCCTTCCATTTCCTTGGATCTTTCTTCAAGGCATCCTTGCAGGAAACGCTCTTTCTGCCACCCCCTCCCCTTTTTTTTCTGCTAGGCAAAGTTCTCCCATCTCATGCCAATCATCTGGTCTTTAACCTGGCAAAACCCCATCACTAGCTTTTTGAGGTTCTAGTTATATCTGCTATATTTTCTTACCAATATAGATTTCAGTCATGCTGTACAAATGTGTACTCTGATTTTTTTCACTGAATAGTGTATCAGGATCATTTTCTCATGTTGTAAGTATATTTTCAAAATTACTCCTTAATATTCCAATGTATTATTTATATTTTTAATGAGCTTTGTTGTCTAAAAGTAAGACCTGAAGGTGGGGGAAAGCAGACAAGATGAAGGAATGGATGGAGAAGCCCTTTCTTTTTTTTTTTTTTTTTTTTTTGCGGTACGCGGGTCTCTCACTGCTGTGGCCTCCCCTGTTGCAGAGCACAGGCTCCGGACGCGCAGGCCCAGCGGCCATGGCTAACGGGCCCAACCGCTCCGCGGCTTGTGGGATCCTCCCGGACCGGGGCATGAACTCGCGTCCCCTGCATCAGCAGGCGGACTCTCAACCACTGCGCCACCAGGGAAACCCGGAGATGTCCTTTCTTACTTTCTTGACTTCTGAGGCCATGGCAACAAGAAAAGGCATTCCTGTCATCACTGTTGAAATGTATTATTTTCACGTCGTATAATTTTAATTTAGAAAACTTTCCATCAAATTAAAAAGATTTCGTGAATAAACATACCTCTAGAAAGCTTGGTTATTCAAAATGCCTAATTCCTAGATATATCAAGATTATCTTGGTATCACGATAGAATTTTTATAAGCAGTGGTATATTAACTGATTGCTTTATCCACAGATACATCCCAATCGCTCAGAATAGAATCCTAAGACTACAAATAGTTCATTGGGCTAATATTCCTTAAGTCATTCAGCACCCTACCATTTGCATGTTGTAAAAGATTTAATGAAAAATTCATAGATGCCTTGATTGCCCAGATGATTTTGGTGATGTTGGGCCTTTCTTTATAAACAAAATAATGCCAGTGAAACTAGCTACTTGTATACTGTGCTTTACAATACTTTCAGATACAGCCTGTTTAGTTACAAGTGTTCTCGGAAGGAGAATTAGCTGATAAGATATAGGTATATAATGGAATTAGATCAATTTAATGCACTGGTTCAGATTTGAATTTTTTACAGCATGTTACTGTTTTGTCCCAGTAAGTACCAGGAGTGAAATATACACTACACAACTGAAACACAGAAAGGGTGGTGGTGGACTATGGTGCTATAAGCAATACCCATTCATTCTATATTCTTCCTTTGGTTGGCCACCTGCTTCCTTTGGTTGGCCACCTGCTTGCTCTTGAAAGCACTTACCCATGCACATGGTGTTTTTTGATCTGTCCTCATAAATTAAAAGCTTTGGCACTTTTGTACTCCCCATTTATCTATCTACTCTCTCTCTCTCTCTCTCTCTCTCTCTCTCTCTCTCTAAGGTAAAATCCTATATTTATTGCAGGATTTCCTTTTTAGGAATTTAAGTGGTCTTTTAAACCACAGTAGTATTTTTAAAATTTTGGTTGTTTTAGATAGAGCTCAGGTTATAAAGTTGCATTTGTTTTTAGTGCTGTGCCCTTCTTGTTTTTAAAGTTGCATTATTTTTAGGGCTGTGAATGTTTTTAGGAACACATGTTACAGCAGAATGGTCTGTGTGTTATGCTTTTTGATTCTCTTAATAAAATGATGAGGTAGGTAGGGCATTTTACAGACAAAATGAGGCTCCTTATTCTAGTGCTCTGGACACAACACCAGAGTCTACAACTTTCATGACTACCTGCATAAATTTTTTTATTAATTATGATCTGCTTTATAATTTGGATTCTCTTATTGCTTTAAATTCGTATTTTAAGCTTTAATGCTTATCTGCTTTGTGTATTCACAACTTTTCTGCTTGTTTGTGACTCCCTGAATACATAGAATATAGTAGAAGCCCTCTCCCCTACTCCTGACACCCACTCTGTCAAAATACAAACACAGTGAATCAAGTGCACTGCTCAGGCCTCGAGGTCTTAAGAAGAATACTCCAATTTACAAGTGAAAACCCCATCATTACACACTGACCTGGTGTCTCAGTAGCCTGATGTTTGCTTGAAAGGAATTACAGATCTTTCTACCTGTAAGAAGAGAAAACACATCTAGATAAAGTGGGCTTGTGAATTATCAAATCATCTTGTCACCCTCAGAGCTACCTAGGATGAATCATTACAGATTGACCCACAACTATAAAGTGTGTATTGACTGAATACCTCTCATGATGCAGGTGCATTTGTTGGCACTAGGACACAGATCGGAACATGGCACAGCCCCCTGCTATTCAGCACAAAGCAAAAAAAGACCCCTGTGAGAAGTTCCATTGGAAAGGCACATGCTTAGGCCAGTGGTTCTCAAGCTTTAGGACATCCAACTTACCCGGAGAATTTGCTAAAGCAGATTGCTGTTTTAACTCCTCAGTTTCTGGTTCTTTAGGTCTGGGGGTGGGGGGCTGAGAATATGCATTTCTAACAACTTCCCAGGTGATGCTGAGGCTACTGGTAACTTAAGGCCACTGAGATTGTATCATCTGTAAAAATGCAGTTTTGTAATAGGGCCTAACCCATGGGTACGTCTTACGGATAAAAGTAGTCAATAGCATACCGCCTGGTACCTAGTGAAAAGTCAACAAATGTTCGCTTCTATTATTATTTTTATTATTTTCCTTATTATTAAGGGGGTTTCAGGAGAATTCATCCAAATTCTCTCCTACTTCAGAATGGCTGAAATCCCTTTAACCAAAGACAAGCTGATAAAAATTAAATAGAATTCTCTGGGAGAGTTTACCTCTAGTAATACTAGGAATTAAATCAGTGATAGCATATCCTTCCCTATTCTGCTTTTGATAAGGTGGAGACCACTGGGGCTCCGGCACGTGTTGATAAAGGGGAAAGTATTATCCTGAGGAGAACATAGAAGTAACAACAACAAATAAGCTTGAAGTAACACAGAGAACTTAGGAATTTCCCTGAGGTCTGCCCTATCGCCACATATACAAAATTTCTACCCAATAGACTTCCATCTACATTCTATTTGTCTCTGTAAAACCCTTTATTATTATAATAGCAAAATCGTTAAAGAAGAAAATGTTGGACTCCTTTTTTCAGTTGAAGGTCTGCGGTTTCAAAACTCAAGCTGTGTCCAGTTCTGTTACATGACAGGCCTCCTGAACCTCCCCTCAGCAGGACATGACACATGTTGAAAACCAGGTTATTAAATAAGAAATACAGAAAATAATGATTGATCTCCCATGGAAAACAGCTGCTTCTTGTTAGCAGCTAAACAAGTGCCCTCTCTCTGGGTTTTGCAGAAGTCTTAATACTGTTTGGAAGTAGAAAAATGCCAACGAAGGCATACACAGTCCAAAAGGAATACAGCCAGTGCTTTTTATTAAGGTAATTTCTTTTAAATTTGAAGTATAAGAAAATCTCTAAACAACAGTTAATGCCCAAGAAAGGTGGTGCCCGCCCTAGGTCAATGAAAAAATGAGACGTTTCTTACAGATGGGCTCTTCATTACATATATGACAATGTGGGAAATAAATATAAATCCAAAATTATTTAAACATTAGGTGATACAATCAAGCTAATAGAGTGTCCATGTGGTAAGTTACTCTGTTTTGGTTTCTTGCTAAGAATGTGATGCCTTGTTCAAGTATAAGAAGAATATACTTGATTCTTTGGATTTTAATTCCTAGGGGAGATTTAATCATTGTTCCAAGGGGGAATATTAGGTTAGCTTTCTGCAAGCCTCTGTTTACAACATTTTCACCAACCAATCAATACATAACATTGTTTTATGTGTGTTTCTGCCTAAAGACACCATATTCGATATCTATTTTGGGACCATTTTGAACAGCAAAATCAGCAACTAAAAGCACGAATTTATGAAAAATGTGGCATTAAATAGACTGCAAAAAGAACACTTTTTTACAAGTTTACAGTTGCAAGCTAAACAAGAAGGCAGTGTTGTTTTGTTTGACCTCAGGTGGGAACATATACATTGGGTGACTCAAATTTTTAGTTGTTCTGTGCATGTCCTCAAATGACTGGGAAAGCACTGGGAGTATTGATTTGGGGGTTACAAGGAAAGTTTAGTGAGTTGGTGGATTCACAAATAATGAAGATTTACTGCATATTTTTTCTTCACCATTTTGAAGATCTTGCTCCATTTTTTTTTTTAGATTCTACTATGACAAATCATCTCTCATTTTAAGCTATTTGTCTTTTCTATCTTGTTGCTTTTAGAAATTTCTCTTTATTCATGATGTTCTGAAGTTTCACTATAATGTAGAGAGGTATGAATTTAAATTACTTCTACAATAGTTAGTGTTCATTTCCAATCTGAAAATACGTACATTTCTCTAATTCTGGAAAAACACTTTTCAGCCATTATCTCTTCAAATATTACTTCTCTGCCCTTTCTCCCTTATTTCTAGGACTCCTAATATACAGATATTGAAACCTCAATATAACATCTATATACCTTAACTCTGTTTTCAAATTTTTCATCTCTTCATACCATTTGACTATGTGCTAAGTGAAACTTTCAGAACTAACTTTTAATTCTTAAGATACACACACACATGCACAGTTTCTATGAGTTTTATTTCATGACCCCTTTTTCAGATTCACATCTGCCAACTTTTGTTTCACTGCTTACGTATTCCTTTCTTTTTCTTTCTGATGATCTTGAACATACTTATTTAAAAGCCATTTATGGCTGGTACATTATTTTTTGTTGATGAAACTAAATTCATCTACTAACTGTTGAGTTTTTTAGCTCTCTTCCTTAACATTGATTTTTTTTCCCATGGGCTTTAGAATTTTGGTTGGCAACTTCAATTCTTATGAAAGCATTTTACTTCCTTTGCTGTCTCTCTGAGCTCATTCCTCTCCATCTATCAGTTTTGGGGTCACCTACACCTGGACCCTCCAGAGCTGGTGTTGCATTAGGGCACGTACATTCCTGGAATGGGGCTACCACAGACACAGTTTCTGAACAAGCAGCTCTAGTCAGCCTCCTTTCAGAGGTAGGGAAATACCTTCCTGGCTTCTGGTTTCCTGCCAGGAGACTGACCTTGGTACTCTCCTGTTATAGGTTGAATTGTGCTTCTCCCTAACGCCCAGTACCCCAGAATGTGATCTTATTTGGAAATAGGGTTGTTGCAGATGTAATTAGTTAAGGTGAGATCATACTGGAGTAGGGTTGGCCTCTAATCCAGTATTTATAGTCTTCACAAAAAGAATGCCTTGTGAAAAGACAGACATGTACACAGAGTGTCCTGTGATGGTGAACGCAGAGATTAGCATGATGCTTCTACAGGCCAACGAACACCATATATTGCCAACAAAGTATGACAATTAGGAGAGAGGCCTGGGACAGATCCTTCCCTAATGCCTTCAGCATGGCCCTGCTGACACTTTAAATCTCAGACTGCTAGCCATCAGAACGGTGACACAATAAATTTCTGTTGTTTAAACCTCCCAGTTGGTGGACATTTGTTATGGCAGCCCTAACAAACTAATACACTCACCATTTGCTTATTTCAGTCTCTAAGTCCAATTCTTGGTGTCTTGCCGGTTCCCAGACTTGGAGCCCCCAATGTCTGACTTTAGCCAACTCCATCCACAGCCATTAACAACCCTGTGATTCTGTGTCTTTTTTTCTTTAATATGGAAAAGTTTGCCTTTTTTTTTTTTTTTAAGTTTGGCTATTCTTACTTAATTTAAAAAGTATAGTCTATTTACCACTACAAAATCTCTGGAGAGGATGAGGAGGGTAATATGAAAACTCACCATACAATCTTTTCTGAAAATCTCTATTTTCTAAATATTCTGTAAGAAACATATATCCTTTTTATAATAGGGAAGAATAATTTAAGAAAAAAGAGATATAGCAAAATATATCTTTTTTTTTTTTTTTTTGCGGTACGCGGACCTCTCACTGTTGTGGCCTCTTTTGTTGCGGAGCACAGGCTCCGGACGCGCAGGCTCAGCGGCCATAGCTCACGAGCCCAGCCGCTCCGCGGCATGTGGGATTCTCCCGGACCAGGGCACGAACCCGCGTCCCCTGCATCGGCAGGCGGACTCTCAACCACTGCGCCACCAGGGAAGCCCCAAAATATATCTTGATCCATGGTTTTAAGAATATTTTACAAAGGAAAAGAAAAAATTAGGAAGGAAAGCAAAGAGAGGGAAATTGAAAAAATAAAGAAAAGAAGGTACTATTCCTCTCCAGAGCATAAGTCAAGATTCCTCTCTACACAGAGTCAAAGGAGCAGGTAAGGTAAAAAAAAAATCAGTAATCAAAATCTATTGTTATTTCTGTTTGCCTTTGACTAATATGAAAATGTTTCTAATCCACTGTTCTAGGTCCAATGGGTTCCCTTACTTCCTTTCACTGGCAAGCTTTCACCCATATGTCTGCTTGGAGAAAAAAAATACACAACATTAAATCAGGTCCCCTAAGAAAGGGGTATAGGTGTTGCCAAACTTCTCAGGTCTTCTGGGACTCTGGGCATGATGACATACTTTGCTACCCAGAGACTAACATCCATATGCATTTGTGCTATTTTCACTGATGAACAGCTTGAGAAGGATTCATTAATAAAACCTTTCAATGATTCCAGATTCAGAATGTCTGCAAACAGCAATCATGACCCAGAAACAAATCAAAGCAGCCTAGAAAATTTTAAATAGACTTGAACTTTGGAACGTGCCTTTAAAAATGTCCAATAAACCTAGGATCTAAGTCATACGCATAAAAAATAGACAATAATTACATAAAGTAAAGCAATGGAATATCCTTTCACTAAATTCTTATCTAATTTTTATTATATTTATTAAAGGAAGCATTTCTAGGATATTAACTAACACATTTTCAACTTCAAGTTTTCATTAGAGGGATTAGAAATATCTTTGCACAATATGTATATGGAGGCAGGTGGCATCGTGGAAAGAGTATTTGATTTGGAGAAAAAAAATAAAAAGGCTGGTTCTACCATTTACTGATCACAAGCAAATCTTTTAATCTTTCTAAGCCCCATTTTCCTCACAACTGGAAATAGCAATAATAATACCTTCTACCTAGATAGTAGATTATATGAATTACAAAGTGTTATTCAACAATGTGTTTATTTACACTATTATAGAAATTTAGGCAAAAAAAAACCCCACAAATAACTGAAAACCCAGAGACAAAAATGAAATTTGGCACGGACTAATGATGCCCTTGAAGAGTGAAAGCACGTGGTGGCACTGTTATTTCAACCTGTGAAAGGGTATAAGAGTGCCGAGTCAGAATATCCCGGAGACTTGGATGAGCAGATTGGGCTCAGAGAGCCTGGCCCTGATCTTTCTGCTTCATGTTCTGACTCTCAGCATGGCTCACTCAGAGGTTTGAATGTGTTGGTTCACATCGAGGGCCTGGGAGAGCAAGGACATATAGGTTCAAATGAATTCCTATTTATGGATCTATTAGTAACTAAAAAACCTAGACTGTTCTTCACAGTGAACTGGGTGCCTGGGGAGTAGATCTACTCAGGAAACCAAATTATAGATGAGAAGCTGGCAGTGTCCATCTGAACAAAGAAAGTCACATGCCTTTAACACTTAGTGCCCTCAAGCTCAAAACCCCAGCGGATTGCCATCCTCTACTATACATTATTTCTCCTTTTTTAAGCAGGATGGGTAGAAAAGCAGGCCCTTCCTTGGGGAGCGTCAGAAACATCAATTAGCCAACATTTCTTTTCTGTGGTCCAACAGTGTGCTGAGTCCTGGGTAGATAAAAAGATGTATGAAAAAGGACCTGTACTCAAGGAGCTTTGAGTCTAGAAAGACAAATGTGTGAACCACTAACTATAATAAAGATAAGGTGAAGTGAGTCTGTGTGAATCTTGTGTGAGCTTGCGGCGAGTGGTGAGAAAAGAAGGAAAAGGAAGCTGACATTTTTGGGGCACTCAGATCGGCAGGACCGTAGGCATTTTCCACACATTATCCCAATCAATTTAATTCTTTCAACAATTTCAAGAGATAGAGGTGGAACCCACATATCAGCTATGGTCACCTTGTTCTCTAAAATTCTACAGAAGATTGGCTCCAATAGTCCTTTTGCTACAGCAGGCCCTCAGTTGACAGGGTCAGTGGAAAACCTGGGAAATTATAGGCTCGTTCGTGGGAGGCTGAAAAGTCCTGCCGCAGGGCTTAGAGTAGTATGAATGTCCTTGCTACTCTGGTGTTTTCATTTATTATATGTTATAAATCACACATATTTATTTTATGGCATGTAATGCTTTTTTATGTTTCAATACTTATAACATTTTAATTATTTACGCCTCCACCCTTTATTCTCCAAAGTGTCCTAGTTTGGGCATTAAATGTAATGATTATCTTACTGTAATCCCAACAGTCACCTGGCCCAGTGTCCCTGGCAGCCACCTACAGGGGCAGTCCTGGAATCACTGCAACTACCCTTGAAGTACCACCCAGCCATGGAACCCAGAATTTTTTCCATTGATATTCAAGTAGAGTACACAATTGCCAACCAGTGCACCAGACCTCAGCCAGGACAAGGACAGATTTTGACCCTCAACCAGGCCAAGAAACTCCCAGTGGCTACCTGGGGTGGCTTAACCCACCATCTCACTAAACTCACTGTAAAAAGGGAGTCTTTTGGGCTTCCCTGGTGGCGCAGTGGTTGAGAGTCCGCCTGCCAATGCAGGGGACACGGGTTCCTGCCCCAGTCCGGGAAGATCCCACATGCCGCGGAGCGGCTGGGCCCGTGAGCCATGGCCGCTGAGCCTGCGCGTCCGGAGCCTGTGCTCCGCAACAGGAGAGGCCACAACAGTGAGAGGCCCGCCTACCGCAAAAAAAAAAAAAAAAAAAAAAAGGGAGTCTTTTATGCCATTAATCTCCAAAATTATTTTATTATAATCATATTTGATATGGCCTACCTGCCAGAGAGGAAGAAAATACAGATTATATTTCCTGAACCAAGTTTTGGTACACGTTAATCAAAAATATTTTTTATGTATAAATTTATTTAAATAATAAATGTTATAAAATAAATATATATTTAGTAATGCCCTTAATAAATTGCCTTCATTAAAAAGAATACAGTCATTAAATCAGGATATACATAGAAAATTTGGGTAATGTTTTCACTTATGTAAACAAAAATCATGCCTGGAGTAAGTAGTTCCAAATGATAAATCATTTGACAGATCTTCCAAAATGATCCTAAATTATTTTTCTCTAGCTTTAGAAAAAGAATAACAACCTAGATATGAAAATAAATCCCCAAATCATCCTGAAAGGGTGTCATTAACCTGAAAGAGTGTTTCTGACTCTCTTAACATTGAAAATAGTGAACTAAAATTAGCATTAATTGAGCAACAAAATTTAAAAAAAGATATTGCAGATTTGGTCCTAGAGAATACCATGGACATAAGTGGGAGTGAGTCATACACAAAGTGTTGTATAATTTGAAAAGTCCAGGTGCTGCTTGGCATATAGAGATATTATATAAGCAAGTGTTTGAAATGCAAGTTACAATAATAGCAGAAGCACTATTTCCAAAAAAGCAAACAGATACATCAAAGTGAAAAACAGCTTTTGTAATTATTACCTTTCAGGGGAGCACACGGCTTTCTATGAGTAAAAGAAGTAATTCTTCCAAGGAAACTAGATTGTCTCTGCAGGGCAGGTAAAACTGCCTTTGACTGAACTGTACCCAGGAGCCCAGGATGTTAATTTATCTCGTTTTGTCCTCCTTGTCTCATCCAGGATTAGGTAATCATTAGGGATGAAACAATGAGGACAGCCAACGAAAGCCGGAGGAGAAATGATTTCAAACATTATATGTTTGTAACTTTGCCCTATATCTGGTCTAATAATCTTTGGGAATTTAAAATAATTTTGGATAAACGAGTAGAACTCTAAAATAAATAGATTCAAAAGTTAGACATTTGTGATTTAAAAACTAAGAAATATGAACAAGAGTATATTATTATTGTTCATTCTAATTCTGTAATTCCAAATCTTAATAACTCATCCAAAATGACTTTAATGGCTCAACTGACATACTAAGAACTGAACATGCTGCTGAACGTAATGCCAAAAGTATACAAAAATGGTGTCTAATGTCTAAGTTGTACAATAAAGAATGAATGCTGGCTAAAGCTCCACTAACATGTGCAGCAGAGAAGGATAACTGATAGCAAGCATATTGTTGCTTTCTGTATTTGTGTTGTTGTTAAATCCACTGAGTCCTAGCCATCTAATAACTATGGCTTGGATTTCCTTTCATTGTAGTTAATAGCAATAAAAAAATTGTTTGCATGTTTTGAATTTAGTGTATATTTTGTCAATTTTTGTTTGAATATTTTTACTGGATATAAAATACAGTAAAGTTTAAGGAAACTGAATAGTGTAATTTTGAAAATGTTTTGTTTTCATTACAAAAATACTACATGCTCAAGGTAAAAAACAAAAAAAACCCCAACGGTAAAAGGAGAAACAATTGAAAATAAAACTTCTCCCTTTTTGACTGCCCTCTCTTATCCTCCCAGACCCTGAAGCCATATTCTCAATAATTTGTTATAAATTCATCCAGATATTTTCAATACCAGGTCTAACACACACACACTTGCACACATACACACGAGGATAAATACAAGGTGGAGAACTTTTCATTGCAACAAAGGTAACTGTCTCATTCGTTTTGATGATTATGTTATGTTTTAATCTGCTAACATCTTTCATTAAGGCAGGCAAGTCTAGGTAAGTGAATACTTTTGTAAACAGGTCTGAGGCCCAAAGGATATCCTCCCCAGATAGAGGAGTCAATAAAAAGATAATTATATGTAAAAGACAATGCATGTGTTGAATTTGCTCATTGTTGGTCCTTTCTGTGAACAGTAGGTGGGGCAAAGACGCTGGCCTTTTTGTTTTATATAGTTAACTGGGCAAATATTGTGTGAGCATGGTGTCATGTTAGTTTTAACAAGCTAAGGGGTCTTTTTCTTTTTAAAAAAAATTATTTATTTTATTTATTTACTTTTTGTAAATTATTTTTTTATTTTTATTTTATTTTTTTTGCGGTACACGGGCCTCTCACTGTTGTGGCCTCTCCCGTTGCAGAGTGCAGGCTCCAGACGTGCAGGCTCAGCGGCCATGGCTCACGGGCCTAGCCGCTCCGCGGCACGTGGGATCTTCCCAGACCGGGGCACGAACCCACGTCCCCTACATCGGCAGGGGGGCTCTCAACCACTGCGCCATCAGGGAAGCCCTATTTTATTTATTTTTGGCTGCACTGGGTCTTTGTTGCTGCACGCGCGGGCTTTCTCTAGTTATGGCGAGCGGGGGCTACTCTTCGTTGCAGTGCACAGGCTTCTCATCAGGGTGGCTTCTTGTTGCGGAGCACGGGCTCTAGGCATGCGGGCTTCAGTAGTTGTGGCACGTAGGCTCAGTAGTTGTGACTTGCGGGCTCTAGAGCACGGGCTTAGTTGCTCCGCAGCATGTGGGATCTTCCCGGACCAGGAATTGAACCTGTGTCCCCTGCACTGGCAGGCAGATTCTTAACCACTGTGCCACCAAGGAAGCCCCTGGGGGACTTTTTCTTTTAATCAACTATTTCTTCTCATGCAGAATCACCTAGTTGGCATTTTCAATGAACTACATATTTGAGGAAATGAATACACTTCTGTACTTTGAAAATAAGAACAAAATTCAATTTTGTTTGTTAAATTACTCTAAATAGCAATTTAACTGGATTTTTTAATAATTGAGCTTCCTGTCCCTTCAGCTAGTCTTTTAATATTCAACAACCCCAGTAACATTTTGCAGATAATCATGCCTAAATTAGTGCTTCAAATTGGGCTGTTCATGAGAGTGCTGGCAGATCTGAGCTTCTTGCAAAATCTATCATGGATTGTTTTAAAACTTTATTAAGGTTCTATCAGACGGTTCCATAAAATACAGGGATGTTTCAATACAGAATGTGACTTTTATTAGTCCTCTCATGATAAACGACATCAGTTTGATTCAAGATGGCAATAAAAAATATATAGCCTGTTCTAGGGAACGCCACTTGCCAGATCTTGAGATTTGTGATTAGTAGGCAAAGAATTTATATCACATAGCAGGCAAGGTAATGGACAAAGTAAGATTTACCATAATGAACTTTCCACTGAAAGTCAAATCTCTCCAGCCTGGGAGACATGATATTTCTCCTAACATTTCTTGTAAGCACACTCACGGATTATACATACTCTTTTGTCATGCTTAAGGTTAGGAATGCGATGACCCATTTACAGATCGTTAATAGTTAAGCTTGCTCAAAAACACTAGAAAATGTTTGAGAGTTTCAGGGTATCTTTAAGACATCTGAGAAAAATGAAGGTTAATGCCCTATTATAATTTAGAATATGTTCAAGCCAAACAATTTTAAAACTTACTCTTTTATAAAATAAGTACACTATTCTGTATATGATGGCCAAGATCCCTATGTTTTTAGGTTTACATAGTGGACAAACCTCTCTGACTTTTATAACACCTCCTCCTCCATTCTATTCTAGCCTAAAAATACATTCCTTTTACAAATATATATATATATTTATTTATTTATTTATTATCTTTTGAATGGGATATCATAGTTGTTTTAAGTCTATTTTTAAGAAATGCATTAACATAAACATAGGAACTCAGATATAGATATTAATCATGTTTTCCAGGAGTCTCCCCCCAAAATATTTGCAAGTTGATGGACTAATTTTTCTATTAAAGTTTAATATAAAATATGTATTGTGCTGTGTCTCAAAAGAAGTTTTAATATTTAAGAAGTGCAATGCTTTGTTAAAAACTTCCTAAAGCCTCTCTCTTCCAATTCTTTACTTTGATCTATTTTCTACCTATTCATCCCTTCACCTAACATTCATTGAATATCTATTATATGCCAGGCCCTGTGCAAAGTATCCCTCAAGACTACTAGATAATGAAGACAGGATTCTTAACTTCAAGGCATTTATGGTCTGATGGGAGAGACAGACAATTTAACAAACAAATACAGTATACCATGAGACGTTCTAATAGGGGGTATGCCCGAAGGGCTAGGGGATCGCAAGAAACAAAGAGATTAAGTGTTCACTAGATTCTTGGGAAAATAGAGTCCAGGAAAGTTCAGAGAGAAGGTGACCATGGGCTGAATGTATTCCCTACATCCCTACCCTCCTCCACCTCCAATCTGCCATTGAGCTTCTTTCCCATGACTCTCTCTCATCCCATTTTAGTGATAACATTATATCATTATTAGGGAGCTTAATGGCAGTAAATTTCTCCACTGCTTGACCCCATATTTAAAAAATGGGACTTTGGGGAATATGATACTTCCTGGTAGTCAAAGTTATAATTAGGTTATTAATGACTTCAGAAAAAGGAGAAATTACATTTCTACCTACCCTTACCTTTAAAGCCTATCCCAATATCTTGTGTTTCTTTCTGTGGTAGGATATATTTTGGAGATTACTCTTCTGATTGAGTCTTATCTCCTTGTCTAGGCTCCAAGTTGAATGGGATTTAGGAAGATACCAATCCACCATTAATCATTTCATAGTATCAAAAATGTCATATTTGCAAACATCTTTATAATTTACATATCTTTTTCACTGACACATTTTCATTTGATTCTTAAAAAAAAAATCCCATGAGTTTGGTAGGGCAGATATTATTATCCCGATTTTAGAGATGAGAAAACTGAGATTCTGCAGGTACAGTGGCAGAGACTGGACTAGACTTTGTGGCTTTTTTCTACCTTCTCATGATGCCTTTCATTCACTTGTCCAATTAAATTAACTCTAGGACTGATCGTTAGTACAGAATCAGGGTCTGAAAACCCTAGCCAAATTTTTTTAATATCCATACAAAGTAATATCCCTCACATTCAAAGAAAAGTATTAGAACTATTTAATTTTTCTTTAGTTATATATATATTTTACATACATGTTAGTATTTGACCCATATTTTAAATAGTCAATGATTAAAATCATAGCCCACAAATGCTTATTTCTGATTTTAATTAAAAAATTGTTGAGTAGCAGCATGATTTTTCAGCTGAATGAAGGCTGAAATATCTACTCTTAGATGGCTGCTGGTGTGTGTGTGTGTGTGTGTGCAGGTGTGCACATGCACTTGTATCTGTGTGGTTGGAGGTGCTTTGAGATTATCAAACATAATAATAATAGCCATGTAGTAAGAGATCAATTATAGTTATAATGGCTAGTAGAACAGTGAGTTAGAATAAAATTTTTTTCCTAATAGATCAATGAGAAAAGAGAAAGTCTACATGAATATGAAGTTGTCAGAGTATAGTGATAGCCAAAGAAGAATTTATACAACTCTGTTTGTCAAAAAACCACTTCCTCCACAGAAAGTTGTATAGAAGTCTATCAAGTCTATTTAAGAACAGCAAGTTACCTAAAGATAAACCACAACCCAGGATCCCAACTGATACGGGGACATTTGATTAAGATAAGGTAAAATGAGATAAACGGTAACCTGACAGCTAATCGTCAAAACTGGCAAAGAGAGAAGAGTGATAGCAGTGTAGAGGGACCTTTCGCATTAATGAAACAGGTGACTATAACCTTTCCATCTCTAACCTCCCACCAGGGAGGTATACCCCAGCAAGGTGGAAATGTCATCTGGCAAAAATACCAGCTAGCTGCCTCTTGAGACTTCTCTCAGGTTGACACTGCTGGGATGAATTTTCCTCAATCCAAGGACAGGTCTTGTCTCTCCATTCTATTTTCTTAGGGCAGGTAAATATGTAAAATCAGAAAATAACATAATGGTTTACACTACAGTTTATGCAGCATAATCATAATTAGCCACACCAAAGTCAGAGTTCTTTGTCAAGCATGGAGACTGCATTAGTCACCTTTTTTGTAATCAAAAACCACCAAAAACCTCAGGCGTGTATAAGCATCCACGCCGTTTCTTCTCTTAGTAGTCTGCAGGTTGGCTGTGGCTCCACTCAGCTGTGCACCTCATTCTGCGACCCAGATAAAGGAGTAGCCTCTGTCTGGAACTTGTTTTCTTCACAGCAGAGGGCAGTGATGCAAGAGGCCATGATGAACTACACATTCACATTTAAAACCCTGCTCAGGGGTCTTCCCTGGTGGCGCGATGGTTGAGAGTCCGCCTGCCGATGCAGGCGACACAGGTTCATGCCCTGGTCCGGGAGGATCCCGCATGCCGCCGAGCGGCTGGGCCCGTGAGCCATGGCCACTGAGCCTGCGCGTCCGGAGCCTGTGCCCCGCAGCGGGAGAGGCCACAGCAGTGAGAGGCCCGCGTACCGGGGGGAAAAAAAAAAAAATAAATAAAACCCTGCTCAGAACTGGTGCTGTATCACTTCCACTCAAGCACTATTGGCCCGAGCAAGTCACATGACCAAGTCGGCAATGGGCAGGGGAAGTAACTTTCCCTTCCGGGGAGTACCCAAGTGTACACAGCAAAGGACATGTATTTATAATCCCCGTATAGGGTGGGATGACCATAGTTGGGAATTGTGCTGATTGTTGATTTATTACTCCCCAGCTCCAAATGTACTTTTTGCCCTCTCTGTGAAAATGGATCTGAGCCCTTTAAACAATTTTCCTTTCTCAGCCAACATGATGTTAAGCCTTGCCAGTAGAGGGCACTGGAGAGACACCAGAAAGGAGGAGTTTTCCTTCCTGGCTGCAGCCTGTTCTCTAGGCAGGCTCCTGACACAGCTTCTCCAGTGCCTGGCTCCCTTAGCAAAGTCTTCACCAGCATCTGGCTCTTGCGGGATGCAGGCTCTCCTACTACCCAGCTTTGTAATGCAGGCTGGTTTGTCCGGCGTCACACTTCTGCAGCATGGACGGCTTCTCTAGCACTAGGAAGCTGCATTTGTGCACAGCTTCTCCAGTGCGGGCAGCTTCTTCAGCTCCTGGCTCCTGCAGTGACTGGTGGTCAGAAGTACCCAACAACCAGCAGCTTCCCCTGACACACCCTCTCAGCAATGTTGTAGTGAAGAGACATGACTCCATGAACAGTTTTCTCCAGCACCCCAGAGAGCAGACTTCAGGCAAGTTCCAGAGGTCACATTTCCAGCAGGTTCTGCAGGAGTAGCCTCTCTGCCATCTAGTGAGCCAGGACCACACTCTCTCCAACAATGTCTGAGATCCCCAGGATCACAGTCCTGGGGAGTCTCTTCCTCAGGTGTTCCAGCTTTTAGCCCTTGGGGTAGTAGTTGTAATCCTGTATCCTTTAAAGTTCTCTATTATTTCTTACTGGCCACTTTCTCTTTACTCCAACCTCCTGTTATGGTTAATAATTCTTTGTATTAACCTTCCCATGTTTAAATTACTGTGTGGTGATGGTCTCTCCTAACTGGACCCTTTCTTACTGGCCAAGTCCTCTCTAACCTCCTGTTATGGTTAGCAATTCTTTGTATTAAGCTTTCCATCTTCAAATTACTGTGTGGTTTCCATCTCTAATAATTGGACCCAGGCTGATACAGGAACCATATTATAATCTATCACAGAAATCTAACAACTGGAATTAGGTGATACTTGTTCTTATTTAATGGGATAAATTAGCCTATTCACTGGCACACAAGACTGGAATTCTCTAAGTTTGTTGGTTTAAGGCTTCGTTTCTCCTGGGCGTGCCTGGATGGGCTATCCTCTTTCTACATCTTTATGTCTAACCACCCTTAACTGACAAACACTTTTTTTCAAGCTCTGTGCGTAACTTAAGGTTGTGGTTGCCATTTTCAATTTCTCTGAGAACAGAGTTAACTCTGTTTATTTTTACTCTAATTGATTTTGTATTGACTTTCAGAAGATATCCAGTTTTCTTTGTCTCCAAATTCTTAAGCTTGGCCTCACTGGAACCCTCACTTAAGCCAATTAGAAATGACCCACAAAAAGCAACGTTTTAAAAGACACCATCCCCTTAAAAGTATAACGGCAACATTTCATTTCTTATGCATTTGTTAACCTATGATAACTATTAACTGAATTATGTGTGTTTCAAGTATACCCAGAAAACACAAGGATAAAATTTTTGATTAATTCTTCTGCTAAAATAAGGATCATATATCCCTTTATAGTTTAAAATTTCCTGAAAATCAGCACAAAAATCAAACCATTTTACTGGACAAAAAAAGAACTTATAATTTTTATTAATATATGTATATGACTTACAGAAATATTTACTGAGAATGCAGCTATTTCTCTCAATTTAAAAGTGAGCAATTTTTTAAAATTTATTTTAAAATTTTATTGGAGTATAGTTGAGTCACAATGTTGTTTTCGTTTCGGGTGTATAGCAAAGTAATTCAGTTATACATAGACATACATTCATTCTTTTTCAGATTCTTTTCTCATATAGGTTATCACAGAATACTGAGTAGCGTTCTCAGTACTATACAGTAGGTCCTTCTGGGTTATGTGAGCAATTCAAAAATTATTTGAGGAAATAGTGTTTTACTTTCTTATCTAATATTTCCTCTAGACTGACTACTGATGTAAATAATTGATGACAATAAGTTCAACATGAATATATTGAATACGTACTGGATATAAGGTAGGTGTCTAACACTGAGACGGAGCTGTGGGAATCCAAGAGAACTTTTTTTTTTTAAGTGACAATTTTTTTTTTAAATCTTTATTGGAGTATGATTGCTTTACATTGTTGTGTTAGTTTCTGCTATATAAAAAAGTGAACCAGCTATACGTATACGTATATCCCCATATCCCCTCCCTCTTGTGTCTCCCTCCCACCCTCCCTATCCCACCCCTGTAGGTGGTCACAAAGCACCGAGTTGATCTCCCTGTGCTATGAGGCTGCTTCCCACTAGCTATCTATTTTACGTTTGGTAGTGTATATATGTCCATGCCACTCTCTCACTTTGTCCCACCTTACCCTTCCCCCTCCCCGTGTCCTCGAGTCCATTCTCTAGTAGGTCTGCATCTTTATTCCTGTCTTGCCCCTAGGTTCTTCTGACCATTTTCTTTCTTTCTTTCTTTTTAGATTCCATATATATGTGTTAGCATACGGTATTTGTCTTTCTCTTTCTGACTTACTTCACTCTGTACGACAGACTCTAGGTCCATCCACCTCACTACAGATAACTCAATTTTGTTTCTTTTTATGGCTGAGTAATATTCCATTGTATATATGTGCCACATCTTCTTTATCCATTCATCTGTCAAAGGACACTCAGGTTGCTTCTGTGTCTGGGCTATTGTAAATAGTGCTGCAATGAACATTGTGGTACATGAATCTTTTTGAATTATGGTTTTCTCAGGGTATATGCCCAGTAGTGGGATTGCTGGGTCGTATGGTAGATCTATTTTTAGTTTTTTAAGGAACCTCCATACTGTTCTCCATAGTGGCAGTGTCAGTTTACATTACCACCAAGAGTGCGAGAGGGTTCCTTTTTCTTCACACCCTCTCCAGCACTTATTGCTTGTAGGTTTTCTGATGATGGCCATTCTGACCGGTGTGAGGTGATACCTCATTGTAGTTTTGATTTGCATTTCTCTACTGATTAGTGATGTTGAGCATCCTTTCATGTGTTTGTTAGCAATCTGCATATCTTCTTTGGAGAAATGTCTATTTAGGTCTTCTGCCCATTTTTGGACTGGGTTGTTTGTTTTTTTGATATTGAGCTGCATGAGCTGCTTGTATATTTTGGAGATTAATCCTTTGTCAGTTGCTTCATTTGCAAATATTTTCTCCCATTCTGGGGTTTGCCTTTTCATCTTGTTTATGGTTTCCTTTGCTGTGCAAAAGCTTTTAAGTTTCATTAGATCCCATTTGTTTATTTTTGTTTTTATTTCCATTTCTCTAGGAGGTGGGTATAAAAGGATTTTGCTGTGATTTATGTCATAGAGTGTTCTGCCTATGTTTTCCTCTAAGACGTTTACAGTGTCTGGCCTTACATTTAGGTCTTTAATCCGTTTTGACTTTATTTTTGTGTATGGTGTTAGGGAGTGTTCTAATTTCATTCTTTTACATGTAGCTGTCCAGTGTTCCCAGCACCACTTATTGAAGACGCTGTCTTTTCTCCATTGTACATTCTTGACTCCTTTGTCAAAGGTAAGGTGACCATATGTGCGTGGGTTTATCTCTGGGCTTTCTATCCTGTTCCATTGATCCATATTTCTGTTTTTGTGCCAGTACTATACTGTCTTGATTACTGTAGCTTTGTAGTATAGTCTGAAGTCACAGAGCCTGATTCCTCCAGGTCCGTTTTTCGTTCTCAAGATTGCTTTGGCTATTCGGGGTCTTCTGTGTTCCATACAAATTGTGAAATTTTTTGTTCTAGTTCTGTGAAAAATGCCATTGGTAGTTTGATAGGGATTGCATTGAATCTGTAGATTGCTTTGGGCAGTATAGTCATTTTGACAATGTTGATTCTTCCAATCCAGGAACACAGTATATCCCTCCATCTGTTTGTGTCATCTGTAATTTCTTTCATCGGTGTCTTATTGTTTTCTGCATACAGGTCTTTTGTCTCCTTAGGTAAGTTTATTCCTAGGTATTTTATTCTTTTTGTTGTAATGGTAAATGGGAGGGTTTCCTTAATTTCTTTTTCAGATTTTTCATCATTATTGTATAGGAATGCACGAGATTTCTGTGCATTAATTTTGTATCCTACAACTTTGTCAAATTCATTGATTAGTTCTAGTAGTTTTCTGGTAGCATCTTTAGGATTCTCTATGTATAGTATCATGTCATCTGCAAACAGTGACAGTTTTACTGCTTCTTTTCCAATTTGGATTCCTTTTCTTTTTCTTCTCTGATGGCTGTGGCTAAAACTTGCAAAACTATGTTGAATAATAGTGGTGAGAGTGGGCAACCTTGTCTTGTTCCTGATCTTAGCAGAAAGGGTTTCAGTTTTTCACCATTGATAATGATGTTGGCTGTGGGTTTGTCATATATGGCCTTTATTATGTTGAGGTAAGTTCTCTCTATGCCTACTTTCTGGAAAGTTTTTATCATAAATGGGTGTTTAATTTTGTCAAAAGCTTTTTCTGCATTTATTGAGATTATCATATGGTTTTTATCCTTCAACTTGTTAATATGGTGTGTCACATTGATTGATTTGCATTTATTGAAGAATCCTTGCATTCCTGGGATAAACCCCAGTTGATCATGGTGTATGATCCTTTTAATGTGCTGCTGGATTCTGTTTGGTAGTATTTTGTTGAGGATTTTTTCATATATCTTCATCAGTGATATTGGCCTGTAGTTTTCTTTTTTTTGTGACATCTTTGTCAGGTTTTGGTTTCAGGGTGGTGGTGGCCTTGTAAAATGAGTTTGGGAGTGTTCCCCCCTCTGCTATATTTTGGAAGAGACTGAGAAGGATAGGTGTTAGCCCTTCTCTAAATGTTTGATAGAATTCGCCTGTGAAGCCATCTGGTCCTGGGCTTTTGTTTGTTGGAAGGTTTTTAATCACAGTTTCAATTTCAGTGCTTGTGATTGGTTTGTTTATATGTTCTATTTCTTCCTGGTTCAGTCTCAGAAGGTTGTGCTTTTCAAAGAGATTGTCCATTTCTTCCAGGTTGTCCATTTTATTGGCATATAGTCGCTTGTAGTAATCTTTCATGATCCTTTGTATTTCTGCACTGTCAGTTGTTACTTCTCCTTTTTCATTTCTAATTCTATTGATTTGAGTCTTCTCCCTTATTTTCTTGATGAGTCTGGCTAATGGTTTATCAGTTTTGTTTATCTTCTCAAAGAACCAGCTTTTCGTTTTATTGATCTTTGCTATCGTTTCCTTCATTTATTTTTCATTGATTTCTGATCTGATCTTTATTATTTCTTTCCTTCTGCTAACATTGGGGTTTTTTGTTCTTTTTCCTCTAATTGCTTTAGGTTCAGGGTTAGGTTGTTTATTTGAGATTTTTCTTGTTTCTTGAGGTAGCATTGTATTGCTATAAACTTTCCTCTTAGAACTGCTTTTGCTGCACCCCATAGGTTTTGGGCCATTGTGTTTTCATTGTTATTTGTTTCTAGGTATTTTTTAATTTCCTCTTGATTTCTTGGTTATTTAGTAGCATAGTGTTTAGCCTCCAAGTGTTTGTATTTTTTACAGTTTTTATCCTGTAATTGATATCTAGTCTCATAGCGTTGTGGCTGGAAAACATACTTGATATGATTTCAATTTTCCTAAATTTACCAAGGCTTGATTTGTGACCCAAGATATGATCTATCCTGGAGAATGTTCCATGTGCACTTGAGAAGAAAGTGTATTCTGTTGTTTTTGGATGGAATGTCCTATAAATATCAATTAAGTCTATATTGTTTAATGTATCATTTAAAGCTTGTGTTTCCTTATTTATTTTCACTTTGGTTGATCTGTCCATTGGTGAAAGTGGGGTGTTAAAGTCCCCTACTATGACTGTGTGACTAACGGTTTCCTCTTTTATGGCTGTTAGTATTTGCCTTATGTATTGAGATGCTACTATGTTGGGTGCATAAAAATTTACAATTGTTATATCTTCTTCTTGGATTGATCCCTTGATCATTATGTAGTGTCTTCCTTTGTCTCTTGTAATAGTCTTTATTTTAAAATTTATTTTGTCTGATATGAGAATTGCTACTCCAGCTTTCTTTTGATTTCCATTTGCATGGAATATCTTTTTCCATCCGCTCACTTTCAGTCTGTATGTGTCCCTAGGTCTGAAATGGGTTTCTTGCAGACAGCGTATATACGGGTCTTGGTTTTGTAACCATTCAGCCAGTCTATGTCTTTTGGTTGGAGCATTTAAACCATTTACATTTAAGGTAATTATTGATATGTACGTTCCTATTACCATTTTCTTAATTGTTTTGGGTTTGTTATTGTAGGTGTTTTCCTTCTCTTGAGTTTCCTTCCTAGAGAAGTTCCTTTGCCATTTTTTGTACAGCTGGTTTGGTGGTGCTGAATTCTTTTAGCTTTTGCTTGTCTGTAAATGTTTTCATTTCTCCATCGAATCTGAATGAGATCCTTGCGGAGTAATCTTGGTTGTAGCTTTTTCTGTTTCATCACTTTAAATATATCCTGCCACTCCCTTCTGGCTTGCAAAGTTTCTGCTGAAAGATCAGCTGTTAACCTTATGGGGATTCCCTTGTATGTTATTTGCTGCTTTTCCCTTGCTGCTTTTACTATTTTTTTCTTTGCATTTAATTTTTGATAGTTTGTTTAATATGTGTCTTGGCATGTTTCTCCTTGTATTTATGGGATTGTCTGTGCTTCCTGGACTTGATTGACTATTTCCTTTCCCATATTAGGGAAGTTTTCAAGTATAATCTCTTATATTATTAAAATATTTTCTCAGTCCCTTTCTTTTTCTCTTGTTCTTCTGGGACCCCTAGAATTCAAATGTTGGTGTGTTTAATGTTGCCCGAGAGGTCTCTGAGACTGTCCTCAATTCTTTTCATTTTTTTTCTTTATTCTGCTCTGCGGTAGTTATTTCCACTATTTTATCTTCCAGGTCACTTATCCATTCTTCTGCCTCAGTTATTTTGCTATTGATTCCTTCTAGAGAATTTTAAATTTCATTTACTGTGTTTTTCATCATTGCTTGTTTGCTCTTTAGTTCTCTAGGTCTTTGTTAAACGTTTCTTGTATTTTCTACTTTCTATTTCCAAGATTCTGGATTATCTTTACTATCATTACTCTGAATTCTTTTTCAGGTAGACTGCCTGTTTCCTCTTCATTTGTTTGGTCTGGTGGGTTTTCACCTTGCTTCTTCATCTGTTACATATTTCTCTGTCTTCTCCTTTTGCTTAACTTACTGTGTTTGGGGTCTGCTTTTTGCAAGCTGCAGGTTCGTATTTCCCATTCTTTTTGGTGTCTGCCCCCAGTGGGTGAGGGTGGTTCAGTGGGTTGTGTAGGCTTCCTGGTGTAGGGGATTAGTGCCTGTGTTCTGGTGGATGAGGCTGGATCTTATCTTTCTGGTGGGCAGAACTGTGTCTGGTGGTGTGTTTTGGGGTGTCTCTGAACTTAGTATGATTTTAGGCAGCCTCTCTGCTAATGGGTGGGGTTGTGTTCCTGTCTTGCTAGTTGTTTGGCATGTGGTGTGCAGCACTGGAGCTTGCTGGTTGTTAAGTGGAGCTGGGTCTTAGTGTTGAGATGGAGATCTCTGGGAGAGCTCTCACCGATTGATATTACATGGAGCCAGGAAGTCTCTCATGGTCCAGTGTCCTGAACTTGGCTCTCCCACCTCAGAGGCTCAGGCCTGACACCTGGCCCATGCACCAAGACCCTATCAGCCACACGGCTGGAGTGCCTTCAGAGCTGGAGAAGCTGGCCTGCAGTGACTCTATTCTGCACTGCACATTAGGATCACCTTCTTCTTCCTAGTTTTGCCCCAAAGGCAGTGTTCCACAGAGAAAAACAGTAGCCTTGAAAATAGTCACAGCTCTGAGATGGATTTTTTTTCCTTTGTGCTTAGTCGGGTTTCACTTGCTCACAGGGGGCCACATGCAGAGGCCTCGCACCTGGCTGTTCTGACTGGAGTTCCTGTTGTGGAATGGCTGCCACCAACACCTCAGCTCAGGTGGGCCATGTGCAGAAGTGGGACGAATGACACTGCAATCCAAGATCAAACTTTTGTTTTTTTGAGAGCCACAGAAACAAGATCTATATGGAAAACAAGGTTATTTTAAAGCCATGCCTAAAAGGCAGGAGGAATCCATGGCTTCTATAACATCTGCTAAAGTTTAATTGCTGCTTATGGTTTACTATTTTCCATCCTCTAATTTGATATGTTCTCACATCTTACTTGATAACTTAGGTTCTCTGTGTAGCCCCAGGGCTAATGAAGAAAAGCTGTGGGGTTCAGGGAAGAAGTCTTTATACTGTCATCAACCTCTAGAAATCTCTTCTGGGCCTCTTTCACAGAATTCCAGCTTTTGGATTACCTTGAAAGTTGTAGGTTTATGCTTTCTGAGTTATGGAACTTATAACCTGGAAGAAGCTTTCTTATGTTATAGATGAGGAAATTGAAGCATAGAGAAGGCAAGGGATATATTCTGAGTTCCCGGGGCGGGGGGATGTGAAGTGATCACTGAAGGGGTTTCATAATGTCCACATTAGTGATCTTCAAACACTTATGTGGCTAACAAGGGAAAATCTTTACTGATATTGGAGAGCAGCACTTGTGAAAATGAATGAATTTTTTCTTCAGCTATAGCTGAAGAAAAATGCTGGCCGGAGGGCTGTCTGCATGTTGTGTGTATTACACTGACAATCCGTGGCTCCTAGAGATCCATTTTTCTAGCTAATTTAAGAACTATCACCCATACTTGTCATACTTTTCCTGTTATAAATAAGATTATATAATTTTTTATATATGTTTTTATATATGTTTTAAGCAAAAGATTTTTCTTGTTTTTTTTTAAATTTAAGCTAGCGTTCTTTTTTTGTTTGTTTTCTAGCTTGTTTATATGTAAAGAGCCTTTTAAAAAAATGTCATTGCTCACTTTTTGCAAACCATCTGGCAATTCCACTTCCAATGACAAAGGAAAACAGTAAGTAAAGTATCAAGAACAAAAGCAAAAGCGGGTCACCTCTTCAAAGAGAGAACTTATTTACAAGCAGATTTGAGCAGTGCTAAATAATGCACCCCACAACATAATTCATAATAACATTCAGGGCAAGTTTTCATCTTTAATCTGACTTCTCATTAATTTGAAATTGACTTAGCTTAGGATTTAATGAAGAAAAATAGGAATCGGCATAAAGAAAACCCAGGTCTATAATGAAGACAATAAGCAAGCTCTTCCAGATGGCACTATCAAAACCCATGGTAGGTCACACACAGCAGTCAAGCACTGATTTTCAAATGAGAAATGAGGAAGGAAAGGGCTGGGATTTTCTTCTAATGACAGAAGTTTTTACATGGATATGCTAATAAATCTGATTTACATGTCATATCTCTGTTCAGTACTTTTTCTATCATGTTGCACATGGCATTTCTGCTATCAATAATTTATTCCATATTATTCATCATCTTATTTACAAAGACTTTGGTATTCTCCTCTCCCTTGGGTCTAGTAATTCATCAGAACTTGCTGGTTCTTATCTCCTTATACATGTTACGAACATCAATATATGGACCATTTCAATGGTATCCCTGCCATTTCCATACCTTCTTGTCTTTCCATATCATCTTACATATCATGGCCAGAATAACTTTCAGAAATCACTGTTTCACCCTATTATTGCTCTACTCAAATATCTCCCATTGAAAACCATACTCCTTCCCATGTACTTATAGAATGTACCTCTTGAGTTGAAGCCATCTGCTGTGTAGCCAAAACAAATCCTTCTTGAGTTCCCTGAAAATACTCTCTGCCCCATCCAATAGTTCTTCTATATCCAGAACATGGAATTAAACAACTTCTCAAAATGCATTCTACAAAACACCACATCGCTGAAATATAAATATTTTACTTTCAAAGATTTCCCAACATGTTTTCCCAACGTGTTTGGGAAGCCTGGGTTAAACAAAGTTAAATGATTCCTCTTTTGCCTCATTTTCCTTAAGAGAGCTTTGGTATGCACCGTTCCTCAAAATTATTTGACCATGGAATTCTTTTCATGAAGCCAACTGTTTGATGTATATCTATCCATATGCATACCCGTATAAATATCTGTATTTCTAAATTTTATTTATTTATTTAAATTAAATTAAATTTATTTAAATTAAATTAAATTATGTAAATTTATTTAAATTAAAAGCTTCAGAAAAATTAAACACAGAGTTACCATATAATCCAGCAATCCCGTTCCTAAGTATATACCCAAGAAAAGTGAAAATATGTACACACAAAAACTTGCATGTGAATATTGATAGCAGTATGATTCATAATGGCCCAAAGGTGAAGACAACCCAAACGTCCATCAATTGACAAATGGATAAAAAATGTGGTATATCCATTAAATGGAATATTATTCAGCCTTAAAAAAGAAGGAAATTCTGTAAATTATATTACACATTATAATATGGATGAACCTTAAAAATATTATGCTAAATGAAAGAAGTCATTCACAAAAAGCCACATATTGTATGATTCCATTCATATAAAAGTTCAGAATAGAGAAATCTATAGAGACAAACAGTAGATTTGTGGTTGCTTAGGTTTAGAGGGGAATAGGGGGAGAAAGGGAGGTGATACTAAATTGTATAGATTTTCTTTTTGAAGTGCTAAAAATGTTCTAATATCAATTGTGGTAATAATTGTATATATTTTTGAATGTATTAAAAACCATTGAATGGTACATTTCCAAAGGGTTAATTGTAGGGTATGTGAATTCATCTCAATAAAAATGGTTATTAAGAAAAGTTTTTTATACTATATATGAAAAATGCTATGTAAATGTAAGATATCATTATCATCTTTTATCATTCTATATAAAACAAATGTCATAATTATGAACAATAATAAACAAAAAAGAAAAGTTTTTCAAATGTCAAGAATAGCAGGTATCACACCATTTGGTAATCCCTTCCTATGGCCATATTTTAATTAGCAAGGGCTTAGCAATTATCTGACAAATGAACTGAAAGAAAAGGCTAACAAAAGCCTTTCTACTCAGGGTGGTCTATGGATGACAGCATCTCATGCCCTGGCAGCCTGCTAGAAATGCAGATTCTCAGGCTGATTGCACACCTGCTGAAACAGAATATGCATTTTAGCAAGATCTAAGGTGATGCATATGTGCATTGAAGTTTGAAAAGCACTGAACTGTAGTATCTTCTCATTGTTGAGAACACTAAGCTTTTACATAGCTATTCTGCTTTCTTGTGCTTTAGGGCTTTTAAGAGGGATTAAATCAGTTCACTTTTAATAAGGACAGCATCTAATGAATTACAATTAACCCAGCTGCGGTTTTAATATGTTTCCAGTGCTCAGTGAAGCCTCCAAAATGTGATGATTATTTAAAATAGAAGAAATCATATGAAAATAAACAGATAACTTGTTCAGGTCTTTTAGTCCCTTGAATTTTACAGACAGGCCATCTTTTATAATCACTGATTTAAATTCAAAAGCTTACAGTTACCTTGTTCAAAGATACATAACAAATTATTTTAAACCAGCTTATTTTCTCATCAGTGAAAGCAATTTATGACCACCATTTTTTTTCCTTAGTATTGTCAACATTTTTGATGAATTAGCAAGGGTTATTTTGGTCATGCTCAAAAAATATTAAATATACATGAAGCAGAGAAAAGACTTTGTTTCAGAACTCTGCTGGATGGTTTGTGATATTGCTGGGAATACTGTAAGATTTGAAGTGCCTCATATCTATAAGCTTGTCAGAAATTAGATAAATTTATAACTGAGAAACATGTACTTAATTACAGCATAAATATACATATAAAATGCATTCCTTTCAAGGATTATTCTCGTTTCTTCTCCTTCCTGCCCCTGACCTTTCATGCCCACACAGACAGGGAAGCCTGAGGCATCTTCATTCTGCTGCTCTCCATCTCAACCCAGAAATGGGGGTCAGTCAGACCCAGTGACAAACTCATACCAACCAGGGCTAATTCCTTTCCCCACTGCAGGTGTGTGCTTGGGAAGTGAAGGTCTCCTATGATGAGCTGCACGAGTCAGCATTGTCAGGTGGTCTATTATTGGACAGTTATCAAAGGGTTTTAGAAAAATCCAACTGCTTTTCTCAGTCTGCAAAAGAGACTGCAAATAACAATTAATTTGTGATCAATTACCCTGAGTATTTTGATAAACAGTCATAGGACCATACTTTTATACAATGCCAGAGGCCCGCCATGCCCCTTGGTAGAAAGAGAACAACACTATTCAGAAAAATCCTCAGATATGATTCTTTTAAATATATCTCTATTACCTATGGGGAATGATAAAATAGATGAACATTTGTGTTTGTAATAACATGAAGCACTCTACATATTTACAGTATTTACTATTCTTAGGAATAGTAATACCAGTGAGACACTTATATAGAAGATATAAAGTAAAAATACAAATAAATATGCATCTTTCATGTGCTTGGTTTTGCTGGCAATACATGTGGAATATATCCATCAAGTGTAGCCACAATAAATAAAATGAGTGATGTCTTTTTATATTGATATTAGTTGTATCCAAGGAAGTGTAGACTTGGTCTGGAACTAGATGAAGAACTAGAATAAATAATAAAAATTGATACTTCATTTGAACTTATGAACTAAGGTATACAGTTTTTTTTCAGAAATGAGTAGTCTCAATCCTTTCTATGAGATCCTATACTGAGGAAGTTCTGGTCTTCAGGTCACTAAAAATACAGACACATGAAAATCAACAGCAAAAAACAAGTCAATTTTAACTGGCTTATCTCCTGATTAAAAATTACATGTACATATGTTCAGAGTTTCCCTTAATGAGTCCTTATTGAAAGAAAAAAACGTTTCCATTATTTAGAAATTGATGAAGAATTTTTTATAGCAAGAAAATTTAAAAATCTCTTACCCGTTACTATTTTTATGAAAGTAACAGAAAATAATATGGGTCTTGCAAAGGTAGGAACCAACCCTCCATATTTCAGAAGTCTAAAAAGATCACTCTTTAGAATACAGAATCATACTTATCCTTTGGTGGGTGTGATTCCATAATCTAAAAAAATATCTAGAGGGAAAATACAAATCTGAGGAATTCAGTCAGGGTGCCTCAGTTGGGGGATTTTTTTTAACTCTTTCAAAAAGATGAGCTCATTTTTAAGAGGACTAAATAGAAAAATTCAAATAATTGTGAATGAAACTAAAAGGTTTTATTCTTAAGAATAATAAATTTACATTATGCTTCCTGATATATGGCAAAATTCAAGGACCATGAGCCAAACTTTGGAAAGAAGGTCCCTTGCTGCCCACCATCCCCAGACAGTCTCATAGAGCCATTTGCCCTGATTGGCTGTTCTGTTCTATCACTTTTGCAAGTGGCAGGAGCTACTGAGGCAGTAGGTCTGCCTTAGGATTTCTGTCTTGGCGTATTACCAACAAGAGGCCTCTGTGAGCGATGACTTGCTTTTCAGCCTCATACTTTGGAGACCTCGTTTTTCCAGTCTCCCTCCTTTGGCACCACCTATAGGAGCTATGCCATAAATCTGTACATCTCTAATTAAATTTGGAAAGTGAGCCAGTTCATCCTGGGGAATCTATATCGGTGATGGTTTCTTCCAGCTTGCCTCACTTCCAAATACACTTTTGACTATAATAAGTATTAGCTGAAAACTGAGGTGTTGAAATGATTACTCTGAATTACTAGGGGAGAAATGATGGGCTTTAGTTAAAAGATTAACTTCAAAAGAGATAAAGTGGATTTCCACTTTCATAGCAGAGTCTTGGATTTGAATTATATGTGTTTTCTCTCTAGACGAAAAGACACAGATACTTAAGAATATATTCAGAGTTTCTACAAAGAATGACCATGGTGTGACAGTGGCAGCTTTGCTGTTCAAATCTCAGATGTCTTCTAATGTCAAACAAGAAGGAAGAATGACAGCAGGACAGGGAGTATGAAGAAAATTAGGAATTTTTTTAAGGAAATTAAAGAAGTGGAAGGAGGGTTGTTTAGTCCCAGGACTGAATGATTAGTGCCTGCCCCTGTTCCTCACAGCCCATTTTGATTCAGCAGTGGGTTATCTCTTTCTCTGGTTAATTCTCATAGCACTTTGCTTGTGCCTGCCGTATATATACTACTGCTAACTTAAACTATAGTTGTTTGTATATCCATCTTATCTTCTTTATTGAACTGGAAGCTCTTTGGAGAGAGAAAGATAACCTTACACATATTTTTATCTTCAGCAACATATAGCATAGGAGGAAATTTAAAAATGAGGGAAAAAGGAAAAATTTTTGAGCATGTATTATGTATTAGGCAAATGCAAGGTGTTAGTATGAAAGGATACAATAACAAATTTGTATTCCTTGCCTGACTTTTGAAGTAACTGAGATTTAATCCAAAACAGGCAGATGTAGACAAAATATCAGCTTAATTTTTGTTAAAGTTGAAAGTGGAGAAAAGGATTTAGGGGTTTACTAAAGATGTGTGCAGAATTAGGCAAACGCTCCCACCTGGTCACGGGTGTAGCTGGGAAACCTCAGTCTTCCCCATGTGGGGTACTGACCTGGTGAAACATGCATCTGAGCAGAGCAGACCAGTATGGGCATTTCCTGTAGGCATTTGTAGATCCTAAAGAGGAAATAGGGAGGTGGGCCAAACTCCACAATTTCTTTCCCCAAACAAACAATTTATTTCCCAAAACTCCACAGTGAGGTAATTAACTCCTCCCTTGGGAAGAAGAGAGTGAGTGAGGGGGCAGAGAGATGTCAGGATTGATAATATCCCTCTTTATGTGGTCATGAAGTAGGGGAAAGGAGCTTTCTCACCATGAAGTTGTTTTCCTACAACATCTCATTTAATCTCTCAATCTATATTAGGTTAGATATTGTTATTCTGGTTTTACAGATGGAAGAAGGGACAGCCCATAGACATTAAGTAACTTGCCCTAAGCCTCAGAGTTAGAGAATGTTAGAGTCAATATTCAACCCCAAAGTGTGTGCTCTTTGTTCAACGTGGTCCACAGTGTATGGGACAGACACATAGTTTGGTGGATGGATAAAAAGAAAGAGATCTTTGTATACATTTATGTGTCGAATATGATAACTCCCATATATAATAACAACAGTTTGCTGAATTACATTGTTTATTCACATTATCATTTCTAATGTGTTTCAGGAAAAATTTGGCTAAAAATATTATCAAACTACTTTAAAATATTTTAACAGTCAATTCATTAAACAATATACCTTTATGTTCATTTATTTCTTCCAAATGGAAGACTATCCCAAATGTCCAATCAATGTTCATTATCTTTGTCAGTTCACTTATTAAAATGTACAGTAATGTTAATTACCATCTCATTTAGAAAAATTCTTCAACTCCATGGTACTACCATGCTCAAATAGTCACACTAGTTATGTTGCTGCACCAATAATTTAGACAAGCCACATGGAGAAACTTCAGAAAGTTCAAACTAAGCTAAGACTTTGATTTGCTCTCTAGAAGTAAAAATGTGATTTGCCCTTTCAAATGAAACAGACCTGTTATCAGCAAATACTTACACAGACCTACTGATAACCAAAAGTCAGAATTTAAATGACAAACACAGCATGATTAAAATTTGTACATAAGGAAATGAATAAAATGTGTACTGACTGTATGTGTGCATTTATGTTTGGATGGGTATGTATTCATTCATCCATTCATTCATTCAATAAGCATTTATGGAATCCTGCTAGGTACTAACACCTATGATATAGGTATAAAAAAGTGAAAAGACATGGCCCTTACCTAGGAGATACTCCTAATCTCCTAGAGATAGTACGAGTGTGTAAATAAATACAGTGCTCTGAGAGAAGTTTTATATTAGAAGCATATATAACATGAAAGGAAAGAGTCTAACTTACAGCCTAGAAATAAGAAACCATAGATTTAGACTCCCCCATAAGGACCATAGATGTTGGAATCAGACACAGAATACAGAATAGCTGTGTGCAAAATATCAAAAGAAAAGGATATAATTATAATAATGAGCATACAATAGAAAGGAACTAACTGATTTGAGAAAAATGAGACTTCTAAAAATATAAAGTTAAATTGTTGACATTTGAAACTCAATAAGACTATTTGAGCACATGCAGTAAAGAGAGAAAAGAAAATACAGCACGTGAAAGCAGCATGTGAGACAATGAGAAGGTCCAACATATGTAAAATCAGTTTAACAGAAACAGACATTTAGCAGTATCCTGGCCTCAACCCAATAGATGCCAACCGTACTCCCTCCCCTCAGTTGTGAAAATCAGTGTCTTCAGACATTACCAAATGTCTCTGGGGGACAAAATTCCTCCAACTGAGAACCACTGCCGTAAACACATATGAGAAACACAAATTATTGACCTATGTCACTCATGGTTATGGATGCAAATATCATAAACAAAATTATAGCAAATTGGATTTAATAACAAATAAAAGTACAAAATCCAGTTAGACTTTTCCCTAAATGCAAAGATGTTTGTATATTTGAAAAACTATAAATATTTTAACCCACATTAACAAATTAAAGAAGAAAAGCTTTATGTCCTTTCTCTCTCTCTCTCTCTCTCTCTCTCTCTCTCTATATATATATATATATATATATATATATATATTCTCACAGTGTCCAGTGGTATGCAGGCATTTCCCCTTATAATTTACACATTATGATAAGTTATTTACAGAGTGAGTTAGAAACTATGCTTTATGCTCAGTGCTATGCTTGAAAGAAGGGGACACTCATGTACCTGAGCTAATCAGAAGCCTTCTCCACAAGTTTTATGGCTCTTTAAAGAAAAGGTTAAAGAATAAGATTAACTCACAAAGCCATTTATAAATGTTTCAATTCCACTAAAGGGTAGACTCTAGATGGATTTTAATGCTGCAATAAATGTCTACTAAAATTTTGATCTGTATTTTAAAAAGCAATTCAAATAAGTTAAATCCAATTTATATTAATGCAAAGAGAAAGTATTTTCAAATGATTGTTTAACTCTATGTCTGCAGTATTTAACACAATGGTCTTTGAAACCAACTGACCTTCATGGTTAGTATCCAGTAAATAAATATGAATGACTCATCAGTGCCCTCACATGAACTGAAGTGTTCATTTGTAGTGGCTTTAGAATGTATTTAATTTCAAAACAACCTCTATTATTTTTATTTAATTATGCATATAAACAAATCTGAGATCACTGCATGTTCAACAGTCAAACAAGATGAATCTCTAGCATCACTATGTATACCAAATGGTCATTTAAAGAAATAACAAAGAAAATATGCTGAGGAGTATGAGACGGAGAGAGGTGGTTCTTTATTGGCAAGTTGCTCCACCCCGAACCACCATCCCAAGTTCTGCATCTTGGGAAGTAGGAAGTCAATGTTAATTCAGTGTCAAACTCCTGATTCTCACAAATACTGATGCTACTCTTAGTTTACACGAATTAACATCAGTTAAATGAAAGCATGGAAATCAGTTCTCTAAAATGTTGACATTTATATGAAGAGGGACTAATTTCAATTAAAATATGAGATAATTGCATATAAATGAATTAGTGGATATAACGTTTACCCTGTCTTATCAGCCTAATAGTTGTTATAAAAATAACAACAATTGGCTAATTGCTGTGCTGGGCACTTCAAATGTATCTATGATAATAATCATGTTGATAAAAGTAATACTCAGCCAAAAAGAAACAAAACTGCCTATCAGGCAAGGAAGGGCACAGCCCCGCTGTGCATCATCAGGCAGATCTTGCTAACTTCAGTGGCCATTTTTCTACCTTTCATTTGGACACCATGGGATGCTTTACTCCTCTGGTTCTCCGATATTGAGTCCATACTGGAAACACCATTGCCAAACAATCTCATCAGAAACAAAGATGATCTCACTTGAATGAAAAAGGACCTGGGTGAATTTAGGGCTTGCCTTTATAAGTTTATACCCTTATAGGCAGAGAACCCTGCCTGGCATGAAGCCTGTCTCAGAAAGGCCCAGGTGCAGTCACCCTTGAACATCTGGTTGTCCATTTGGAGCCCTTCCTGTTGCTGCCTGCCAGAACATTTCCAGAAGGTAAGATGCTACACCGCTTCCTGAGAATCTGAGAAGTTCTCCAACCTACTCACATCTACAACTTGTCTAGTCTTGGCAGTCCCAAGCAAACCCACAGCCCCAGCACCAGACACTTTCAGTTGGATGTCTTTTGTTTGTTTTGTTTTAGCCCAACAACTTATTCAGATATGTCCCATTAGGAATTGACATTGTCAGGGGAAAAAATAAGTGTGATTTTGTAAGGTCAATGGGAACCAGAGGTGCTAACCAGAGATGCTTATGGTGCTTAAAACAGAGTTAGAATAAATGCATTTCCATGTGATCTAAAAGAAAAAGGCTGAATACATAGAATGTTCAAGTATTTAAATGGTAAGAATAGATAGGGGGAAAAGTCAGAAAGAACAGTTATAAGGCATGGCACAAGGGATCATTTTATTTTGGGTACTTCCTCTTTTAGAGAAGAAGACAAGGAAGTGGTCTGTGGTCCCAATTATATTCCACAAATGGGAAACAGCACAGTCATCAATGAGAGTACACTTCATAGTTATCATTTGAATACCTACTATATGCCATCCACTATGCTAAGTGCTTTAGATGCAGTATCTCATTTAATGCCCGCAGCAACTTTTGTGGTTTTAGGAGCTACCATTATCCTAAATTTTACAGTTGAGGAAAGAGTCTTAGCAAGATTAAATAACATGCCCAAGGTTACATAAATTGTAAGTGACAGAGCTAAGACTCAAATCCGGGTCTCTTTGAATCCAATGCACTTAACCTCATTCTACAATGCCTTAAAACACTGATCTGTAAAGTTTTGGCTTATGTTTCAATCTTTGCCTCTAATCAGTGAGCTCCTTCAGGGCAGAATTTATTTCTCATTAATTTTTATAACCCCAGAGCATGGAATAATGCCTGATACAGAGCAGCAACTCAATGATTATCAAATGAACAAAATGATGAATTAATAAATAAAGGAAGGAAGGAAGGAATTAATTTTAAAAGGAGTCAGAAAATGGAAGTTCATGAAAAAAAAAGTTAACTGTACACTAAGAATCCTGTTTCTGTGGTTAGTTTTATGTTCCTCTCTTTCTATTGTAACAACATATGAGTATTTTATGATAAGCACCATTTTCACTTTAGAATTAAACAAAATGCTTTCACAAATATGTATTTTACCCAGGGATTTAAAGAACGATTGAAATTTCACAATCAGAACATGACACAGCCAAACCAGCATATAATCATATGTTTCTCATAATAAGCTACTTGAAGTGTTCTTAGGGTTACAATTTTGTAATCTAGACACGAGAGGAAGATCTGTGCTCTTGACAACATTCAGCACAGGTACTTCAACTGGCTCTGGATCAAAGACAAGCCCCTGTTCTGCATTACACAGATGTTCTCTCTTTCCTTATCAGGAAGCAGACAGTCCTAACCATTACCTTCACATCCTCTGCCATCTTCCTCCAGCTTCTGGCCAGCTTGACACTTGCAGTAATAACTGCCAATCGTATTACAGCATTGGTCCTGACAGACACCATGGTACATTCATTTATATCTGCAATTGAATATGTAAACAGAATTAGCTTCCTGTAACTAGACACACAAAAAGACTTCAGTGGCTCTCCTAAAAATGTACCATCACAGAGTGACATCATTCTTTGACCTCAGATGAAATGAGATAAAATTATAGTATCTTATTTTAATTAGAGCTAACACACTCTAATTTTGATGTAAAGAACAGTGTCCCTAAGGGGTTGTCTAATCTTATGGAATTTGGAGGCTTATGGTACAGATCCAGATATTTCACATCCAAGTCATCATTTCAGGATGAGATTAAGAAGAGAGTGAGGAACTAGCAAGTCAGAACACCAGGTCACCTATTTATCCATTAAGTGTTTTGTTGCGGGCTTCTCAGATAAATAATTACTGAGCACCCACCACTATATATCTGGCATTGTGCTAACCAGTGTGGGGAGGTAAAAGGGTAGTTTCATGGCTTCCAACGATTCAAATCCAGCTGGGGTTGAGGACTAAACAGAAGTGTGATTTGGGTGTGTCCATGTGCTGGGTATGTCCACAGCCTACTTCTTAACCGGTGGCCAGAAAGCATCTTCACAGATAGGGCTCAATTTTATGTACACCCCCATCCAGCTGCCAGCTGATAAACATTCCAACCCATATGCAGGTTTGATAGTGAGTGGCCTGTTCTGCTCTAAATCGTCACTTCTGCATGTTGACTTGCTGACAATGGTATTTGTTTCCTGAAATGAGTGTGGCTGGAAGACAGAGAGGGTGGAGAGCAGAGAAGAAATGGGGAGGGGCAGGTAAGGATGGCAGAGTGAAGAAGAGAGAGACAGAGGGGGAGAGGAAGAATGAGTTAGTTGGGACCAGCCAAAGAAGCTGACAAAGTAGAAGCACTGCCAAAGAGGAACTGAGTTCCCATAACTTTGGAACCAAGAGCGCAGAGAACTGATACTGAAGAAATGATGAGGTACCGAGCAGAGTGGGGTAAGGTGCACCTCAACCGGACAGAACTGAATTTGTCTGAGGCCTGGCTGTGCAGCTGTTGAGACTGCTTCCATTTGTTTTCAGTTAACTTTTCATTGACATGTGACATACACATAGAAAAGTATACAGATCTTTAGGATACAGTTTGATGAGTCTTAAGAAATAAACTATAGCAATGCAACCCCAAGAAATAAACCATGGCTAGCACCCAAGGTGCACCCTGCCTAGCTGAAGGTAACAACCATTCTCATCTTTAACACTATAGGTTAGTTTTGTCTTTTGGAACTATATAGAAGTAGAATCATACTGTGTGTTTTTTGTGTCTGTCTTCTTTTGTCCAGCATTCTGCTTATGAGATTAGGAGACTGTACTTGGACTTTGCTCATTCCTATTCCTGTATATTATTCAAATCTATGAATATACCACACTTTTTATTTATCCATTTCACAGCTGATGGGAATTTACCTATTTTCTTATTTTTGGTTATTGTAAAGAGTGTTGCTATGAACATTCTTATACATGCCTTCAATGAATGTACATATACATTTTGGGGGGTAATATATCTAGGACTGAAATTGCTAGATCAAAAGGTAAGATATGTTCTGCTTTAGTAGCTACAGCCAAATAGTCTTCTAAAGAGGTTATTCTAATTTACACTCTCACCAGTGGTGTATTAGAGACCAGGTGCTACTCATCCTTGCCAGTGTTTGGGATATTCTGTTTTGTTTTGTTTTTCATTTTAGTTCTTCTGCGGAGTGTATAAGAGTATCACATTGTGACTTTAATTTGCATTTTCCTGATGATTAATTAGGTTAAACACCTTTTTCATGTTATTGGCCATTTGGATAACATCTTGTTGACATGCTTGTTCAAATATTTTGTCCGTTTGTCCAATTCTTAAAATACTGATTCTTTTACTAGTGGGTCAAGTAGAATGCTAAATAGAAATGGTGGCAATGATTATCCTTGTCTCGCTTCTGAATTCAAAAGGATAGTTTTTAACATTTCACTGTAGGTATGATACGTACTGTAGGGATTTTTTTTAATAGATTAGTTTTATCAGATTAAAAAAGTCTACTTCTAGTTTCTTAAGTATTTGTATCATAAATAGGTATTAAGTTTTATTTACTGCTTTTTCTGAATCTAGAAGGACAATTATATGGTTTTCCTAGTTAATTCTGTTAATATGATGAATAACATTGATTTTTTGCCTCCCTGAAATGAACCTGGTAATGATACACTACCCTTTTATATATTCCTGGATTCAGTTCGCTAATATTTTGTTAGAATTTTTGTGACTATATTCACGAAAGAGATTTTCTGCACTTTTTCTTTCCTGTAATATTCTTGTTAGGTTTTGGCATCCAGGTCATACTGGGTGGATTAAACAAATGAGGATGCTTTTCCTCTTTTTCTATTGTCTGAAGAATCTGAGACTTTTGTCTTTCTTACTTAGAATTTTGAAAGAATTCATTTATGATACCATCTAGGCCTCGGATATTGTATGTGTGTGTGCGTGTGTATGTGTGTGTAGACTTTTAATTACAGATTCCACTTCTTTAATAAATAAGAACATTCATATTTTCATTTAAACATGCTAGATAAATTATATGTTTGGAGGAATTTGTCCTTTTCATATGAATGTTCAAATGTATTTCTGTTAAGTTGTTCACAATGTTCTCATCCTATATTTTTAATGTCTGTTCAATTTGTAGCCAGGTTCCTTTTCCTATTCCTGAAATAAATAATGTGTGCCTTCTCTTTTTTTCTTGATCAGATTTGGTATCTATCTATCTACCTACTATCTATCTATCTATCTATCTATCTATCTATCTATCTATCTACCTACCTGTCTATCTATCTATGTGTCTATCATCTATCTATCACCTTCATCTTCTCCAAGAACAAACTTCTGGCTCTATAGATTTCTTTCATTGCTCTGCTTCTAAGTTCTTGAGATTGAAATTTAATTAATCTTTTGACTTTATTCTTTAAAGATATTTCTGGTTATCTATAAATGTATAACAAACCACCCCCCAAATAAGTGGCTTAAAGAAGCAATTTACTGTTATCTTTCACATTTCTGGGGATTGAAGGCTCAGCTGGGTGGTCCTTATTTGGGTTTTCACATATGGGAGCAGTCAGGTGGAAGTTTGAATTACACTTGCATGCAGACTTTTTCATTCACATGTTGGGATTTGGGCTGAGATGGTTGGAATATCTGAGAAGCTTGTCGGGCATCTCCCTTTATCTCCACGTGCCTAACTTTGACTTTCTCACTGCCTGGTGGTCTTGAAGAAAGAAATTGATGGCAACCTTCTTGGAGAGAATGTATCACACTAATATGTTCATTTAAGGCTATACATTTTCCTAAAAATAAAGTATTAGCTACATCCCACAGGTTTTGCTATGTTATGATTTAATTATCATTTGATTCAAAATGTCTCCTAATCTAAATTAATATTTTTGTTTGGGTTATTTTGAGGTATATTCTGGGGGTTGCCCAAACATTTTAGGAACTTCCCATCATCTTGTTATTATGAAATGCTAGATTAATTCCACTGTGGACAGAGAATATGCTATTCATGACTTCAGTTCTTCAAAATCTGTTAAGTCTTGCTTTATATTCCAGCACACGGTCAATTTTGATTTAAAAAAAAAATCTATATCTACTGGAAAATAAAGTGTGATCTACAATTGTCAGGTGCTATGTTTTCTGTATGTAGATATGCACATATAACTTACTTATATGTATATATTTCAAATATGTACAAATGTATATTTAATTAGTTCAAGTCCATTAATCATGTTTCTCATATCTTTATATCCTTAGGAATTTTTTATATGTTTGTTATATATCAGTTAGTGAGAGAGGTAGAGTAAATTCTCTCTAATTTTATGTTTTTCCTTTTATGACTGCAATTTTTGTTTTATATACTTTGAAGCCCTATTATAAGTGGCATACAAGTTCAGAATTGCCACATCTTCCAAAAGATTAATACTTTGTTATTATAAAATGTTCCTCTTTAGATCCAGCTACTTTTCTTTCATTAAAGTTGAGGTGTTAGCAAATATGGTCCTGTCTAAAACATGCCTAAGACATTTTGTCCATGCCAAAAAATCCTTGATATTTGGTCCTGTCCAGAACCTCCATTAGACATCTGGTCCATAAGACATCTGGTCCATGCCAAAAGGTCCCAGATATTTCGTCTTGTCCAAAACTGTTTGGCATGGACCAAATATGCTCATGGACATTTTAGACAGGACCGAATGTCCTGCAAGAAGTTGAGGTTTTGTGATTATTAGTAGCTATATAAGTTTTCTTTTGGTTTGTGTTTGCCTGACATTTCATTTTCTAAACTTTAGGCTTTTTGTATTCACATATTTGAGAAACTATATCCATATATCTTTATCTGTATGTGTTATTTTAAACATTCTAACATCTTTAAACCATGGTATTATATCACTGACTTCTAATATAATTACTAACATATTTGGATTAAATTTACCATTTTATTATTTTTCTAAATTTCTATATATTTTACATTACTTTTACTCTGAACTCTTAGATCCTTTTAAATTTATAATTTTTAGTGTTCTACACGTACTCTTTATTAGGTTGTCAGTAATATATTCCTTTATTATTCTTTTGGTGGTTACTCTAGATATTACAACATCTATTATTAAAGTCTAATATAAATTAGTACTTTAACCATTTCCCTGACAATGCTAGAAACTTATACTTTAATTCCCTTTATGCTTTTCCTGCTTTTTATATTATCGTTATCATGCATTTTAATTTCAGATATTTAGAACCCATAAGACTTTATTGTTATTGTTTTATATAGTCAATAGTAATTTAGCTTTATCCACATATTTGCCTTTTCTGGTATTCATTATTGCTTCTTGGATTTCTGTGCTTCTATTTGGAATAATGTTCCCTCTGCCTGAAAACTCCTTTTAGTGTTTCTTTTCATATGGATCTGCTGGCAACAATTTTTTTTCAGATTTTATTTGGACTTTTTGGATTTTATTCAGATTTTATTTATCAGGAAATGACATTTTTCACCTTAGTTTTTAAAGAAAAAATTTTAGAACATTTTCAAATTTATAGAAGAACTGCAAAGATAGTAGAGGGTTTCCATAAACCCCATTTATTCCATATTCCACTATTATAAGTATCTTACATTAGTGTGGTACATTTATTATAATTAATGAGCCAATATTGATACATTATTATGAACTAAAGTCCATACTTTATTCAGACTTTCTTAGTTTTTACCTAACGTCCTTTTTAAGTCCCAGGATCCCTTGCAGGGTATCATATTAGTTGTCATGTCCCCTTAGGTCCCTGTTGGCTTAGACAGTTTCTCAGACATTCTTTGCTTTTGATGACCTTGACAGTTTTGAGGAGTACTGGTCAGGTATTTTACAGAATGTTTCTCAATTTGGATTTTTATCATGTTTATCTTATTATTAGACTGGGATTATGTGCTTTGAGGAGGAAGACCACAGAGGTGAAGTGCCATTTTCATGATCATATCAAGGGTACATACTATCGACACATCACTTAGTCCTGTTGATGCCAACCTTGATCCCCAGGCTGACAGTGTTTGTCAGGTTTTCCCACTGTAAGTTTACTCTCATTCTTCCCCCTTTCCATACCAGTATTCATTGGAATGAAGTCATTATGCACAGCCGACATTCAAGAAGTGGAGTTATGCTTCACCCTCCTTAAAGGTAAGGTATATATATAAATTATTTGGAACTCTTCTGCACAGATTTGCCTATTCCCCCCATTTATCACACTTTAATTTTTGAAAAATATTTTCAATGGAACAGAATTGTAGGTTGACAGTTGTTTTCTTTAAGCATTTCAAAAGTGACATTTCATTATCATTTAAATTTCCTTTTGACTGTAATGTGGCTGTTTTTCTCTGTCTGCTTTTAAGATTTTCTTTTTGTCCTGCTTCTGATATGTTTTACTATGGTATACTTTAATGTGGGGTGGTTTTTTTTTTTTTTTTTTTTTTTGTAGCTTTCCTCCTTGGAGTTTATGGTACATCACATTTCTGTGGTTTGATGTCTTTCAGTTTTAGAGAAATTGTTCTCACCATTATAAGTTCAAATACTGTTTTTGCCCATTTTCTCTCTCCTCTTTCTAGTACTGCATAACACATGTTTGTGAGATCTTTGATTTACACCTCATTTTTCTTATGCTATTTTCTGGTTTTGTTTTATTATCTTTTTCCTTTATTTGCTTCAGTATAGATAAATTCTACTGACCTGTCTTCTAGGTTATTAATTCTATAAACAACTGTTCATAATATACCATTAATTCCATCTACTGCATTCTGCATTAAAGTTATTGTCTTTTTCATTTCTATTATATATAGCTGATTCTTTTTATAAATTTTACTTCTTAGGTGAAATTTTACATTTCATCATCAATTTTCTCACTTTTACCAATCCACTCTTTTTTGAGTTGCTTTATAATATTGAAGCTGGACCCTGTAAACACTTCTCCCTTGCCAGGTGGTACAATGGTAAGCCTTCTTAGTAGAGGGCACTGTATGAACTCTGTAAGAGGAAGGGACTTATCAGTTTGATTCTAGTACTTTCTGTTTCACAGGCATGTACACTGGCTACCAGTAGGCAGCTTCCCTGTCAGTGGGAAGCTTATCTATCAGCAAGCAACTACACTGCCAGTGGTACATACCCTTCAGCAAGTCTCACCAGTACTCCAACAGGCAGCTTCCCAGTGAATTTCACTGCCATCCACCATTTCTGGCCAGCAGCACCTCAGCAAACTTTTATGCCACCCAGTGACCTATAGCCACAACCTCTACAACTGGATCTGAATTTCAACCTGGTGGGGAGACTAGGAGACTGTTTCTAAATTTGTTCCTTTCTTGGGCACTCTTCTTCAGTCCTGGAAATAGTGGCTGTTCCCTACATCTGCTATTCCTATATTCTTTAACATTCTCTTAACCCTTCTTAGTACTGTATCTCTAGTTTCTAATTAATATTTTTTATAGTAATTTTTTTTCCTTATCACATCCTTGCTGTGGTTTCTAGTATACCCTCTCTCCAGTATCTTGATCCCTCAAATTTGGGCTTTCATGATAGTTCTGAATTCCAATTTACATCTTCCCCATCCAGTGAGACTGATGACTGCCCTGTCTACCTTTTCTTCCTATTAGCAGCAATTTTCTTCTCATCTTTTGGCATTTCCCACTATGTCACGTATGAATCAATCCCTCAAGGGGAAAACTTATCTCACTGACATTCCTGGCTGCCATGATATTCTCCAATATCTTCAGATGAGTGATTTTTTTTATATTACATGTAACTTTTCTAGTTGTTCCCAGCACAAGAATAGGTTTGCTACCATGTAGACCATTTTAGCCAGTAAAACAATGCCTATTCACACTTTTCTTGATCTTCCTTACTTTTCCTTACATTACATTAGTCCACAGAAAATTCCATTAACTGAGGTGTTACATGCTTGTTTATTTTTCTTAAAACTTGACTCAGCCAATAAACCAAGAATTCATGAAATGATTAACAAAGAATACAAGACTCTATAAATAGGTCCTGAGCTTTGTGTTGCAAAATATCATACAGAGAAAGATCAGTGAAGGCTGACTTCCTAAGGAATATGTGGGTACAAGTTCACATATTATTCTCTAAGCTTAGTTTGCTGAAAAAAAAGGAGATATGTTAGAATAGGCCAGATATCAAGAGTCCTGTGATTCCACTTTTAAGAATTCATCCAAAAATGTATTCCAATGGAATTCAACTGTGTTAGACACCTTTCTGTACTTAATATCATGCAAGCCTCAAAATGAACTGATGAAATCATAAAAATTATGCTTATTCAAAAAAGCTATGGCCATTAAAAAGAAAACTGAAAGTCATACATATGTTAAGTAAAACATTTATTACAACTGAAATGTTCATCAATACGGAAATAACTAAGTAAATTAAATGTATCACTTCAATGCAGTCATTACAAGTTGTTAATTGTGATGGCTATAAAGCAACATGGAGAACTGTTACGTTGAAATGGATAACAAATTGTTTCTTGTTTTAGTTGCAACTATAAAAGCCATATATTCTTATGGAGAAAGCTTGGAAAGATTAAAAAATTAAATAATTTGACATAACAATAGTAGAGTCATGTCTTTTAAAGTTTTAGTTTTGGTTGTAATATTACTTGTGCCATCATTACTTAAAAAAATTGGTCTGTGATGTCTGACGGGCAATAAAAAAGAATAAAACAATGGATTATACAATTTTTGGAGACTGTTCAAAGGGAAATAATTTGTTTTCTAGGAGGGATGGATTTTTACTCTTATTAAATTCTTATGGAAATCTGTTTGAACATTAAGGATTATTGGATAAAACAATGATGAATCTTCAACAGAGGCTTTTCCAAAAATGCCAACATTTTTTACATCAATTTTTGACTAATATTGACCTGTACTAAGAGGTAAGGCCTAATGGAATAGCATAAGATGGCTAAATTAGTTCAACTGAAAGCTGAAACAGTATGGCCCAAATTGCCTCTGCCTGGTTTTACCTGAAATAAATCTAAAATTTTAAAAAGGAAAGTAATGCTGGTTTGCATAGTCCTGAACAGGGCTTTGGAAAATAGTTTATACTTTTGGACCACACCCACACTTTCTATGTGTTTTCCAGTTTACCACAGTCTTTCCCACAACATATCCCTTCTCACTGAGCGGTCTCACTCATTTCTGTATTTGACTGGCTCTGAAAGCCTATGACCTTACGCTTCCTGGTCTGAAAGACTTGGCTTCAAATCCTTAGATTCACAGGTGTCTCTCAGGGAAGGCCTGGATAGGGATGGAGAGGAGGAAGAAGCACCCTAGCATAACTCCTCTAATTCAATAAGTGAAAAATTGCTTTTATTAATTTTATATTGGGTAGCTCTCAACTTAAAATCTGTTTGAACAAAGTGGTTGTTTTTGCTACTAAAAATATTTGAATCCTTTCCCTAGACTATTACATCTGATTACAGGAGAGTTGAAGACAAGGTCTTTTACTCCTAAAGAATGTGAATAAATATATCTCTGGGAGGTAATATGAGAGAAAACTGTCAATAAAGAGACCCAGTTTTGTTTCTGAAATATTAAAATAATAAATATCATGTGTAAGGATCCCTTTCCACATATGTCTATTTACTTTAAACCGTAACAATCATGAACAATATTAACAAGTGTCAAACTGAATTTGGCCCTTCAGAAAACTCACAGTCAAATAGATAAGATAGGGCTAATGTAGCAGGAGTTTAAGAAATAAAAGACAACTAAAGGTTTTGTTGGTCAAAATGATTAGTATATAAAAATAACATTAAAAGGACTTAAAATCTCTTCTGCTCAGTAAGAATTTTAGTATCACAAAAAACTGTTAAAGATATTTTACAAACGTGTTTCATGTTTTGGGAAGTAGATTAACACCAGTAGTGAAAAACATAAATGAAAGAAGCTGATAGATTGCTCCACATAAACTTTAAAATCTACCATTCCAAGAGACCAAAATTAAAAGACAAATAAGAAATGAAGAAAACAACATTGACACATAGAAGGCAAAAAGGAAATCAAAAAAAAAGAAGGGCAGAAATCATTAATATATAAAAGGTTAATATAAATCAATAGGAAAAGGTGAACTCTCCCTAACAGAAATTTGATCTAATGAAATGTGATAAATTAAGAAAAATCAGATATACAAATGTCCAATAAATGTCAAATGTTTTTGAACCTAACTGATAATCAAAGAAATTAAAATAAAAATAAAGTTATACTATTGCTTCTTTATCAGATTTACAAAGATTAAAATCAATACTAACGTGTAAGGGTGTGACGAAAGCAATGTACCATGCTTTGCTAGTAAGAGCACAAGCTGAGACATAGTTTCTGAGATTCAAGTGTCTACAAAAATCAGGATATGCATATACTTTTCCACCCAACAATTCTACTTTCAAAGAAAAAGAATATATCATAAGGAGATAATCACAAGTGTCTATAATGATTTATGTATTTTTTAATACCAGAGGAAAAAAATAGAAACTAAATATCAAACTGTAGTAAGTAAATTATAATACATATGAATCAAGGACCACTATATGATAATTAACAATCACAGGCCAGGAGAATATTTATATACCTCTGCAAATATGACACACTAAGGGTGTGTATACTTACATATACATATATAATGATCACCCCATATATCTACTTAACCTGTTAATACATGTTTTTTTTTTAAATGCAAGTACATACTCAAATATGCTAAAAGTCCTTTTTTTTTTTTTTTTTTTTTTGCGGTACGCAGGCCTCTCACTGTTGTGGCCTCTCCCGTTGCGGAGCACAGGCTCCGGATGCACAGGCTCAGCGGCCATGGCTCACGGGCCCAGCCACTCCGCGTCATGTGGGATCCTCCCGGACCGGGGCACGAACCCGTGTCCCCCGCATCGGCAGGCAGACTCTCAACCACTGCGCAACCAGGAAAGCCCTCTTATCTTTGAATGATTTATTACAGTTGGCTTTGTTTTGTTGCTCTGCACTTGCCTGTTTCCTAAACTTCTCTGTAATGAGCATACTTTCAGGAAAAGAGCACAATAAATGTAAAAAATATATATTTTAAGTTAAGGCTAAAATGTTCCTACCACCTTCCCTTTCTTTTTTTTATATACTCTTGCCATGGTGCACAATTATATGACTTCTAGTGTATTCACTTGAATTTTAGAATACTTGGCATGCTTTTATAAAAAGATGAATGATCTTTAAGATTTTGCTTGTTAAGCTGCTTTGTAAAGAGCTTAAAGCTGCTCAGTGATATAGAATGTTGGCATTCTCTTCAGTCCGTTTCCTGTGGCCAAGGCTGTATCATTCAATGAGTTGGATGCTCCATACTTGAGAAAGCAGCAATGCATGTGAATGCTTCTGATCTCTGGAGGAATCTTCATATTCAAATGATAAGGATAGCATTCTAGAATACTCTCTGTGGAAGGTATGCAAGAGACCACTATTCTCCTGAAAACTAGATCCATGCTTATGCAATGAAGGTTTGATGAAAGGAGAGGATGGCACACTGTCTATACCAAGAACTTCCTGCCAGGGCTAAAGTAGAAACCCTTTAAGGACAACTAAATGTAACAAGCAGGTGAGTTTCCTGGGCAAGGCAACAATTCCAGATGCAATGGCTCTTATTATCAAGCTTAAGTCTTGGTCTGCCAGGGCACAAATGAGCAGAAGAGTAAACTTCTTGATAAAATATTTGATGTTAACTTCACAGTTCTTAATTTTGTTATCTGTATAGTAAGGGGAAAAAAGTAATTATTTTATAAGACTATTGTGAGGATCAAATTATATAATACATTTAATATAACACAGTTTCTAGCTTAAAGTAAGCTCTTACTGTTATTATTAACTAAACATTATCTATTATTATTTATTTATACTTGAGAATTCAAGCCTGGTTCGTATAAAGCACTCAATTGCTCTCTGGTTTAATTTGTATTGAACATGAATTCCATCTTATATGGATGGAATTATAAATTTATAGTAACATATGCCATATTGCCTGCTCTGCACACAGAAAGCTCAAAAACAATTTTGCTTTTCCTCTTATAACACTATTTTTATACAACCCTGTTGTATTTATGTACAATCTGAGATTTTTTTTAAAAATTGGCTGAATAATCCAACCAAAAGATAGACTTCATTGCTAGTGCTTGTTCACTGGTTTGCTACATATTGACATTAATAAATAAAAAAATATAAGCATGCATTTCCAATTGTATTTTTTTTTCTACTTTAAAAAATAAATAAGAAAGCATGGTGCACATTTGGTGACCTCAAGTACTCAGAAAAGTATATATGAAAATATGTTATTTTTAGCAACTGAAAATCAGTGTTCATATGTAAAAAATTTGAAAGTCATTGGCTTTGAAGATGGTTCTGAAAGCCAAGTCAATATTTAGGATTCAAAATTGCAGTTTTATAAAATACTCACTGCATGATAGATTTCAGGCTGTTTCATGTGCCCAATGTCATTCAAGGTTGCAAATAAATTTGGCCTTTCAAAAGCAAGATGAATGACAAAAATTCTCTGACATATAGCAAGTCTTCCAGGTTAGGCATGACAAAAGTTCAATGACATCATTAAGGCTATCAATCCATCTGTAATGACATACTGCAGTCTCTTCAAGAATTAAATATGATGTTTGCAAGGGCAGTGTTGCATTTCTAGTTGTAGGACAAAACAATATAACAGAACTGCAAATGCATAAAAGATCTGTTAAATTAGCTACAAAAATAAGCTATTAATTTCTATCTTTAAACAAATTTGTGAATTTGGGCTCTGTATATCTGATCATTTTCCTAAAACATGCTTCACTTCTAAAGTCACATGATCCATTTAGTTTGTGGTTATTGGGTTTTAGTGATTGCTTATACTGCTTTCAGAAACTTAGCAAATACAGAACAGAGTTGGCCACAGGGCAGAGTAAAGAAGCAAAATCAGAAGTGTTTCAATTTTTACTCACAACTTTCTCTAAATCAAATATATTTGGCCCAATTTAGCATGCACATTTTTGTTTTTAAAGGATTGTGTGTTTGTTTTGTGAAAATTACCCCCAAAGTGCACACACATTTTACGTATCAGAGTCATTTTCAAATCAATAGACTTGCTGGAGTGATGACCTAAGCTCCTTATTGCAATTAGCTTTTCCAGCAAATCAGCTGATTTCTCTTCAGGTCCCAAGCTTAATACAATTCTCTACAGGTTAAGATATGGCAGTAATCAACATCTCTGGAAAATTCATACATGCCTAAAATATAATTGGGAAACGTATTTAAACAATGTTCTGGGTCTTTACGATCTCATTTTGGGATTATAGAATTATAAATGAAGTATGTTAACCATATATGTATTCTGAAGAATTTTTATAATGCCAATAGCATACACTTGCATGTATGGTTTTAATTCTAGGATTTTCCTTAAAATAGTGCATCTGTGGTTCCACATCAAGACTTCAGCACCTTGTTCTACTCTCAGTCACTAAAGAACAAACTAAGACCCTCAAAACAAAAATCTTAACCTTTATGAGTCTCCTGAGGCCCAACCGAGTTCCTTCTTCTACTATTCATTATTGGTGGTAGAGAGAAAGAAAGGAGGAATGTGGAAATGTGTTAGATTACCAGAGAAGAGGAGAGGAGATCCATTCTTACGATCCAGTGACCTCATTCCTTACACTGCCACTGTACAGGAAGGAAGAAACAATCACAGCTATAACGCAATATAATACTGAACTTCAGCCTCTGAGGACCAAAGTTTGAATCTGAGTTCTAATCCTTCTGTGAGAAACTGTGCAATTCACTTCACATTTGTGAGCTGCGTTTTATTCATTTGAAAAAGAATATGATGACAATTCATAAAAATGTTGAGAAGTATAGCTATTATAACACCTATAAAAATGCTTTGCAAATTTTGAAACCCAACATAAATGCACTCTCACATACTACATACAAATGCTTATTTTTCTTTCATATTTCCACTAAAAGACTTCTTAAAAACATTAACCATAGGGCTTCCCTGGTGGCGCAGTGGTTGAGAGTATGCAACCCTGATGCAGGGGACACGGGTTCGTGCCCCGGTCCGGGAAGATCCCACATGCCGTGGAGCGCCTGGGCCCGTGAGCCATGGCCGCTGAGCCTGCGTGTCCGGAGCCTGGGCTCCGCAACGGGAGAGACCACAACAGTGAGAGGCCCGCGTACCGAAAAAAAAATATATATATATTAATCATAATTTCATCTAACAAGAGGAATTGTGGAAAAAACTTTTTTTTATTGAAGTATAATTGATTTACAATATTGGGTTGGTGTCAAGTGTACAATGTAGTGATTCTTTTTTTTGCAAATTATATTTCATTATAGATTATTATAAGATATTGGGTATAATTCCCTGTGCTATACAGTAAATCCTTGTTGCTTATCTGGTTTATGCATAGTAGTTTGTATCTGTTAATCCCATACTCCTAATTTGTCCCACCCCGCCCCTTTCCCCTTTGGTAACCACAAGTTTGTTTTCTATGTCTATGAGTCTATTTCTGTTTTGTATATAAATTCATTTGTATTACTTTTTTAGATTCCACATATAAGTGATATCATATAGTATTTGTCTTTCTCTGCCTGACTTATTTCACTAAGCATAATATTCTCTAGGTCCATCCATGTTGCTGCAAATGGCCAATTAGATTCTGATAGGAAAAACTTACATTCAACAATGGCTACTTTAAATAAATGAAACCAGAGGCATTGAAAAAAAAAACATTATATTACAGCACATTCAGTCAATGCAGCTTACATTTCTAGAGATATATTTATTTTTTAAGAATTTTTCAAAAGGTGACAAAAATATTAAAACTAATGTTATGCTGACTTTAAGCTCACCAAATTTGCAATAAATCAGCAACATTAAATAACAATTCTAAAATCATTACCTTCTTACTATAGTTCTTACCTTAATAATTAGATGTGTTGGAAATATTTGGGGATATTTATAAAGCAATTTTTAACTGAAATTTTCAACTGAAACTAATAATCACATACTAACTATAGTGATATGGTGAAGACTATGATGTTTGGACTGAATTTGAATATCAGATCCTTTGCTTACTTGGGGAATTCACTTATCCTCTCTATTCTTCAGTTTCCTCATCTGTACAATGAGGGTAATATTAATAGCAATAGTATCTGCCCCACTGGTTTACTGTGAAAATTAAATGAATTATTACTTGTAAAACGAATGGAACCATTTAGTCACACAGTAAGGGTAACCTATTATTATTATTATCATTACTTCTCATATGTTAGTTACAAATAAAATTTGTTCTCTTTTTTTTCTTTTTTCCAATTCATAGTAATGTAACCTTCCAAGTGCAATTGCCTTTCATTCAAATTCTCTATGCAACTTATATAGAACTCTTACCAAGTAGCTGCAAAAAAATACCTCCACTGTGTGATATGCTGGAAGGTTGCAAGTTCGTAGAAAACACAGTCTTACTGAATTGTTAGCTCTTGTCCATGAAGTCAAAAAGTCATCACCAGTCTATAACACAGCTAGCAAAGATTAGATGAGGAACTAAAACCGATTTGCTCTTTTGGTCTATATTTCCCTTAAGTTATCAGCAACCCAAATTAGTCATAGTTAATAATTATAATTACCAATTATAGATTGCTTCACATAATTAACATTTGTATATTTGCATCATGTTCTCATATTCTGGGTTGCATTTAAACTTCACAAACCAGAGAAGTAGAGTAGGCCTTATTATTAACGACAGTACAACACAACTTTCTAAATTAAGGTAGCCATGGTTGAGAAACTTCTATCCCAGAAGAGTATTAAGAAATCACATGAGCCTCTGTCACCTAAAGTAAAATGAGACATTCTCAATCTATCTTTTAGCTGGATTCTCAAGTCTTCTTTCATTCATGCATCATTACAGGACAATGGGAGGAACAGATGTCACATTAGTGCTAATAGTGTTTGTTTTACCCATAACGTTGATCTATCTTCTAACGTGTCAAGAAGACAAATTTTAAAAGTAGCTATTCATTTATTTATGAAGTACAGGTCTCCCTATGACCTAGAAAATTTCCCAGTCCAAGGTATGACAAGTGCTGATAATTTCTGCATTGCACACTCAGCTATTGATTTATATTTTAGGTATAAGGCAACTAATGGTCTAAGAGTTATAATTATTCTTTTTCCTAATAATTTTATTGAGATATCTTTGGCATATACAAATTGTGTATATTTAATGTATACAATTTGATGTTTTGATGTATGTATACATTGTGTAAAGATCACCACAGTCAAGGTAAATAACTTATCCATCACTTCTATATAAGTGCCATTGTGTGTGTGTGTGTGTCTGTGAAGAAGAGGTAATATATAAGGAACTCATACAACTCCATGGGAAAAAAAAAATATATATATATATATCAATTTAAAAATGGGCAAAGAAGCTAAATAGACATTTCTCAAAAGAAGACATAGAAATAACCAACAGGTATTGAAAAGGTACCCAACATCAATAATCATCAGGGAAATGCAAATAAAAACCACAATGACATGTCACCTCACACTTATTAGAATAGCAAATATCAAAAACAAAACAAGTAACAAGTGTTGGTGAGGATGTGGAGAAAAGGCCACGCTTGAGCACTACTGGGAGGGATGTAAATTGGTGCAGCCATTATGGAAAACAGTACTGAGGTTCCTCAAAACATTAAAAAATAGAACTATCAGGGCTTCCCTGGTGGCGCAGTGGTTGAGAGTCCACCTGCCGATGTAGGGGACACGGGTTCGTGCCCTGGTCCGGGAAGATCCCACATGCTGCGGAGCGGCTGGGCCCATAAGCCATGGCCGCTGAGCCTGCGTGTCCGGAGCCTGTGCTCCGGGAGAGGCCACAGCAGTGAGAGGCCTGCGTACCACAAAAAAAAAAAAAAAAAAAAAAAAAAGAACTATCAGAGGATCCAGCAATCCTACTTCTGGGTGTATATCTGAAGGAAATGAAATCTGAATCTTGAGATATCTGCACTTCTAAGTTCATTGCAGCATTATTCACAATAGCCAAGACAGGAAAGCCACCTAAATGTTCATCAGTGGTCTAACAGATAAAGAAAATATGGCATATATACACAATGGAATACTATTCAGCCTTAAAAAAAAATGAGGGAATCCTATCATTTGCAACACATGGATGAACCTGGAAGACATGCTAAATGAAATAAGCCAGGCACAAAAAGACAAACACTGCGTAATCTCACTTTTACATGGAATCTAAAATAATGAAACCCATGGAAGCAGAGTAGAGTGGTGGTTGCCAGGGGAAGGGGGGGAGTGGGAAATGAGGCAATATTGGTCAAAGAGTACAAAGTTTCAGTTATATGAGATGAATGGTTTTTGGAGATCTAATGTATGGCATGGTGATGATAGTTAATAATACTGTGTTGTATAGTCATTCCCTCACTTAGTAAGTATTTACTGGATGTCTTCTTTAGGCTGGGCCTGGAGGATCAAACCCAATATTTTTTTAAAAGATAAGCCTCATTTCCATACTAAGTAAGCTTACTGGCTAGTGTGGGAGATGCAATTCAACAAGTTGCTGTAAATAAACTAAATGCAAGATTGAAATTTAAGCTCACTAAAATCCAAGCTTTCTGGATCTAAAGCAGTTTCCGTCTTTTCTACTCCAAGCTGCCTATTCAGAAATCATTGCCTCACACACACACACAAAAATTCACTGTTTCCCCCTCTATCTAAACTGCCATATCGTTTTAATATAGCTAGAAATCATTACTCAGATGTGCAACATATATCTACCCAATCGCTGGACAGTCCGCTTTTACAGTTATGACACTTGATATGTTTATGATCCCATTAAACGTTCTCTTATTCATCCCTCATTTAATTTTCAATCATAAAAGAAAAAGTTCACTAGCAAAAAACATTTTCTGTTCTCTCAGAATATTGATTTGAAGGAGAGGTTTTTGCAACACGTTTACATAACATGAAGGTTTTATTTAAACCTGAAGGAATGTGCATAAATCTTCTCAAACTTTACTTTCTGGCTAAGGAGTAAGAGTGGCTCTGGGGTCACAGTGGGTCCAGATTCTGGCTCTAATACTTATTCGCTGTATGACTGTTACCAACAGTGTTACTGTGTAACAAAAACTGCCAAAATTTTGTAGCTTAAAAACAGCAATTATTTTGTTGTCTCGGTGTCAGTGGGTCACAAATTTGGGACAGGCTTGGCGAGGCAGTTCTGGCTCCACTCATGCAGCTATAGCCAGATAGTGGCTGGAACTAGAAGGGCAGAGGGGAACTGGAGCTTCTGGGACTAGCCAGGCCCACGTCTCTCTCTCTCCTTGTAATCTCAAGATTCCCCAGGTGGCCTATCATTCGGGCTACTTTGGACTTCCTCAAAGCACGATGGCCTCGGACAACTGGACTGGCAGCCTGGCAGCTCAGGGCTCCATCACAAGTGTTCCAGTGATCAAGGTGGATGTTGTATCTTCTTTCCTGACCTAGCCTTGGAAGTCACTTAGTGTCACTTCTGCCACAATTCTACTGGTTTCCTCAGAGTCCCAAACCCATCCAGATGCATGCAGAGGAATTAGACTGCCTCTCTTCACGTGGGAATGGCAAAGTTCGACAAGAACATGTGGAAAAGGAGACATTGCTGCGGCAGATTTTATTTTCCAAAGATGAGCTTGGTAAAGTTAACTAACTTTTCTGTGCCTCAGTTTCCTTATCTGTAAAATAGATATAATATATGGCACTTCATAGCATTCTTGAGGTTTAAAGGAGTTAATTCAGTTTAAGTGTTTAGAACAGTACCCAGCACAGAAAATGTCATTTCATAAATTTTATTTTTAATTTAAAATTGAAATTTTATTATTATTAATAACTTCATGTCTCAGCACAAGTATCACCTCTTCTGTGGAGCCTTTCTACTATTCACACTGATTTTTCATTCTCTCTTCAAGCTTCAAAGTTACCTCTTTTCTAATCTACTTTTTCAGATTGTATTGTAATTCTGTGCTCATGGGCTGAGATCCTCTAGTGTACTGTGAACTTCGCAAGAGCAGGAAACAAAATGGTTGCTCAGAAACACAGGGTTGTTTATCAGGGAATGACTCAGTCCAAATTACAGGCTCAAACAGCCGCAATGAAAATGTAGATTAAAAAGGATGGCGAAAACAAGGTAGGATAACACAAAATAAAGAAGGTGGGATATACATGGGTAATGAATGTCTGACTTCCACTTAGGTTTACCCTTCTATCAAAGCTTCAAAGATTACAATTGCCTTAATAAGGGGCTGCAGGAGATGGGGGATTTCCAGATGAGAAAACAGAGCAGTGAGCTGAAAGCTTTGGCCTCAAATTAACATCTAGAAAGTAGATTAAATTTGTTGTAATAGACTAGCTAAAATTTAACTAGCTTTCTTATCACTGTAATTTCACATTTAAAGTGTCCATAATTAAAAGCATTTGGGGAAAGAAAACTGCATTTGAGAATGAACATAAGCTTTGAAGCTGTAAGTGATATAAATCTGCAGCATTCTATTACTTTTAGAAGAGAAATCAACATTAATGTCAAACTAATACAACAAAAATGTCTGTCCTTGGGAATCACATAGAAATCTACAAGATCTTGAGCAATGAGAAAGACTCCCAGCTCCTTTACCAACAAGAATGTACTTGTAAATCATAGCATAGTCATGCAAAATCATGCAGGACTTGGTCTCCTGCACCAAGAGGAATCATTTAAATTCAATAAAATAAGAAACTCATAGTACATGAAAATTTCAAAAAGCCATTTGTGAATAATACAGCCCTAGAATTTTCATTTGTTTTTTTTCCTCCAGAAATGTTCAAAAATGAATCTTGCGGTTGAACCCTAGGAATGTCAGACCTCAGAAACAACAGACGAAGAAAGTCTAATTAGCTGTGATGAACGTTGATTATAGAGCACGGATATAACAATGATTACAAAAGAAAAAAAAGAGGTGATACATCAGGCCCGCATATCAAGTGTGGTTGTGTAATTACAGAAATTTAATCACAGCAGGCAAATGTGATGCATTTGTATCTGTACCATTTTGTGGATTCATGGGCAGAACTGTCCTCGGAAAATACAAAAGGAATAAAAGCATTCCTATTTTATATGCTGTATCTTTAAACCATTTAATACATGGAGGTCTTTTTCTTCTTGTTCTTTTTCTACCTCCTCCCCAGTCCCCAGCGAAAACCTATTTCTTTTTCAGCTAATACTCAGTACCATCACCTTATGTGGGTGTTCTTTTCAGAATGTCCCTAGCTCATTAGGGTTCATAGAGGATATACATGTGCTCATAGGGAAAAATAGGCTCTGTTTTATCTGATATATTTGAATTTAAAGATATGGCACCTCATTTGAGTTTCTAAAGAAAACAGAATATAGCAGCTCTGCCTGAAGACGAAGCCAGGAACAGAACTAGCACTCTCAGGTTATGTGACATCAGCCACAGCTTTGCTGGCTCATGAATAAATCCCCAAACATAAGAAGTCACTTGGTCAGCTGAACTCCCACAGAAGATTCAGTAACCTGTTAGGAGGCCACAGGGTTTATCTGGAACAAGAGTCTGCCTTGCAGCTTGCTGTCTTTTGATTTCCTGATTAAGTGATGGATGAGAAGAAGTCACCCAGGCAGCACAGAACCAAAAAGAAAAACCTCACAGAAGCCTTAGCTGGTCCACATTATTCCCAGCAAGAGATTCCTGCTTTGCACTGATTACTCGTAAAGCCTTTTCCCCAAGCGAACCCTTTTTTTTCTTTTTCTTTCTTTCTTTCTTTTTTTTTGGCTAATGTTGTTCTATAATTAGGTGTTTCTGCTGGAATTAGGCGCAAACATGAAAAAGCTATTCTTGCAATACATTTGTAAAAGGTATCTGAGTTATCACTGGTGAAGTGGGATTAAACTATATAATTTATCATTATGACAGTGTATCTGTGTTTGCCCTGGATATTCCACTTAAGTATAATAAAATAGAGAAGTAGCACGAATCATTAGAAGGTTACACAGACACATACACACACACATCTTACACATTCGTCTTTTGTGTAGTTTCTTTAACATCTATATATTATCACTTTTCTGAACTCAACCTGATACTATGCAAATTTATTCACCTATGTGATAATCTTGCTTAAGATATTCAGGAGTCCATTATCCTGCAAATTTAACTGTGGAAAAGTTTCTCTGATGACAGAGCTGAACCAAGGCAGAATAGAACCTACTCCCAACAGCCTCATGGGAAAACCTGGCTGGGGAGTGGGGCACTTGAAACTAAATGAGCCGAGTCAATAACTCAGAGATCACTGGATGGGCAAAAGGTAAAGAGAGATTGGGGTGAGAAGAAAGTTATCCAGAAGATGATGCCGAGGAAAGCTGGTGGTTCTAGAAGACACTGGTCAGCTCAGGAGCCCAAAGAAAACTGGTTCACCAAAGACAACCAGATTATCAAGTATTATTCACAGGGGAGTAAACAATAAAGGTCCAGAAATAGCATTAAGAATGAATGAACTCTTTGTACATCAACTTCTTAAAATCACAGGTACCAGGAAGGGCCCCAGAAAAAGGGCCTAATGGAACTAAAACCTCTGTGAATAATTTAACTGTCACAGCAAATGTGTATTTTGTTGGCTGATAAATTAACACAGGGACAAACAAGCTTCATACTTTAAGAGCTGACATAAATCGCTGTGCAGTAACATGGCAACTGAAATGTGTAAGAGTCTTCTCTAATAATCTGCAATTACCCACTTTACTGGTATCCTCTGGATATTTGACTATGAGGATGAAAATGAAAACCTTCAGATTTATCATAATGTCTTTCAGCATTCTTGAGCTATAGGAATATGGCATAGCTGAAAGAGAAATGGCATAAAACTTTCTAGGCCACCTTTAGAACCAACCCATTAAATGTGAAGAACAGCCTTTCAATAACTTGAGAGGTTTTCTTGAACCACAGTTTCAGCGCCTTGACAGTCTGAGAGGGCTGAAGAGGACTGCTTGATGGGAAGGAACTCCCAGGCAGGCTGAACAAGAGGTCACCAGGAGGATGGATTGGGCAGAGTTCCTGTACTCTACTTAGAAGACAAGCAAGGGCAAAAATAACACCATGGCCATCGCCAAGGTAAGAGAAAGTGAGTCTCTGTTTTCTGAAAGAATCTGCTATTTAAAGAGTGAAGAAGTGAATGCTTGGATTGGGAAGCAAGGTCAAGCTAATAAAAGCCGTAAGTAGAAACTGTCACTCTGCTTAAAAAATAGCACCTAGATTTCAAGCCAAATTAAGGCTTTGGCCTTAATTCTAGTGTTACCACTGCCAAGCCTGAACTGTAAAGGAAGAAAGAAAAAATATCAGATTCCCCATGGCTCTCATCTAGCTAGCTTTAGTTCTCTTCCACATTTCCAGCATAATATGGTTTTAAGAATAAACGGTATTCAAAGCACTGTTTGCATAAGGATTCACACCTTTGTTATCGTAATCCTGGCAGGCTGTTATGATCCAGATATTCCAAGAGGGAAAATGAAACTCAGTGAAGTTATGTGCCCACGGTCACCTAGCTGAAGAGAAGTTAGGATAAAAACTCAGTAGGTCTTCAGACGCTGAGTGTAATGACATTTTAAATGCACCCAGATTTTTCTGCTTTGTAAGTATATATCCTTTCAATGTTATCCCAACTGTTTGTTATGTTTTTTATCTTTATCAACATCTGTCTGATTTCTCTGACCCTGTGGTCCTTGGTTAATTGCCCCCCACTCAGTCTGAGGCACCAAACGCAACATCCTTCTCTGATCCTGTTACTTCAGGCCAAGGTTACAGCGAACTGTTAAGAGATTTTTCTCGTTTGTTTGCCCAAAAGTACAGGGCAGAGGCAAAGACAATAGGGACCACAACAATGAAAACAAATCCTCAAAATGAGGAAGAGAAAATGTTAAACTGCCACAGCAACAGGACTGCAGAAAAGTCAGGGTGGCGGAGTGGGGGGATAAGAGGTTAGAGCCTAGTGCTGAAGACCAGAAAAAAATCTGGAATGCTCAAATTTGAAAGAAAACAACGAATTTCAGAGAAAGGAAGAAACGCATGCATATAATAAGAATTAATTTCCATTTACCGAACTCATACGTCCCTAAATGAGCACCAAAGAGAAGCAGCAATTTGGCAAATGTATCTTTTGTGTTTAAGCATCAACTTTGATTTGTGATAGATACTTATCTTTCAAATATTACATTTTCCATAACTAGAAACGATCAGGAAAATAAACTCTCTAAGCTGTTTATGACCTAAATTCTATTTTGACTTTTAAAATAGAGTAGAATTTCAATGACTAAAAATCTGAGATAAAAGGAAAAAGTAGACACTTTGCTTAGTTCATTTTCTATAAGGACCAGAGTCTCTCAAAAGCAGAATCAACTAGAATTTGGCACATCATAGATCCAAATTTAAATTATTTTTATAAAAAGGAACAAATGACCTAGACTAAACACTTACATACACACACACAGGCACACACACCAATAGCATAACAGATTCAAGGATGGGAGAAGAGACTTGCCTTTCTGAAGCTTGGGAAGTGAGAAGTACCTCTCACCTTTCCCCTGCAGCCTCATCTCCCAAATGACAGAGCTGTTATTGATTATGATCCACTGTCTGGTGCCCGAAAGCTAAAATCCAAGTAATTACTGCTGGTGGTTGAGGAGTTCTGTTTGGGTGAAGGGAGGGAGCTAGACTGAGATCATTATCCAGCAACTTACAATTGTTTCAACTGCTGGTCAACCTGTACGTCTTTGAAACTAAGCATCTAAAACACTTTAATTGCAGAGAAACTCTTGGTATAAAAATCAGCTCCTGGTAGGCAGGTAAATGAGTTCACTTTCTCAGACACACTCTTAGTATCCTTCCCTTCAATCTCCTCCACCTGCCTCCTCCTGATTCTATGAATTCCCTTCCTGCTGGCGACAGTGATAGCCATAAAACTTGACTCATGAAAATATTAATGAACTTTCTATTTTCCCTTCACCCTTCCAGTTTGTTGATACAACAAAGAACTGGCTCTCTCCTGCCTTTAGAAAGAGAAACCAAGGGATTTCCCAGTTGGCCTTTTATGGGCCCTCCTGAAACATCTGCCACGTGGGAACGTTGACTCATTCACAAAATTTATCATCAGGAAATCGAAACATTTGCTGAATCCCCCAACGTAAGATATGCCTAAACATATAATCGTGAACTCCTCAGGCTTGGGGACTACTTGGTTGAGGAATTGATCTTTTAGGATCCCTACTCTGGAATTCCTCCCCAAAGTCACCAATTTCACTATTGACACACACTCCTGTTCACTGTGCATTATTCTTATATTTAACAAATTGCTCATGGTTTTAGAAAATTAGAAATAATATTGCTTCTTCCTCTGGCTACTTTTTCATTTTTTTTTCCACTTCCTCCTTCAGCCCTCATTCTCTATATGCATTAGATGTCTTTACATCTCCAGAAACTTCCTCGTCAAATTCTCTTTAAGCTGACTGCTGTTTCCATAATTTTCTAAAAAAAGTACATTCTTAAGTCACCGCGAGCCTTCTTATTGTGAGCCCAATGGCCTTTTCTCCACTGTAATTTGCCTTGAGCCATACCAAGTAAAAAAGGAAGTTTCTGAGTTGATGCCAGGTTCTCCCTGTGATACAAATACTGTCTCTTTGTCTCCATCTTTTCAATCTGTCATTTCCATTTTATTCTTGGTTTCCAGACTAATTGCCCTTAAAAGGCATTTGCATATTCTCATTCTCTTGCTCTGATACTATCAATAACTCACCCTCTATTACTGCATCAGACCTAAACCCCTTTGTTGCCTCACATGGTCCTCCATCAGTTTGTGGACAGAAGTTATTTGTTGAGAGCCAAATTTAAGCAAGATTAACCTGGCACCTTGTACGCTGCAGCCATTCCCTGTGAAGAATGAGAATATATAGGATGCAAGAAGGGAAGTAATATTCCTTATTTGATTTCAGTTGTATTTATATTTAATCTCAAATTTCAGGTTATAATATATTAGAACTTTAGTCCTTATAAAAGAAAATAAATTGTTTGAAGGGAAAAGAAGTCTTGTGATAGCTGAAGGGTTCATAATCTCATTCTGATAAAAATTATTTATTATAGTTTTCCTCAATCACCTTATTTTTAGAAATGCATTGATGGCTATGTGGGATCAGATGCAAAGCTCCAAACTACTGACACATAAGTCTACAGTTATCACATATAACATAGGAAAATTGTTATCATTATGAACTCAATTTATTTGTTAATACATTAGTTTCATGTTAATATTTCTTTCTTGAAGTCTAACCCACAGAGAATTTCATTACCACTACCATGCAGGTGTCAAATCCCTTTCTAAAACAAAACAAAGGAAAATCTTTTATAAAAGTGGATCTTTAGTTTTACAAACAAAAGAAACTGTGAAAAAGAAGATTAAATCTTCATCATTTTAGCTCACAAAGAAAATGCATAGGGAAATAGCATTGCTCACCATTTAAACTGCCTAATTAGTCTTGGGAGTTTTTTAAGTCTGTCCAGGGTAAAGGAATTCTACATCCAGTTATAATAATGCTAAATGCCTAAATAATAGATTTAAGTAAATCCTTCATTGAAAGAAATAAATCACTTATGTGCCGAGGAAGCACTATTAAGATACCATCTGAAAGATCTATTCGAGCCCTGAAGTGAAATACATACATTTTTAAAAGGATAAACATAGGGGAAAGGTCTGTCATGCTCTACAATGAATATATCCACCCAAATGTTCAAGAGCTCCCTGATTTATTCTCAAGTAACAACCTTGACTCTTTAAACATTGTTTATGATGGTCAAATGAGAACATACACAGTTTCAATACAAGATATCTGCTAGTAGACTTTCTTTTGAGAGTCAAACATTCTTAAAGCATCATTTACTTTCACAAACAGCATATGCTCACCATGTGGCACCATTCTTGTTAACACTAAAGTAGCAATTTGAGCTGAACAGCTTGGGAGCTCTGTTTATAATAATAATAGTATGTGATGTCAAGTCCTCAGAGTCTCAGATGTCAAAGGTGATCATGAACATAAATGCAAATTCCCAAAATCTGCTCTGCTGGGAAAATGATTCTTAGCAAGCCCAAATAATTCAGCAGAAATACAAATGCTTGGTCTCCAGCTTCTTAAAAGCCCAGGAATTGTCTTTCCAACTTCACTGCATCATCTTCATCTGGTTCTAATGTACACGCATGTCTAGTGAATTAGTCCCCCTTGGAGGAAAATTCTGTTGTCTCAAGAGCTTGAGATTTTCAATGAAGTGTCAATGATTTTATACAAATTGTTGAAAGTTTTATATTACAACTGTTCTCTTCCTTTCATATGGGCCGACTGTTTACTTTTTGAGCACCTTCAAACCTTCTAGCATTTCAGAATAATGTTTAAAACATGGCATTATTAAGAAACTTTAAGATTGCAGCTGTGAAAACAGACCTATGTCATTATAATCAGTGAGAAAGTCCCTTAAGTGATATTTCAGAATATAAAAGGAGCCAGTGCAGAGAACTGGCAGAGTAACAGCTAAGGAGAGAAAAGGGGGAAAGAAAGAGGAGAAAAAATCCATCAAGCAAAGAGAGGGGGTGTTTCTATTCTTGACAGCCCATTTTAAAAAATATAACTAATTCAGTATTTGAGCAGAAGACTTCTTTTATGAAGGAGGAGGTACAGTTCCCTACTGCATTGGCTTGCATAATCACTGGATATATTACATCTATTAAAAGACTTACTCCTTTCCATTCTAGGTGGTTATTTACCTATCTGTTTTTCTTGTAGACTGTGAGCTCTTCAAGTACCATAGCTATATTGTATGTCTCCTACAAGCTAGGACCTACTACATTGCAGATATTCAAAATTTGAGGTTAAATAAATGATAGAGACTAGAAATAGTATAGCAAACACATTTTTGGTCAGACTAAGATACAGAAATAGGAAAATATTGCGGGAAGTAAAAATTTTTCCATATTAGCATTGCATTAATGAAAAGAAATGCCCCAAATACATTAACATGCTATAGTAAGATGGCCACAAAGAATAAGCAAATTATTCAACACTCATCTGGGGAGTCCTCACCTCTTAGTACAGGCAGCAGTCCCACAGTGAGTGTTTTTCCTCTTGGCACTGAACTCCTAACTTTGCAGGAACAGAGATGGAAGACTATAGTATATTACTCGTGTGATACGGTTTTGTAGCATGGTGTCCTGATAAGTGAAGATGAAACACTCAGAGGTCCTCCTGAAAGAATAATTCAGATAAATCCAAACTAGATAAGAGGGAAGAAATTCCAAAAAGGGGCTCCAGTGGACTGATGGATTGGGGAAAGTGGTATCCTGTTTCAGTTTGGCCCTAGGCACTGCCTCTCAAGTCTCTTACACTGTCTTTTCTTGTAGAATTTGCCAGTCCTCTTAGTGTCTGTAAGGATTCTTCATCTCTCTACTCAAGGTCTATAAACAATATCTGCAACTCTTAACATTCTTCCATCCTAAAACAAAATGCCCTCCCTTTAGTCTGTTTCCATTAAAACACTGTCATTTTCTTTCCTATCCTCTTAATGCAAACTCCTTTATCTCTACTTCCACACCAACCTGTGGCTCCTCTATCCACTGGACTCTAGCTTCCAGTTCCATCCCTCTACAGAAGCGGCTCTCACTAAGACTGCCAGTGACTTCCCAATTGCCAAATCTATGAATGCCGTTAGCCCTCATTGTATTGAAGGTTTTGATATTGTTGATCCCTCCTTCAATCACTATTCAAAAGAGCTGATAACAATAGGCTAGTTATGAGGACTACTTTTTTTTTTTTTTTCCTGTGGTACGTGGACCTCTCACTGTTGTAGCCTCTCCCGTTGCGGAGCACAGGCTCCGAACGCGCAGGCTCAGTGGCCATGGCTCACGGGCCCAGCCACTCCGCGGCATGTGGGATCTTCCCGGACCGGGGCACAAACCCGCGTCCCCTGCATCGGCAGGCGGACTCTCAACCACTGCGCCACCAGGGAAGCCCGAGGACTACTTTTTGCACATAGTATGGGCTCTTTAAAAATGTTTGCTAATGTTATTATATTAATATTTTTCTCAGTTGCCTTTATGAGCCCTCCTTCTGTGTCTCCTTTAAAATGAAGGTGTCCCTTACTCAGTGCCCTGATCACCCACACACTGCTGCTGAGTAATCTTACCAGTCTTTTGTTTTCAACAACTATCGTGTTATGACTCTCACATCTAGATCTCCAGCCCAGTCCTCTACTAAATCTTTATATGCATACATCTAACCTTCTGAGGGAGATCTCCATCTCAATTGGCAATATGTCCTTGAGGGGTAAAATCACCCCCGGTTGGAAAATTGGTGGTTAACTTCGATATGGTTATTTGCGTCTTTCCTCGGGTGAGAGCCAGCCCAATGTCTCATGCATCTCTGGGTCCCTCAGACACAGCACAAGGCCTCAGACACACTGAAGCCACGAATCCAACTCTACAATTCTCAGTTTAGAAGATCTTACTTTAATGGGAGATCCTATTTATATCCCTACCCCACAGAAGTCCCTGTATAGAATGTTACATTTAGTCCTAATTTCTTCTGAAAGAAAGCATCTGGAATATTTCAATAATGAGAAAAATACATGCTAAGTGGATGGTGACAAAAACTTTGAGATAAGAGCATACTGTTAAATTTAGAAATCAGATGAAACTTTACTTCAGAAAAGGTTTGAATAATAATATACTCTATTAAAAGAATGATTTGCTGGTTATTTTTAAAATAACCCAAGGAAACAGGAACTTCTAAAAATTTCACAGCAGCCTAAGATTTGAAAAACAATAAAGTACTGGGGCTGCTACATCTGAAGCCATCACAGCTATGGCTCCATGTCAATTTATACTGGTAAATGTGCCACAGAAACAAATTTGTCATGGGAATTTTCACAGCAATAAATATCACAGTCTGGTGGCAGTAGCTGGAGTTATGGATCACACCCTCACAAGTCTTAGGCCTAGTTTGGGGAATGTGACATGTGTAATGCACATTAGCTGAGACCTTCAAATCTTTTGATGCTTCAAAAACCACACCACGTTGGCTGAACTGAAGAATATATTTGCTGCCACACAATAATTTGTCGCCTCATGTCACACCCCAGCTGATTGTGAGAGACAAATTAGCTGATATCAGATCTTTAAACCAATGTGATACAGTGGGAATGGAGATCAATATTAAAATAATTTTGATCCACAAATCATAATGTTCTCCATTGCTTAAAGTCAGGAAACTACTTAAATGGAATATGATTTACTAAGAATATCATCAATTAAAAGATAAAGTATTAGAACCTCTATGTTCCAAAAAGTCTTATATTATTGGCCTCTAACTTAAAAGCTTTATAATTGTGGCTATTATCTGACATCTTTCTTATGCTTCTTTCTCTTCTCTTCCCTCATCCTTCACCAACCATCTCCCCCTCGAAAAAAGAATCTGACCACCTTGCCTCTTCTTTCTTTCACGAACTTTTTTCTTCTTCCTTTGAATTCTTAATTTAATAAATATCTATATTCTAGACAGCAGGTCACATATCTCAAGGGAGTCCTAAAACAGGCAATAATACCCTTGCCTTTAAAAAATTAATAATCTATCATTAGAAAACACAGGTACAAAATGATCATAAAACCAGGTAGAATTTGAAAGTACTATAAAAGGGAAAAATTAAGTGCCATGGAGATTTCAAAATAAAGAGATATTACATTTGATAGGAGGATACCAGGATTCTTACAGAGGGAGGAATTTTAGATGAGGTGATATATTACAAGTAGAAATTGGGTTGGGATAGGTTCAGAAAAACACCAAGTCAACCATTTTTTAACTTATGTGAAAGCATAAGACACAGTGCTTGACTCATGGTAGGCATTCAACAAACATTTATTTTCTTCCCTCCTATAGGGGTGTCATTGGCTGAATTGTGTTCCTCCCAAATTCATGTGTTGAAGTCTTAACCCACAATGCCTCAGAATGTGACTGTGTTTGGAGATAGGGTATTTAAAGAGGTAATTAAGGTAAGATGAGTTCATATAGATGGGTCCTAATTCAATACGACAGGTGCCCTTATAAGAAGAGATTAGGACACAGACACACAGAGGGGAAAGACCATGTGAAGACACAGGGAGAAGATGGCCATTTACAAGCCAGGAGAGAGGCCCTCATAAGAAACCAGCTCTGCCGACAGCTTGATCTTGGACTTCTACCCTTCAGAACTGTGAGGAATTAAATTTCTGTTATTTAAGCCATCCAATCTTTGTTGCTCTGTTATGGTAGCCTTAGAAAACTAATACAAGGTGTCAGTGAATATAGGACTAAGATGATACCTCGGATCTCTATCGTTAAGAAGATGAAGTTTGAGGACTTGATTTTTTAGCCAACAGAAAGTCAGACAAGTTTTGTGAGCTGAGACGGTCCTAAAGACCTGAGGTTAGATGAAAAGGTTTGGCTCTTTTTGTGTTTGGTGTGTGAGAGTGGGGGAGACAAATTAGGAAGATCAGTTTGGAGAGTGTTGGGTCATTGGATCAGCTCAAGTACAAAATAATTGGGACTTGAACTGGCTCACTGAAAGTGGGAATGGGAAGTGAAGTAAAGTGTATTTAACTCAGCAACTGATTTTCTAAAGGAGAGCCAAGGAATGAGAAAGCTCAATGGTACCAAGTGTTTAGCATGGTAGAGATATTAATAATAAGGATGCTCGTATAATTTTAATGTTAAAAACATGACTCTCCTGTACATACAGAATAAATATGGTCAATATTTTATTCAACTTTTTCATTAATGAAAAAACCAGTGATATATATATACACAACATACCGCAAACATGGGCAATCATGAATGCTGATAATAATTTGTTAATAAATGACAAACTGGTTAATATATTATAAAGGGCAATAAAATTATTTGGGTCATCTTTTCAATAGTGCAATAATCAAATGTGTATTTATGGGACAAAACACCCTTGCTGTGGAGAAAAATCATTTGCATGACTAGCGGTTTCCTACAACTTCTACACTTTCAGAGTTGTAAAATAACCCAGTCAACAGAAAGACAATAAAACATGCACATTCCTATAGAATTAGATAATCCCCGGAGGGTCCCCTAGGTATGCCCAGTACTCCAATGAGAGTACAGATACCTGTACTCTCCTTTGCCCATTCCCAAGTCTTGTGGTATTTTTTCTGGCAATAAATACAGGAGAAGCTATTTTTCATTTTAGGTACACTAAATATGTAGTGCCAAAGAAACAGGGGAGAAAGTCCAACGTGCAAGTTGAAGGGCTGAGGCTGCCCATCAGTAGGGGAACAGCTTTGAATACCTTTGTCAACTCTGCTCGATCTTTACACATACCTCATCAGTGAGCTCATCAAATTGACACTCAATCATAGGCTGGAATTAGAGGCAACTACCCAGGACTCTGCCCTTTCCCTCTTCCTTGCTTCTCAATAACCTACTTCACTGCCACCCCTGTGTCTAACAGGCTTAAAAATTTTGGTTCTGAGTTCTTGACCTGGCTTTACTTTTCTGGCCCTTCGATATCTGGTAATTATGTTTCCCTTCTGGTATCTGAATCTCAGCTTTTCTCTTCTGCAAGACTGGCCCCTTGGATTGAGATTTCAGCTGATACTTCCGGTTGGAAATGCTTGCTCCGGTCTAGACCTATACAAGGGAGAGCCCAAGTCTCAACTTAATCATTTGGTGGGTGCTCAGGTGAACTGCCCAAAAAGAGAGGGGCCAGAGAAGTAGATTTGAGTCACTGGCACAGAGATGAGACTTGCCATATAAAAGTCAAGATTTTCAATTTTCTCTTTGACCTTTAGCCTCTTCTGTGGCTCAATGACAGAAGCTCCTTTTCTTTACTGTATATGTGCTGGGTAATTGCCATGTGATTTGAAAATAGCTCTGGTAACCTCTAGGTAAAACAAAGTGTTCATTCATTCACTTGTTCATTCATTCATTCATTCGTTTGTCAAAAAGTACTAAATGCCTCATTTGTGCTAAGCACTGTACTAGGTACCAGAAGATACATAGATAAACAAAATATATCCTTGTCCTCTAAAAACTTAACCACTGAGGGCTACAAAGCAATGATTTTTTTTTTTACCTTTTCAAGTGCATTCCGGGGTAGAGTAATAGTAGAGCAGGCACACTGGTGTGTTCCTCTATCACTGCACTGGCCCCTCCTCCAATGAAGAAACAACTACAAATAAGGTAAAAATAGGGAAACAAATATATAGATATTAATATAGATACAGATAGATGGACATCTCATATACAAGGGATATATGTATAGTGTGTTGCCTTGGGTTGTTGTACATTTGGGGATAAGCCGACAAAAGATTTTAGAAAAAAAATTTCTCTTTCAACTCATCATAGTAAGAAAATGACAATAACAAAATAATATCAACACTGAAACAAACAAATAAAAATATGCTCTGTAACCATGTCTGATGTGGAAGGTTTTGGAGAATGGACTCTGAAGAGGAAGAAAACCCCAAAAGGGTCATATTTATTCTGAACAATGCTCTTCTGCCTCTTTTGCTTCTAGGTAACTTTTAACCCCTACACAATTACGTATTGTTATGGATGTACCAACATAAACTCCCATATTTTTGGATTTTTATTTTAAAATTATCTCCAAGTGATGGAGTTGCACTATGCCACTCTATCCTTTGGCATACACAAAGAACTAGTAGGTCATTTTGAAAAATATACATATACATATAGTAGGATGAGGCATTTTCAAAATTTACCAAGGTCATTAATGTACCAAATGTAAATGGTCTCCCATTTATCAAAAGCCCTGGGGAAATCAGGAGATAAGCGAAAAGATAGATGAAGAGATGAAACTCTAGGCTAATGGGCTGTATATCAATACATCAGTGTCACATTTATGAAAGGTTTTGGGAAATGATTCCTATTCTTTGCTTATTTTTAAAATTTTAAATCTCAGGAAGGTAGCTGTAGGAGGACTAAAAACTGAATTTAAAAGAGACCCATCAGAAGCATTTCTCCTATGATTTTTCTCATGATAATTTGTATTTCCCTATACTAATTTCAGCAGAATTTATCATTATCTCCACTTTTGTATTTGTGTTGCCTCTCTTTTTCTTTTTGTGAAATAATCAGTTCATAAATTATCTCACCCAGGGATTATTTTTCTTACGTCTTCCCCCTGAAAAATTATTGGGACTTTATATAAGAACAACAAACAAAGATTAACATGCTAAAAAAAGATTTAAAAATGAAAGAATCTTTCAATTTAGTTAGTTATAAACAATTTTTATTGACCAAAAAAGTCATTAAAATGAATTCAGAGTGACTTAAGAGTTAAACCTGGCAAAGAGAAAACTTATTTTCTAGAGCACGTTATTTAAGGTTAAATCAGACATAGGTCCATGGGAAACAAATGATTCTCAGAAACAAACTTTCTCTGCTCCCAAAAGTGACAAAGAATTGAGATGACAATCCAAATACTGGATAAGAGGAGACATGTTAAATTACAGATGTAAAGTAAAACCATTAACGAGTTTTAGGAATGACAAGTGTGTCTTCCCTGGGCAAGTGGGGTTTTCTGTCTCCTGGACAAATGTGTATTTTGACACCTCCAATTGATAATTGAGAAAGGTGCCTGTGATGAGGCAGGTTTCCTCCAAGTCAGGCTAGATGTTGGGGATCAACGTGGCTCTCAGGGCTTCTGAGTGATTGAAAGAGAAGCACTGATAGGTGACCACAGATGCAGGGGATCAGTCTCAGAGGAGAGGTTCAGGGGAAGAGATCTCCTCCAGTCCTAGGACAGAGTCAGTGCCTTGATAGTTGTTTCCATCAGAAGCCACACAGGAAATGATCTTGCTGATGGGTTCACCAGGCCAGTAATAATTGTCCCTCTTAGGGCTTGAGCTGGGAAGCATGACCAACCAAGGTCAGCCAAAAAACAAAAACAAAAAAAAGCACAGGACCCTGCGACTCAAAGGGAAAGGATAGCAGAAAATGCTTAGAATAAATCACTTAGAATTGAAAATGTTAGACTTTTAAGTTCAGAATAATACTTCAGAATCTGAAATCCTGGACAAACTCCCCAAATATATATTCTGTAAGAATTTAGTTGCTGATAATGCATACTGGCTGTTAAAATATTGATGTATTGAATATTTTCAGGCTAGTTGGAAAGTAGTCTCTGTCCTGAGACCACTGAGTGTCCCTACCCTCTGGGCGGCCTCCCCAGTCCCCAGGACCTAGTAGACTTCTCCCAACCTAGCTAATAAATTATTAAAGCAGGGGCCCTTGAGGACCCTGATGGCTCTGGTATCTGCTCTGAATTTGTAAATTTCCTGTGTCATACAGTTTACTAAATAAATTTTAATTTTACCTTTACATAAATCCAACACTTAAAATGAATTGTATCGGTTTTCCCATTCCCTCTTCACTGCAACCACCCTTCCTTTCATACTAGTTTTCCATACACTTCACAAAAAAGTAAGCTCCCCCAACCTATCACCTGTATCTATAATGTTAACGAAAGGGAATATTAATATCACTATTTGTTACTGAATTCAAAGCTTCAATTATTGTTTCCAATGCCAGCGGCCCTTTCTGAGAGTGGCACAGCATGAAATAAAGGAAATACAAGATGTGACTATAAAGTGATGAAACTGATTTTCCCATGTGGCTTGTGGGATTTCCCTGATTACTTCTCAGTCATGCCTTGTATTAGTCAATAGGTAAAACTAGCCTTCTGAGCACGAAGATTTCTTACACGGCACAAATAAAATATGCATTCTTCTCACGTTCACAGGGGTCTTTACATAGGAAAATTTAGTGCTTATAGAGAACTCCAGAGACTAATTAGTCTTTTTTGCACTGTTAATCTATTCTTTTAAAATATTTTGCTCTGAGAGCATTACACAGAATTTTACCTGGCATAATAGAATACTATCAATGTCCCTAATGGTCAGCAAACCAATTAAGGACCAAAATAGTAAAACCATACTCAGTACACAATTTTTATGGAAATAGAATTTTCAAAGGATGACAAATTATCCTAAGTGATTTGGTCTTGTCACCACCAGTTACTCATTTAACTCCTCAGACAGTGGCCAGAAAGGTACGTAAGAAGGCAAAAGTGGCAACAAAAGAATTTTGCATGGATACTTCAATTTACCCTGGAGTTTTATTTATTAGGATGAACCTTTCCATATTCTTCTGCAGAGTTTAGAAATTAATTGCACAATGTTTTGGGGTGTGTTTGAAAGGAGGCTGAGTGCTTCCTGAAAATTTATTACTGAACTTTGATAATGGTACAGCCAAAGAAAGACAAGACAGTGGCATTTGTTTCCAGAGTTTCATTTTCCTATCTGAACAAAAACCCAGTATCCTAAGAAGGTGAAATGTACCATTTTTATTTTTATGCTGTGGAGCCAACCTCCTCAAAATAACTTCTTCTAAAACCAATTGTCTATTTATAGTAGAAATCAGAGAGAATCAAGGAAAGGACGTGCAGACAGCTGCTTAATCCTGGTGTGTTTATATAGATACATAATATCTCCACATGGAGATAACTAGGTAATCTTCACTAATATCATGTTGGATATCTTTCTACTATTTCTGCTCTGTAGAGCAGAGAAAATAATATATGGCTATAATACTGCATGCATGTTGTTTTACCAATATGGGATTACATTGCACATTCTCTTTTATGAGCTACTTAATTTTATTAACGTAATATTCCCCATGAATACTTTCCAGGTTATGACCATTCTATAATGTTTTAATAATAAAGAAGTACCATGATTTATAGAGAAAGCTGCCTATTAATGGAGTTTAGTCTATTTCTATTTTTTCACTATTTATAATACTCCTATTAACATCCTTCTAGCTAAACATTTGTGCCTATTCATGCTTATGATAGGACTCCTTAATGCTGCTGAGAACAATCAGACACAACTGAGGCTAACTTGTCATTTGTATGCTGGTCTGAAAGTTCTGTCTGCAAAGGAAATACTGCAAGCATACTCTGCACTTAACACTATAATAATGACTTCAGTGTTCTCTCCTCAGAGATTTATTTCAAAGTGTCTGCCATGTGTACCTTGCATTAGAAATGAATATCACAATATTTTGCATTTCAAAAAAAGTGTTTTGTCTTTTAAAATTTAAATTTAAACTAATTCTTTAGACCAGAGACAGTTGTGTTCTCTGTAAAATTTGAATCATAGATAGAGCATCACAAATCACCAGGGAATGGTAAATTATTCAATAATGTTTGTTTGAATAAATGATAAGAAATCTTGGGGAAAATCCATTTAGAGCCTCACCTCACACCATTTACCAAAACAGATTTCAGTGGATTAGAATTAAATATGTTTTAAAACAAACTATTAAAAAACTGGAATTGGATATTCATCGAATCTCTGAAGAGGGGGAGAGTTTTTACAATCAGCAGTTAGAAAAATCACAAAGAAAATCATCAATGAATTTATACTCAGGAAATTGTTTTTTAAATTTTGCATGTTATAAAAACATAGGTCAAATAAAATATAGTGTTTGAAAATAGGATAAAATAACAGAATACCATCTTCACTAATAAGAACATAATTGTTTATAAGAAAATCACTAAATAGATTAAAAAAGAAATTCTATAGAGGCAATTCACAAAAGTTGGCAATTTCCAACATTTTAGAAAACACCATCACCAGAAACCAAACAAAGCAAGTTAATACAATAATGATACATCGTGTTTTAACCTATAAAGCATGACAATTTACAAAAGAAGATAAGATACAATAAAGGGGTGTTTGCTCTTCCAGATATTAGTACACACGGTTATCTAAACTTTTGTAAAGACATATGTTAATATTAATCAGATGTTATAGGAAATGCATATGCCTTCATTTATTGAAAAAATAATAACATAAATAGCCAATAATATTGTGTACATTTGAATACATTCATGTTGAATGAAGTGTCAAAAATGATGAAGCCATATATATGCAAGTACACAAATATAAAATCACATTAAGTGAAAACAAATAACTGTTTCCATAGTTGGCTAACACAGTGTACCTGGCATGAGAATTCATGCAATAAATATTTGTTAAATGAGTGAAATACAAATATATTTTAGTAATGCTAAATATAATATTATTCCATGAATATTTTCCAGGTATGACTATTTTATAATGTTTTAATAATTGTTCTATGGTGCTTTAATTAAAAAAAATGTCTGGAAAGAAATATATCAAAATGCCAAAGCATTTGTATTAGTATCGTGGTATCATGGGTGATTATTTTTCATGTCCCTCTATTACTTTTTATTTTTAATTAAATTAATTTTGAAAGCAAAATTATAATTCAACAAACATATATTTTAGACTTTGTCCTATAACAGCTTAAACACTTCCAAGTTGTTTTATTTAACAGTGTGGTTTGTTCTAATCCTGAGAATGCTCCTTGGAGAAGCACAGAAAAAGTTGCTGAAAAACATATTTTTTCTACTTCTTCAGTAAATGAATCTCATATCTTATTTGGGAGATAGAAAAAAAAAACGGATTTCTGGAAAGAACTCTTGGAAGAGGTAATGTTTGAGAGATGGCTAGCGTTTCCAAATTTCCACAATATATATCATTTTTGCATTAGCTTTACTTATATATAATTACCTGGAATACTTAAGCATGTAGGCTTAAGAACAGCCACATCAAAGCCCAGAGAAGCAAACAGATCAATGTTCTGGGATTATTGACAGATTTTCCAGCATTTATAATTTGTGCAGGCTATTTGGTGGAAATGCAGATTGAATTTAACAAGGATATGAGAACCCATTGGGAGCATTTGAGTGGGGGAACTGTATGACCTCAAATCGATACATTGGACAGTGCCCTCACCACCTCTCTGAGATTTTCTCCCACTGCCTTTAAAACACAATTGATTTGTGTCTGTACTCCCTTGGTACTCTTCTTTCTGCCATGTAACAGCTGGTTAATATGAACTGATGTGTCAGTGTCTCCCTTTTCACATAACCAGCATGTTTTAACAAAGGTCTTCTGGGATAATACCTAACTCAAGAAGGACAAAGGGATTTTATGTGTCAGCTCCAATGGATTGATTGTGGCTTCCTACATAGTGTGGTGAGACAGGATCTGATACCATTTCTAGTCTCAGCCGTAAAAATTACCATGAATAGTAAGTTTGCCACTGGCATAGGGTAGGGTCAGTGATGGCACATGTATAGTGTTCACCACTCCAGACTTATCCTAAAAGCAAGATAGTTACTTTACACAATGGAAGGGAAATAATTTGCCACACACAATTCTCACCATGCATGTGACTGACAGTGGGCCAGTAACACACAACAGCCACCAAACAAATATGAATTGCATATATGCATGTAGAAGATGCAAAAACAACCAAGTCCCAAATATTTAAAATCCTTCACAATGGGTCAGTGGTCCCTAAACACCCATCTCTGGACTGATGCTGATTGGTAACCAAGTTTTGTGCTCATTTTCATCAAAATGAAAAAGAAAAAGGAAAAGTATGATTTTTTTTTTAATAAAGTTTAACTTTCCCTCAATTTAAAGAGGTTTTTAATTCTCAGATTGTGTCCTTCCTTTTTTAGGTACTATAATGATCTTCTATACGAAATGATGGTAATCATTTAAATAGATTTTTTCCCCTAGTACCTTCGCTATGTTAATTTCCTCATTTAAAAAAAAAAAGTGGAGACTCGCAAAATCTAAAAGGCCTTGTCTAGTTAACAAAGTATTTTACATGGTCTATCAGAGTTTGCTTCTTTACTGAATGTGAGATTTTCAACTATGAACACATGGAAGAAAAATCTCTCTGCCATCTCCTCCTTACTAGAAAAAAGTACTCAATATAATTTCCCTCTTTTTGAGAACTCAGAGGCCATCACTATGCTCATTATTTATTGTTCTCTATTGTAACAAGAAGAAGCTTCTTAAGTCTATCTTAAATGAACCCAGGCCATCCCATGACTTGAATACATCTATAGAATTTTTCTTCTAATATTTCTTTACCCTTTACTTCTGGTTTCCTACCTATGAGTGCTCCCTCTCAGAGTTGGCAGCAGTTCATTTGCTCTGGCTGCCTGCTCACACAGCAGCAATCCCGGTAAAAACTGGGCAACATATCTGATGGATGGAAGCAGAGTTCATAACTTTTAGTGTCTGACCTTTGAAACATCTAATTTGGCTTGGAAAAAAACTGTTTGTGATAATTTTATGGTTCCAAGGTGTGTTCTGGAGAGACATATGGCCAATTTAATTACTGGAGACAAGATGATTCAACACTTATTCCCCCCATGTTGTTTTTGTCTTCTATAGATGCCCAAAAGCTTTCATGCAGCTGGTGGTGGCCAGGTGACAAAATGGCAGCTTATGGGATGTAAACAGAAGTCTGCATAGGATTTCTGGGGATACTTCCTAATATAAGCACTGACCCATCCTGCTTTATGCATCATCTTTGAGAATGGAAATGTAGATGTGATGCCTGGAGGTGCAGAAGCCATCTTGAAACCATGGATGAAAAGTATGAAAGAAAAGTGAACATTCTACAGATGCTGAAGTGGGAAAGTTAAAAAAGCCTGGGTACTTGGAGGCATTGTTGAGTCACTGTACCAGTCTTGTGTGCCTTTCCTTAGACGACTTGCAATGGGAGACAAACTATTAATTGTGTAAGCAACTCTTAGATCTTTAAACTTGAACATATTTTACACCATACCTGAGTACGTTCTACATGATTTCTCTAGAGGTAGATTCCACTGAATTTGTTTTATCCTTGAAATATTCCCCAAGGAGATTTTGGAATTATAAAATACAGTCAAGGTCACTGAAAAATTGATGAGAAGAGTTTCACATGAGCAGAGTGAAAATGTATATCCAACGTACATTAGTAAATCATAACTTATTTTCATTTGAAGGACAAGAAGTGTCTCTATAAGCAACTATTTCCAGGACAATAAGCCAAGAGAGCCTTTTATTACTACAAAATTATTCATTCCTGTGCTTGTACTGTTTCAAAACTCAAACTAATAAAGACAATTTTCAGATGCCAAATTGTGGAAAAATTTTGAATATTTCTGCTGCATCTTAAATAAGCCATATAGTATGGGGAAAACGTTGTCAAAGAGTGTTAGAAAACTGGAAGCACTTGTTCAGAAGTCAAGAGCATGAGGAATTTAAGCAAGTTGCAGAGAGCTTCACAATGGATATAATAACTAGAATGCTTATCACTGATTTTCCCCTTTCATTTCAATAATGTTAACACTTTTTGTGAAATGCTTTTAGACACTGAAGAGCTCATTTGGGGAATTAAAAAAACAGAGTTCATGTAAATGAAATAAAACATAAATGTTTGCATCAGCTTCTCTTCATTTTGCATTTTACTACCTGATCACTCACGGAGAGCATAAAAAGCAGAATGCTGAGGTCCATGTATTCAGACTGCACAAATATTTGAAACTTTATAATAAAACCTCCCCATTTTAGCAATGAAAGCCTGAGCAGGAGCATCCTTGTCTGGTTGGAGGAATTTCCTCACCCCTCAAAGGTAGGCTTCCTGCATTGGGAAAAAAGGTTGGCTTTGTTTATCATACATAATATTAACAAATGGTACTCATTCAGAGGTCAGTGTCTGAATACAAAAAAGGGTAATTGCCTCAATTTGTCTGTCATTTAACAAAAATATCTTTAAAGTACCATTATAAATATAAAATAACCACATTATCTGTAAAAATTAGAAAACAGAGGAAAGAAAATCATTGATAAACCTACCAGCCTCAAAAAACATAATTGCTATTAGCATTTTTTTGTATTTTCCTTGAGAAAATTTTCCTTTGATTCTTTTGTCATTTACAAAATCATTCTGTACATATAATTTTGTATCTCACATTTTATTGACTTCTTCTAAGGATTTCCATATTGTAGTTTTATAATTATTGTTTTAATGACTATAATTCACATTTAATCCAGTATAATTTTCTTATTTGAGTATTTGTTTCCAGTACCATAACATGTTTTTAAAAAATGGTAAACTAAAAAATAAAAGTCATATATCATGTTCTCTATTGTAGACTTTTAAATTTGGATATATTTTCCAAAGTGTTATTACGAGGTCAAGGATAGGAACACTTTAGTGGTTCTTTACGTGTACTGTCAAATTGTTTCTAAAATGCTTGTAACAATGATGCTCCAACAGAAATATGTGGAAAATATTTATTAGGAACTTCTGCTGGCAAAGGAAATATGACATTTTGTACCCAAGCTGGTGGGAACCATTCAGATATCTTTTTCTACAATAGCATTTCTTTTCCATAGAGCATTCCTAGAAACACTCATCTCCATTGCTGCTTCCTATAGAAGGTTGGGGGGTCAAATATAAGGAAAGTATATTTTCACTAACCTCTTAGAGATTTGCTTTACACAATAGTATATTCAAAGTTCTGTGATATCCTGTCAGAAAGAAAACTGTTTAACTTTGTTTCTCAAACACACCTCACACTGAGGGCCCCCACCTTTTTATAGCACCTGCTCTCATTCTGATTTACAGACATGCTCTACCAAACACACCTTAAGAAAAGATGATGCGAAACCTACACAAGCCTCTTAGATAGCCTCATCCACCAGAGGGCAGACAGCAGAAGCAAGAATAACTACAATCCTGCAGCCTGCAGATCAAAAACCACATTCACAGAAAGATACACAAGATGAAAAGGCAGAGGGCCATGAACAAGATGAAGGAACAAGATAAAACCCCAGAAAAACAACTAAATGAAGTGGAGATAGGCAACCTTCCAGAAAAAGAATTCAGAATAATGATAGGGAACATGATCCAGGACCTCGGAAAAAGAATGGAGGCAAAGATAGAGAAGATGCAAGAAATGTTTAACAAAGACCTAGAAGAATTAAAGAACAAACAAACAGAGATGAACAATACAATAACTGAAATGAAAACCACACTAGAAGGAATCAATAGCAGAATAACTGAGGCAGAAATATGGATAAGTGACCTGGAAGGCAGAATGGTGGAATTCACTGCTGCGGAACAGAATAAAGAAAAAAGAATGAAAAGAAATGAAGACAGCCTGAGAGACGTCTGGGACAACATTAAATGCAACAACATGTGCATTGTAGGGGTCCCAGAAGAAGAAGAGAGAGAGAAAGTACCCGAGAAAATATTTGAAGAGATTATAGTCGAAAATTCCCTAACACGGAAAAAAAATAGCTACCGAAGTCCAGGAAGCTCAGCGATTTCCATACAGAATAAACCCAAGGAGAAACGTGCCAAGACACAGAGCAATCAAATTGGCAAAAATTAAAGACAAAGAAAAATTATTGAAAGCAGCAAGGGAAAAATGACAAATAACATACAAGGGAACTCCCATAAGGTTAACAGCTGATTTCTCAGCAGAAACTCTACAAGCCAGAAGGGAGTGGCAGGATATACTTAAAGTGATGAAAGGGAAGAACCTACAAACAAGATTACTCTACCTGGCAAGGATCTCATTCAGATTCCATAGAGAAATCAAAGGCTTTACAGACAAGCAAAAAAGCTAAGAGAATTCAGCACCACCAAACCAGCTTTACAACAAATGCTAAAGGAACTTCTCTAAGTGGGAAACACAAGAGAAGAAAAGGAACTACAAAAAAAACCCAAAACAATTATGAAAATGGTAATAGGAACATATATATCGATAACTACCTTAAACGTGAATGGATTAAATGCTCCAACCAAAAGGCAAAGGCTTGCTGAATGGATACAAAAACAAGACCCATATATATGCTGTCTAGAGGAGACCCACTTCAAACCTAGGGACACATACAGACTGAAAGTGAGGAGATGGAAAAAGATATTTCATGCAAATGGATATCAAAAGAAAGCTGGAGTAGAAATTCTCATATCTGATAAAATAGACTTTAAAATAAAGAATGTTACAAGAGACAAGGAAGGACACTACATAATGACCAAGGGATCAATCCAAGAAGAAGACATAACAATTATAGATATATATGCACCCAGCATAGGAGCACCTCAACACATAAGGCAACTGCTAACAGCTATAAAAGAGGAAATCGACAGTAACACAAAAATAGTTGGGGATTTTAACACCTCACTTACACCAATGGACAGATCATCCAAAATGAAAATAAATAAGGAAACAGAAGTTTTATATGACACAATAGACCAATATATTTAATTGATATTTATAGGATATTCCATCCAAAAACAGCAGATTACACTTTCTTCTCAAGTGCGCACGGAACATTCTCCAGGATAGATCACATCCTGGGTCACAAATCAAGCCTCAGTATACTTAAGATAACTGAAATCATATCAAGCATCTTTACTGACCACAACACTATGAGATTAGAAATGAATTACAGGTAAAAAAAATGTAAAAAACACAAACACATGGAGGCTAAACAATATGTTACTAAATAACCAAGAGATCACTGAGGAAATCAAAGAGGAAATCAAAAAATACCTAGAGACAAATGACAATGAAAACAAGATGACCGAAAACGTATGGGGTGCAGCAAAAGCAGTTCTAAGAGGGAAGTTTATAGCAATACAAGCCTACCTCAAGAGACAAGAAAAATCTCAAATAAACAATCTAACCTTACACCTAAAGGAACTAGAGAAAGAAGAACAAACAAAACCCAAAGTTAGCAGAAGGAAAGAAATCATAAAGATCAGAGCAGAAATAAATGAAATAGAAACAAAGAAAACAATAGCAAAGATAAATAAAACAAAAAGCTGGTTCTTTGAGAAGATAAACAAAATTGATAACCCATTACCCAGACTCATCAAAAAAAAAAAAGGGAGAGGACGCAAATCAATAAAATTAGAATTGAAAAAGGAGAAGTTACAACAGACACCGCAGAAATACAAAGCATCCTAAGAGACTACTACAAGCAACTCTAGGCCAATAAATTGGACAACCTGGAAGAAATGGACAAATTTTAGAAAGGTATAACCTTCCAAGACTGAACCAGGACGAAACAGAAAATATGAACAGACCAATCACAAGTAACGAAATTGAAACTGTGATTAAAAGTCTTCCAACAAACAAAAGCCCAGGACCAGATGGCTTCATAGGTGAATTCTATCAAACATTTAGAGAAGAGCTAACATGCTTCCTTCTAAAACTCTTCCAAAAAATTGCAGAGAAAGGAACACTCCCAAACTCATTCTATGAGGCCACCATCACCCTGATACCAAAACCAGACAAAGATACTACAAAAAAAGAAAATTACAGACCAATATCACTGATGAATATAGATGCAACAATCCTCAACAAAATACTAGCAAACAGAATCTAACAACACATTAAAAGGATCATACACCATGATCAAGTGGGATTTATCCCAGGGATGCAAGGATTCTTCAATGTATGCAAATCAATCAATGTGATATACCGTATTAACAAATTGATGAATAAAAACCATATGATCATCTCAATAGATGCAGAAAAAGCTTTTGACAAAATTCAACACCGATTTATGATAAAAACTCTGCAGAAAGTGGGCATAGAGGGAACCTACCTCAACATCATAAAGGCCATATATGAGAAACCCACAGCAAACTTCATTCTCTATGGTGATATTGAAAGCATTTCCTCTAAGATCAGGAACGAGACAAGGATGTCCACTCTCATCACTATTATTCAAAATAGTTTTGGAAGTCCTAGCCACGGCAATCAGAGAAGAAAAAGAAATAAAAGGAATACAAATTGGAAAAGAAGAAGTAGAAGTGTCACTGTTTGCAGATGACATGATACTATACACAGAGAATCCTAAAAATGCCACCAGAAAACTACTAGAGCTAATTAATGAATTTGATAATGTTGTAGGATACAAAATTAATGCACAGAAATGTCTTGCATTCCTATACACTAATGATGAAAAATCTGAAATAGAAATTAGGAAACACTGCCATTTACCATTTCAACAAAAAGAATAAAATACCTAAGAATAAACCTACCTAGGGAGACAAAAGACCTGTATGCAGAAAACTATAAGACACTGATGAAAGAAATTAAAGATGATAGCAACAGATGGAGAGATATACCATGTTCTTGGATTGGAAGAATCAACATTGTGAAAATGACTATACTACCCAAAGCAATCTACAGATTCAATGTAATCCCTATCAAATTACCAATGGCATTATATATGGAATAGAACAAAAAATCTTAAAATTTGTATGGAGACACAAAAGACCCCAAATAGTCAAAGCAGTCTTGAGGGAAAAAAATGGAGTGGGAGGAATCAGACTCCCTGACTTCAGACTATACTACAAAGCTACAGTAATCAAGACAATATGGTACTGGCACAAAAACAGAAACATAGATAAATGGAACAAGATAGAAAGCCCAGAGATAAACCCACGCACCTATGGTCAACTAATGTATGACAAAGGAGGCAAGGATATATAATGGAGAAAAGACAGTCTCTTCAATAAGTGGTGCTGGGAAAACTGGACAGCTACATGTAAAAGGATGAAATTAGAATACTCCCTAACACCATACACAAAAATAAACTCAAAATGGATTCGAGGCCTAAATGTAAGACCGGACACTATAAAACTCTTAGAGGAAAACATAGGAAGAACACTCTTTGACATAAATCACAGCAAGATCTTTTTGATCCACCTCCTAGAGAAATGGAAATAAAAACAAAAATAAACAAATGGGACCTCATGAAACTTCAAAGCTTTTGCACACAAAGGAAACCATAAACAAGACGAAAAGACAACCCTCAGAATGGGAGAAAATATTTGCAAACAAATCAACAGACGAAGGATTAATCTCCAAAATATATAAACAGGTCATGCAGCTCAATATTAAAGAAACAAACAATCCAATACAAAAATGGGCAGAAGACCTAAATAGACATTTCTCCAAAGAAGACATATAGATGGCCAAGAGGCACATGAAAAGCTGCTCAATATCACTAATTATTAGAGAAATGCAAATCAAAACTACAATGAGGTATCACCTCACACCTGTTAGAATGAGCATCATCAGAAAATCTACAAACAACAAATGCTGGAGAGGGTGTGGAGAAAAGGGAACCCTCTTGCCCTGTTGGTGGGAATGTAAATTGATACAGCCACTATGGAGAACAGTTGGAGGTTCCTTAGAAAACTAAAAACAGAATTACCATACGACCCAGCAATCCCACTACTGGGCATATACCCAGAGAAAAACATAATTCAAAAAGACACATGCACCCCAATGTTCATTGCAGCACTATTTACAATAGCCAGGTCATGGAAGCAACCTAAATGCCAGACAGACATCCATTTGACAGACAAATGGATAAAGAAGATGTGGTACATATATACAATGGAATATTACTCAGACAAAGAAAGGAACGAAATTGGGTTATTTGTTGAGACGTGGATGGATCTAGAGAGTGTCATACAGAGTGAAGTAAGTCAGAAGGAGAAAAACAAATATCGTATATTAAAGCATGTATGAGGAACCTAGAAAAATGGTACAGATGAACCGGTTTGCAGGGCAGAAGTTGAGACACAGATGTAGAGAACAAATGTATGGACACCAAGGGGGGAAAGCCGCGGTGGGGTGGGGGGGCTGGTGTGATGAATTGGGTGATTGGGATTGACATGTATACACTGATGTGTATAAAATTGATGACTAATAAGAACCTGCTGTATAAAAAAAATACATTAAGTTAAATTTAAAAAGAAGTAAAGATGATGCACACATTGTATACAGTCATCTAATAGACACACAAGAATCCCCCCCAAATCTGAATCTATTTTAGAAAATTCCTCCCGCTAAATGATGGCAGGACTAACCGAAAATAGCTTTAAAAAACCTAGACATTAGTAGATCTGGATATGCCCAAACGTAGTCTGTGTGACCTCAAGATTTCAGGTCCCTTTAGGTATTTGGGGAGGGCTAGAAAAAGAAGTTTTCTCTAGTCAGCAGAGTATGTGCTCACAAAAGGAATTCTTTGTTTCCTGTTCTGTCTTTTTCCTCTGGTTTATTGAAACTACTCCCGATTTATATGATTCTTCTACTTCAAGGAAGCTGCTGCTGTGTCAAGAATAAGAGCATAACTATAGGAAAAAGAGAAGCCCTAGGGTAACAGCAACTTCAATAGAATATTCCACGTGAGCCACTTGGCACATGGCAGGATCACTGTGAACGGTACCACTTGTCATTAACAATAGCATCTATACTTGTTCCTGGTAAATAAAAAGACTAAACAATTTCCCTAAAAAATAAATTGGCATTTTCTAAGAATTTTCTTTTCATTTGATATTGCCCCATTAACAACAGATAAGTACCATTTTCAGGTAGTAATTTAAAATCGCTGTTAACAACGCTGCCTCAGATACTTAATAAAAGTTTGGCAACTGACTGAACCACAGGGACAAACATAAACAGATCAAGCCCTAGGACGTTAAGGGTAGAAAAGAGAAAATGTCAACAGAAACAGAGCTGAAGCAACAAAACTGAGCAAAAAACAGAACTGAATAAAACAATGTAAACTGAATAAATTAAACAAATTACATCAGCCATGAGGTGGATAACTTGTTCTATGAGAGAACCTGAATCTCTGATATGTGAAACAGCATTCAAATATAAAATGAAGACTTACTGGACTATCAGAGAGACACAGTCAAAAAATATTATTTTGCAATACAGATCTGAAAACCTGTCAGTAAAATTTTCAGCCTTATCTTGTCCCATCCTAATAAATGATCTAATTGATAAAGAAATAAGGAACACAGTCCATATAATTTTAATAGTAATATTTGTAATCTGTTTAAAAATGTGGACTTTGAAGCCAAAAAGACCTGGATTCTCACTACTCATAAACTTTTAGGCTTTGAGGGAGACACTTATTTTCTCTAACATTTTCTTCATATATAAAATATTACTTACCTCAAAGGGTTGTGAGGATTAACTGGGATCGTGCGTTGGAAGTACTTAACACAGTGCCTGGCACATAGTAAATACTTAGTAAATATTAACTATTATACAGCATTGTAACAATTATTTGGGAATACAAATGACAAAATATAGGACTAATTTTGAGTTGAGAACCCAACTAAAGTAGTAGCAATGAAAAGAGCTACTGAACTCCATTTGGGGCTGAGGTCCAGAGAGACTGAGTGGTTTTCTAAACTGGTAGAAACCAAGAATTTTAATTCCTAATTTTGAGTCTTCTAGCATGACTCTGCACTTCTGTGCCTCTGGGAGTTGCAACTGTGTTAGACCTGACTTCTAATGACAGGAATAGTTTCTCAACGGTTTCTTAAGCCGTACTTAAGAGGGCAAGGCTGGATCACCAATGCGTAATAAGATCTTTAATGAAATCAGTCCTCCAGGATTAAAGGGTTATTTCCCAATTTTCTTACACCAGACTTAAATTGAGAAGGGACTACAACTCAATATCAAAGGAAAAGTTGGTATAATGAATTAATACAGGAAGTACCCAGAGAAACTGTAGTGTCTTGTTGAAAAGATTTCTTAAATTTTTCTATTTTATTACCGAAACTTGACAGTTAAAATACAAAATCTGAAGCAGATATTAGAAACTTTAAGTCTATATTAGAAACTTCTCCTCATGGGTATTTCCCATCTTGTTTACAAAAAATAAAGGAAGTTAGGAGCCAAGGCCATATTTTTAAAGATCTGAATCATTAAACATAATTTTTCAAATAAGATACATATCAGATCTCCTTTCCTCCACATGAATTTTGGAATAAAGAAAGGATAAAACAACCTTTTTCAAGGGTAATAGTAATAAGGGAGAGGGACCAATGAAAAGCTGGCTTTACCCAGAACCAACAAAGTTCTGGGATGAGCATTATAAAGAGTCTGTGTCCTTTCCAGAGAAGTTGCAGTTGATGATACATTTCTGCCAGTAATATAATGACGGGCCCCTACCTACTGCTTGTTCCATCTCTCTCTTAGAGATGCAAAAAATGGATGAAAAGAGCCAAGCAGTGATATAAGAGGAGCCGTATGCATCATAATCAAGCACATTCATCCATCATACTCAGATATGTGAGAGGAGACATGGGGCCAGGAGTGCAGGAATAGGGAACCAGTGAATGGAACCTTCTCAATCTTATCCTTTTTGCCCATAAATCCAATAAATAAACATCTTTTAAAAACACCTGCTATTCAAGTATATTTAATGGAGTTAAACCATATGTGTGGGCTGGGAAAACTGTAACAGACTGTAATCTTGAAATTACCCACACAAGTCATTCTGCATCACTTGTTCTTAATGGGAATTCCCAAGATGTCATTAAATATGAGTTTCATAAATGAGACTCAAAAGTGGAGAGTGATAAATCAGATAATGCAGTACCCAAAGAAGGAATGGTCTACTTGGGCAACAGCAGAGGGGAATGAAACAAAGAGAATCTCTAAAGTTAAAATACTACAATCAGTAAATTGGCCTCAAACTACTGAATCTGTATGTTTGTGACAAGTTGACAGGGGACTTTTCCTGTTGCCCTGGAACTGGTGACTAGCCCCCAAACTAAGACCAGTTGGAAAGAACTGCCAACAATTAGGTCTTCTTAAGAGGTTCTCACATTAGCTTTGCTACCCAGTGGCCCCCAACCTTTATAAGCAGAAGGCTTATGATTGCCGAGAAACCTCAAGAAAAATACATCCTGGCTGTATGACCAATGCCTTCCCAAGACTGTGGCCTGCCTGTTGAGGAAACCCCAGTTACGGGGTTCACCAGTTAAGAGGAAGAAGGACCAGCAAGTGTTACAGAGAGTCAGAGATGTCAAGCAGCAGCCAGAAACTCCACCAAGCAACCAGGCTTTGGGGAATTCCCACAGCAACCTGCCCCAAGAACACACACGCGCGCCCCCTGAGAAAGCCAGACAAGGGGCTCTTGCATACAGTTCCTACTTTTCCCACCACTCCCTACCGTGCCAATCCCCTCAATGTGGCAGGAACCCCAAGTCTGGCTTTCTCATGGGAATTCTTGCCTTCTCCCCCAAAACTCAAATGCTTGTCTCAATGCCAGAAGAGTTAAAACCCAAAAGAAGATTGAAAGAGATCTTGCCTTCTTTTTTAAAGCAGCTCCCTGAAATCTAGGGTCAAACCTAGAAGAGATGGGATTAAAATTTTTAAAAAATATTAGTTGAGGGATTCCCTGGTGGCGCAGTGGTTGAGAGTCAGTCTGCCGATGCAGGGGACACGGGTTCGTGCCCCGGTCCGGGAAGATCCCACATGCCGTGGAGTGGCTGGGCCCGTGAGCCATGGCCGCTGAGCCTGCACATCCGGAGCCTGTGCTCTGCAACAGGAGAGGCCGCAACAGTGAGAGGCCCGCGTACAGCAAAAAATATATATATATATTAGTTGAGTTTCCAATAACTGAACATGACTAGAAAATATAGAATTTCTCTGAGATAATACTATAGCTAACATTTCTCCAACATTGAACATATTAGGCACTGTGATTTAAACAGAGTAATCCAATGAATCCTCACAACAATCTTTTAAATGACTATTGTAACTGTAAGAGAGCTCAATTTGCCACCCCCAAATGTGTCTCTGCCATGAGGATTGTTTTAGGCTGGTTGCTTTTAACAAACAGAAAATTCAGGAAGAGCATTTACCTCCTCCTCCCCCTTAACAGCATTAAAGGATTTAGATAGGGAACCTATCCCAGGAAGGGAGCCATCACCAGAGCCAACCATAGGGAATCAGAGCATGGTGTCGTAGATGGGGCAGAACTCAGCAAGGCCTGTTTGACCAAGTCCCCTCTGTGTCCCATTGTCTCTGCATCACAGCAAACATGTGATGACCAAACATGTGTTGTTCCCATCTTCCTGTAAATTGTTTTTTTCCCCTTTGAAGTCCCAAACCCCTATCCCTTCTCCTTTCAGGTAACATATAAGCCTCAACTGCCTAACTTCTCCTTGGGTCTCATTTTTCTTATGGACCCCCTGTATGTACGTAATTAAAATACTGATTTTCTCCTGTTAATCTGTCTCATGTCAATTTAATTCTTAGACCAGCCAGAAGAACACAGAAGTGTAGAGGAAAATATTTTCCTTCTCCAGGACTATTATCACTCCCATTTTACAGATGTGGAAATAGATGCATTAAAAGTCAAGTAACCTCCCTGTAGTCACACAACTAGCATATGTTGGAACCAGGCAGTTCAGGTTCTCTCTATTAATCACCACAGTCTTCTACCTCTCCAAATTAAGAGGTTACAAAAGGAGACGCAAACATGTGTTTGAAGGAGAAGATTGGAAACAAAAAACATTCCATATTACTATCCTACTGAGTTCAGCTGTTCAATAAACTGGTTACATGTTTATAGGAGAGGCTTAATAAATATTTAATAAAATCTGTTAATTATGAAGGGGCTAGGGACCATCTACTCATACCATTTTCAGATATTCTTGTATTTCTAAATATAAAACATTATCAATAGCTTTATCCTTTGTACTGTATTAATTGAAAATAATATAAAGTTAAACACAGACACATTGCCTATTTAAAGCTCAGTAATTTTCTTAAAAGATATTTAGTTCATTGACATATATATAAACTACCAAATGTAAAATGGATGGTTAGTGGGAAGCAGCTGCATAGCACAGGGAGATAGCTTGGTGCTCTAAGACCACCTAGAGGGGTGGGATAGGGAGGGTGGGAGGGAGGCTTAAGAGGGAGGAGATATGGGGATATATGTGTACATATAGCTGATTCATTTTGTTATACAGCAGAAACTAACACACCATTGTAAAGCAATTATACTCCAATAAAAATACTAAAAAAAAGATAGTTCATCTAATTTTCTAATGAGAACCTTATATTTATTACTAATTGACACCTGAATACTTGGGAAGAAATGGTCCAGTTTCTTTCTAAGAATGGGAAGAAATTTGGTTAAAAGGTACACATTCCCAGCATCTCCTACATTTAAAATCAGTTACAATGATTTCATCTCTAGCTCTTTGATAATAATGGGCTACTTCTCCCAAAAGGTCTCTCAAACCTCTGATTTGCAGAATTTTGTCTGAGCTTCAACGACTCAGTAAAAATATACTCTTCAGAAAGAATAAGCTCGTCCACCTCACTGATTATTATAGATAATCTACTGCATTTAGCTAAAATGAGGAAAGTTTTAATTGCTTGCCTTTCCTGTAATGTCTACCTGTGAGCCTCTATTTGTGGGCTGTAGTTAGTCTCTTAGTGTAGATGTTTATTTGCTTGCTCATAATCTAAAAATAAATAGATATAAAACCTAAGCCTTCTCTGTGTCATGTTGTTTCCTCTCCTTATTAACTGGGGAGCCTGTACTTCCTTCGGTCTTGCTCTTGTTTCAAATGTGTTATGAAAGGCTGGTTCCCTGTCCTTGCTGACCTGCTCTAACTGGAACTCATTTTGTGTCCCGGCCCCTCTGACCGCCCCGCAGGCTTCTGCTGTTTCCTTCCTCTGTCCTTGCTGATCTGCCCTTGTTCTATTCAGCAGATAATTGCTTTTTGCATTTCAGATCTTAAAGACAGCCCGATGCTCTGGTTTTCTTATCTTTCTTTGCATCAGCATGGTTATCTCTATGCTTTGCCTTTAATACTGTCATATTTTTTACTTTTAAAGAAATTCCCAGAACTGTTGCATGCCACTTTTCCTCTAAGAGTCAGTGTCCCTGGGATAGTCTCCTCAAATACACTAAGCTCAGTTGTGTGTCTGTTTTACCCCTCTCTGAATTGTGATCCTTCCTTAGTTACCCCTTAGTGTTCTGCCATTGCCCCCCTACAAGTGACTGAACAACTCACTCAGAACTGTAATTACTCGACTTGCCGTGTATTGAATTACTGGTGTGCTTGTAGCCTCTTTCACTGAAAGTCATTGGTGTAACTTCAAACAAATATTATTCCCATTGCGATGAGTCTAAGAAAATACAACTAGAGCTATATAATCCAGAACATTCTCTCCCAGTGGCTGTATTTTCTAAAGTCTGGTTACTTTCAGAAACGTTCTTTTATATGAGTCTCTTTTCTTTATCTCAGTTCAGCTAATCATTTTATTTTATTTACATATTTATAAGCAGCTTTAGGCATACACAGCACTTTCAGAGCAGTAAAGAGAACTGAAATCAAAACATGGTCTTTGTCCCAAGAGCTTACAATCTATTTTCGAATTTCTGGTATTTTTCAGAACTGCCCTAAATGAGTCTTTTAGGAGAAAGCTTGACTATACAATAGTAATTGCAATATCTGCAGAACCCAGACAACTCAGAAATAAATGTATTTTATCCCAGACATAGCTATCAGGGTTGTGAATATGTAAATAGGTTCTGTCCTTTCACACCTGAATGAATGGATTATATCCTGCAGAAAACTGCTTGCTTTTGAGAGATTTAATTAAGACAGGAATGCAAGAGTTTTCTTGGGACAAACAGGATTACAGCATTTCAAAAATCTATGAATATGTTGCACTCATCCAACTTAACATTAGTTGGGTAGATTTTCTTGCTGTACTTCTGGGTGACTTTTGAATACAGCATTGAGCAAAAATCATAATAGTTATGGAAATCTTTGGTGGAGGGGAATGGTGGTGTGCAAACCCAGGAATCTTGGAACAAACAAGCACGTGGAAAACCAGGATTACATATCCAGCGTTTATTGCGAGAAACTTCACTAAAACTACTCAGAGCTAAAAAGATCTTCAAAGATGATTGCCAATAAATATATGCATTAAAATTAAGAGAGATAAGAACTGTAAGCTCCCCGACGGCAGGGAATATTTTCTATCTCGGTGGGGACTATGTTTTGGTCACCATTAGGCATGTGGTCATCCTGTCTACCACGTGGTTCTTGCATAATCTGTGACTTAACAGCCTGCACCACTGCCTGCCCTAGGTGCTGCCCAACCCCCCTGGTATTCCCTAGCAGAAAACTCCTGCTACCCTCAGGTACTGCAATTACATCTTCGACTTCACTGCAAGACTATTAATTCTTGGATGGAGTCTTTGATTCCTGGATCCCCAGGGCTTTACACAGAGCCTGACACAAAATAGGTTTTTCAATAAATGCTGGTTGATTGAATAAATGAATTAAGGGATGGATAGACAGATGGAATTAATTGAACTGAACTAATCATAAATGGTAATTTTATGTTCTAAGCTTAATCACTGTTCACTCTAACTCTCTCAGGAAATCTATTCATGTTCCTCATTTCTTTTCTCCCTAAACACACAGGCATCAATTGAATGATTTTAAAGGGTGCCGCACTGATTAGATATCCTACTTTTGCTCCCAAAATAGAAATTTTAAAAGTCCTTCAGTGTCTGCGTCGCCAAATATTTTATTGCACAGTGTGAGCTACTGCCATGCCATTCAAGATTAAAAATAAATAAACGGGTAACTTTGCTATTTGATTCTATTGTAATTATCCAGATAGCCTTAATGTCTTTTTTCTCCCCTATGAACATTTCTTCTATCAAAAGAAAATCATCTTTCAAAAAAATACTCTGGAATAACTTACAGAACCTCAGAGATTAAAAGCAGACTCATTTAATTCCATTTTGCATCTAGACAATGTTATTTCTGTTTGTATTAATAGTAAGTTTATTAATAACATTTTTTTATGCCCCCATGCCGGGTATTGTGTCAGATGCATGAGCTATATGAGGACAAGAACAAAGGAAGGGGGCTTCCCTGGTGGCACAGTGGTTGAGAGTTCGCCTGCCGATGCAGGGAACGCGGGTTCGTGCCCCGGTCCGGGAAGATCCCACATGCCGCGGAGCGGCTGGGCCCGTGAGCCATGACCGCTGAGCCTGCGCATCCGGAGCCTGTGCTCTGCAACGGGAGAGGCCACAACAGTGAGAGGCCCGTGTACCGCAAAAAAAAAAAAAGAACAAAGGAAGGGTTAGTCTCTAACCTCATGGATCACACAAATCCAGTGATCCTGGATGGCTAGATGATGTTCTTAAGGTTTCCAGGTCAGGAGCACAAATACATCCATTCCTCTATTCCCTGTGCCTTGCTGTTCACTAGTGTTTGGTGTACTGTTTCACCAGCCCTACGTTGTCTGCGTAAGCTACCACCTTCAATCTCTTGCCGTCTGCCAAACACCAAAGTCTTACATAAAAGTGAAAATTAAGCTCTCACTTAACAAATAATTATTGAATAACTGAAGGTAAAATGCAGAGTGCTAGAGGCATAAGGCAGTTTTTCATCAGTCTTTTAATGTCTTCCTGTCAAGCTGCAGGATGGAAAGCGGGGGTGGCTGGGAGATCGGGAAATAGGTGCTTGTCAAGAAGAACACAATTGAAGTCAGAAAACAGAATCAACTATTAAAAACAATTAAATCAGAATTTTTTATGTTACAAGGAAAATCATTCATGCTTTTCCTTCCCGTAAAAGAAAAATCACGATGAATATAAATTTATGGCAAGACAGAGATAGATGGTAAAAGACATGTTTTCCTTTTTTTTCCCTTGAGGCATACACATGAATTTAACTGTACAAAGTAAGTGGTGTCAAGAAAGTAGCAAGTGAGTTTTGTTTGCAAAATTTCAATTTGCAAATGGCATCAATTATCGGAACACAGAGGGATTTATTGGCTAATCCTCTAGATAACTGAATCATAGTTTAATTTCAAATATATATATTCATTTTCTCACCAAGAATAACTCTCTTCTTGAATATAGGGCACATTGTCCTTTTTGGTCATTAAAGAAGTAAAATGTACAGATGTGTTCTTGGTGTTTTGAAAAAGGCAATTCACCAAAGTCTTGAAGAAATAAAGCAGTGACCTGTAGTAAAGTGTCATATTTTAACACAAGACCCAGTTGCCATAATGGGGAAATGTATTTTGCTTTAAACCATAGATTATCATGGGTTCATTCTCATCGAATGACATAAAACGTGATCCACAACTCTCCTCGGCCCTCCTATGGGAAATTCAGCTGAAATGAAATCAGTTACTGACTTCCTCTTATTCAATTTCTAAAATTCAAGAAAAGGTTAGATTTGAGGGGTCTGCTTTAGCTTTAAACACAGTGTATGTGAAATGAGAGGGGAAAAAAAGAGCTTCATTTGAAACTTCCAAACTGGAAGATGAAGGGCCTCACACATTTAGTGATGGTACAGCAGCTTTCACTGTAAGGTTCCGGATTTGAATTCTGGCTAAATCAGCAGTGATCAGAATTGCTACCAAGCAGTGAATCAATAAAAACATCTAAGGAAAATAATCATCTCTCACACTGCTGAATTGTTGGCACAATGGGCAACCTATGTGGCAAGGAGAGAGCCAACATGGGCCTGAGGAATGAATTAATCTTTCAGAGATTTTTTGTTTCTTTCTATAACACTTAGTGATGGGAGGACAGTAATAGTATCAGGATGCTGCCCATCTATAAGGCTTAGTTAAATCTAATATTTCTATTTCTAGAACTGAATTCAACCACTCAAGTGCAATCATTTATCTATTTCTCATGTTGTAAAACACTTGGAGAGAGGTCATTCTACAGGTCAGTTAAACAAGAAACTTAAGACATGCACCCGTACTAAAGTATGGAAAGTAATCAAGACAATAAAAGTACGTAACATCTAAAAAGAAACCTCTATTAAAGTTTGGAGTGAGAAAACTTACTTCCAACCGTGGTGCTTAAATACATTCAACAAAGAGGAAAAGTCTGGGTTGGGTCTTCAGAAACTTAGAGAAAGGCACTGTTTGTGGATGGAAGAAATGGAGGATTAAAGGAGGTATTATAGGCAAGGTTACTACGTGGCTTCTATGGGTTTATGGGGCAGGACAAAAACTGTAAATGTTGAAATTTCCTCATCCCCTAACACTTGTCTTTATCCCCCTTCAGCTTCTTCCAACCCCCTCAACCTCTAAGTAGGATTGCCCAACTAGAAGATATTAAGTTAATTTAATAGGAAAAAAGAGAGAGAGAGAGAGAGAGAGAGAGAGAGAGAGAGAAAAGATGAAAGAAAATGAAGAGTAAAAATCCAGGAACATTAAAAGGAGGAAACACTTTTCTCAGAAGCTTTGAAAAGGGAGCAGAGCCCTGTGAAGGCAGTGGGTAAGAGGCATTTATTCCCACAACAATCACCTGAGGTTTTACTTTCTTTTACAGAGTATGATGCTGAGACTCCAAGAAGTGAGTAACCTTGTTAAGACTGAAGGGGGTCAGAATACACCACGTTAAAATGCACCACTTAGGCAGAGGGATTATTTTGCGCTGAAAGCAATTGAGAAAGAGCAGACTCAAAACAAATCTCTCCACTCTACCCTCCCCTAATTTGCCTACACTAGACTTTTATGCCCTTAGTATCCAGAGATGGCACTAAGGGGTATCATAACAAACTTTACAGACAACTCTTCTCTCCCATTAGTTTCCCTGTATATTTACCTTCTCACAGTTTGCCATCCCCAAAAACCTAAACCTCTTTTCCTTGTCTTGTCACTTTTCTAAAAATGTATTGTTCTTTGTTAAAATGATATATAATCCCCCGATTCCAGCCACTCCTTTTGGGTTGTCACTGTTTTTCTATGAAGGCCTCCACATGTATATTAGGTAATAAACCATTTATCCTGCTTGTCTGTCTTTTGACAGTTTAATTTGCAGTTCCCCAGATACTGAACATAAGAGGGTAGAAGAGAAAGTATTTTCCCTCCTGTACAAGGTCATGCAGCTGGTAAGTGCCCAGAATCAAGCACAGGTTGAACTGATTCCAAGCCCATGACCTACTCTACACCAAATGCCTTCCCTTTGCATGGGCAGGAAAGTATGTGGTATGTCCTGTGGCTGAAGCATGGGGTAAAGAGGAGAACACGAGTATGTCCAAGAAGGGTCAATAGCAGAGGGTCAGAATATCTTAGTAGGAATTAAAGAAAGAAGTGTTTCCAGTTGTAAATGAAGTAACTAATCTTCCCCCAGCATCCTTAGAAGGCAAGGAAATTAGATCCTAAAAGTTAGCAACAGGAAATAGTGTGCAAAGTGGTGATTTAAGTCACATGATGGAGAAACCAAAGGAAGATTCATGGGATTATAATGGCATATAAACCTTCTGAGTTCAAGCTGCAAAGTTGTGAATAAATGGTCCCTGGTTTTCCATCCTAGGCTCCAGTGTTGCTGGTTCTCAGATGCAGACTCTTTCTCCACATGTCCTGCCACCACTCTGCTGTCTGCAGAGGTCCCAAGATGATCAGTCTGGGGCCTGCTTTTCTAGTTATAAAACAGGAGGATAGCACCTGCCCAGTGTTGAAGTAGCAAGTACAGTAGACACATTAGTGCCTAAATGAAGCCTTTTCATTTCTCTCATGTAATCAGAAGAATCAGCGAAGGAGATGGAGGGGGAAGAAAGCACCGAAAAAGAGACAACTCAAGAGACCCAATACTTCAGCTGTCTGAAGCACTTTGTAAAAGGCATAAATACACCTAGAATATTTTTTCTAATATTTATAGGGTATTTTAGAACATATTTCTTAGGAATCAAGAAAGTAGCCTTTGCAGTAAAGCTGTCTCATTTCCATCTCAACAATTATTGTCTAAGAAGGAGAGAGAAGAAAACATTCAGACATGTTTTAATTGTGTTTATTTCTTCTGTCTTTACGTGTCACCTTCAAGCTCACCTCTTGTGATTTAATGACTTAACTTTGCTTATGGCAAAGGCTTGATGTACCTTTTATTTAAGCTGAGAATTCAGTGCTTAAAAAGAGACCTAAGTAAAACATTTTACAGACTATTCCTGAGAGAGCTCAGAATTAAACTGTTAAATGTTCTACTATAATGAAATTTTGTATAATCAGCAGAGAAGTAACTGTTGGCCATTTATCAGTTTTTCTAGTTGCATTTTTTTTATGCATGGGAAGCATAATTAGAAGCCTCCACAGGTAGAAAGTCTTATATAATGACAGTACATTTTATCAGAACGGTGCTCTTTAATTTGCAAATTTTAGAGCATTTTACAGTGATGATATATTAGCAATAATGACTAGCATATCTTTAAATATTTAACATAGAACTGTGTGTAGAAGAGTGTACCCATGATCTCAACTATTGGTAAATATGTGCAAATAGGTCAACATTTAGATCTTATATGTTAGATGGTAGCCAAGGATGGAAAAATGTACACTGGATAAAGTGACTAGAATTTACATTTTCAGAGTGCTTGTTTTACAAAGACATTTACATATCATCCATCCTTTAATTCTCATTACAGCTCTCTCTCTATTTTAGATATAAGGCAGCTCAGACCAGGAAGACAAGAGCTTTACGTGAGGTCCTCTATCTGGTGACTGTCACCCACACCCTTCTGAGTCCAGTGTCCATCCTCCTTATGCCATGGCTACCTGTTGGGCTTCCCCATGGAACTGCTGGGTGATGGAGCCAGTCACCTCAGCTTTCTGAATCAGTTTCCTCCTCTGTGAAATGAGGCAGTGGTTCCAGATAACTAACTCACCTTCTCCCATAGCTGTAAAAACTCTACAAAGTTGTCTAAATTCTACTCTAATCAGGAGGAAAAAAGCCTAAGTTGCAACGTAAGCAAAATGTGTGCTCTGTGGGAGAAAAGAATTATGACATTTATAAACAGTCATGTCGCTTTATAGAATGTTGAGGTCCCTGAAGACAGTTGGCGGAGGCTTTTTCTTCTCCTCTACCTTCTTCCCTTAGCTTTTTATTCATAAGACATAGAAAAAAACTTGCCTCCGTCTGGCAGTGTTTGGGGGTGTCTTATTTGTACATTGGTGTAGTAGTATTTAAACCAAGTCGTGAACTACTTACGTCATAGGAAAACAATTTAGGAAGATATATCAGCTTTCAAAAATGAAACAACACAATAAAAAATATCAGAGTATATCTTATTAATAAAAATTAGACAAATTTGGAAGAAATGAGTAAAACATTTGGGCACTGTGCTTTTCAACATCGTATAAGGGTATTATTTAAGAGGTCTGGCCAAGAATTAGAGGAATAAACTTTGTTTGACTCTACTACTGATGAAGGGTCCCAGATCCAGTGAAAGTACACATTAACTTGTAGATGTTTGTATAATAGCTACATAAATGATTTCTGTCCAGTAGAAAAGATAACCCTAAAAGTTATGATTGATTGTACGCACATTAGCCAGTTTTGTATCTAACAGCCATCTTAACGTCTTTTATTAAATTGCTTATAAATACTCATCTCCTCAAATAATCATTTAGCTAATCTCAACATCGTATTGGTTCCCTCATTAATTAATAAGCTGAATGAAATCTTTTACATGTGTTCATTTTATTTTGGTATGAAAATCATATCTTTAAAAATATAATACTTTGACAATCCTATCATCAAATAAGGATAAATATTGTTTTATAAAACTTTGGTTTCGGGCTTCCCTGGTGGTGCAGTGGTTGAGAGTCTGCCTGCTGATGCAGGGGACACGGGTTCGTGCCCCGGTCTGGGAGGATCCCACATGCCGCGGAGCGGCTGTGCCCGTGAGCCACGGCCACTGAGCCTGTGCGTCCGGAGCCTGTGCTCCGCAAAGGGAGAGGCCACAACAGTGAGAGGCCCACGTACCACAAAAAAAAAAAAAAAATTAAAAAAAAAAACTTTGGTTTCAACTGTAGTATATAGATGAATATAAGCAGTCACACTGTAAATTGTATTTTATTGTGAATCTTGGTCAAACGAGTTTGAAAGCCTCTGAATTAGTATTTTATTCCATGACCTCTTGAAATCACCTCTATTTCTCCAATTCAAATGATCCTACTTTATTGTTTCCCCTTATTTTTAAATTTAAGCTTCAAACAACCAATATTTTTTCATGTTTCTCTAAGAATTACCTGCAAGAAGTCCAAATCCTGGGAGTAATTTTTTTAAAGTCACTAAAGTGTCAGACGACTGATAGCAAAATCTCTTCCTGGGGTGGACAGTGCCCTGCGGTGTGAATTGGTGGTGAGGCCTGCCCCAGTAGCCGACTGTCAATTGCTCAAAGCAAGCACTGCTTCTTGGCCAGCTGATGTGCAGGGAGAGACTGGGAAAATGTCAGAAAAAGGGTAAAAGCACAGAGACTACAAACCCAAAGTAAATAAAGTGGTGGCATGAGTCATTTACTGACTTAGCACAAAATATCATGTGGCATTTTACAATAACAGCAAGATTACTACATGGGAATTCAATTCATAAATAACTAGAATCCCAGTAATAAAAACAGGAAATCAGGGCACAACAGGGCTGTATTAAAGCCACAGCAAGAGGCCTGGCTCAGGATTTTCTCATTCAGACTTGGGTTCCATCTGCCTGTTGGCATCATGTTAACGTTGGCTTCTACAGAAAGACTTCCTTGTGGCTTTTCCACTGGGAACACAGTTTCTCTTCTTTGATTCTCAACCAAACCAAGGGGGATGCAAAAGTTTGGTGAAATTTTGATTGAAAACTCTGTAACTTTTTCAGTTATAATTCTCTTTGAGAATCTACAATGATAGAAATTACATTGTTCTCCTAGGGGAGAAAAAATATACTGCAGTGAATTGCAACTGGTAATACGGTGGATGCTTTAGAATTTGCTCTGATATGTCATAAAATATCATTGTGTTGTGTACAGTCATCTAACATTTCAGTTGAAATTTGTCATTGCTGCTGTGGTTCAAGAAAAAGTCCCTATTCACATTTTTTTGTGCAGTAGCGCAGAATGCCTATACTTGCAACCGGACAGATTCTAAACCTGAAATTTTGGCAGTGGGTAAACTGGACAGATAGTATTTGTAAAATTCTTCAGCACCATGATCCATTCATGTTATCAGAAAGCAGTAAATAGCCACAATTATTGAGAAAGCAAGCTTGATATATTACATAAAATACCTCTCTGATAACAGGAACTATGTATTACTTTCAGTATATTATAGCAGAGATGATATTTAAGTACATCTGTACTCTAGGTTTTTTTTTTTTTTTAACCAATAACTGTCATATGACCTTTAATTGATCAAGTCAACCTTCTCATTTCAATCTCCTCAATTCACAAATGAAACAAATAGTTCAATTTCCATACTGAGACAAACAATAATAAAAAATAAGTGAAATAATATAACTGAATGTGTTTACAGGTTATAATATGCTGGAAAATATGAAACGTTTTAACACGTATCTTAAGAAACATTTTATGTGCATATTCAATGTTTCAATTAATGTGTTTATGACTTATAATGTTAAACTTCAAGACTGTAAGCGATGTCCATCAAAAAATTATTAGCTTGGGGCTTCCCTGGTGGCGCAGTGGTTGGGAGTCCGCCTGCCAATGCAGGGGACATGGGTTCGTGCCCCGGTCCGGGAAGATCCCACATGCCGCGGAGCGGCTGGGCCCGTGAGCCATGGCCGCTGAGCCTGTGCGTCAGGAGCCTGTGCTCCGCAATGGGAGAGGCCACAATGGTGAGGGGCCCATGTACCGCCAAAAAAATTATTAGTTTGACGGTACAAAGTTTAAGCAAAATTCCTGATTTCAGCTATTTAGGAGTTACAGGTCAAGGGCAGATTTAATAAAATGTACATCTAATCAAGTCAAAAACCCTACATGTGATTCCCCAAAGTCAAACATTCTTAAAGGGAGAAAACAAATAAACCTAGTGACAAAATGGAGTCTCTCCTGAAAACTGGGAGTTTTTGCCATTTTCACAGGTCAGAAAAACGTGAGATTATATGAGATGGCTGAAGAACATTTGAGTGCACAGAATTTAACATAATATCTTTCATTATATAAAAAGAAAACCCTGAGAAATTACACATTATATCCAATTTATTACCTAATGGCTTGGAGAAGAGACAGGGACAGTTAGCACTCTGACAAGCCACTCCTTAACTATGGAAACAACCAATATAATGGGATTAATGCTCTCAGGTGGCAAGCAATGGCTTGGAACTTTATAACCCACAGAAACAACCAATTTTCTACTTCTCTGAAGACAGAGCTTCCATTAGGTCAACAAAGCATGACTTCTATAGCCGCCCTACAACTGCACTCTGACCGGATGGCATCTGCCACAGAAGGATGTACGTATGACAGGATGCTTTAATATAGAAACAAAGATATTCCACAGTGCCTAGAAAATATGGAATGTGGCAGAGTAGCTCAGTGCCCGCTCCCTAGGTTTGCCATAGATTTATCAGGGTTTCTAGAGCAGTGAATAAACACACTCCACCAAGCTTTAAAACAAGCAACACTGATCTGTTATTGCATTTCAAAAAACAAGAAAACATATACACTACCTCTGCAGATGATGGTTTGTTCTAGACTAGGTTGAAGAGTTAAGAAGAAAAAGGGATTTTTGACAAAATCTTTAAGAAATTATGTTGTAAATATTCCTTTGAAAGTGTTTGTGGTGCTTAAAAGAACAATTTTGACTCGGCTGTGGCTCCTTGAAAAAAAATCAGATTTTATTTCTTAATGCAGGACAGACCCTCTCTCAGAATATACATATATATATGAATAGATATATATTCATTCTTGCTCTCTGTACAGATAAGTGCCAAAACTACATTTCTTTAAAGGTATCTCATAATAATTAATAATATTTACACAAATGCAGATAAACCTCACAACAAACAACTCTATGAAGTGAGTACTACAACCCATCTGTTTTAAATACCTCAAAAGTAAAAATTCCAAAAAGTGTAATGGTCTTCCTTATGAGTACTTAGCTTATAACTACTGGAACCAACATTCCAGTTCACATTTCATTCAAAAGCAAATGAGCTTTCATTTAGAAAAGACTTTTGAATAAATTAATCTGAATTACTGAAGATGCACTATATTTAGCTGGGATGATATTTCAGGGATACATAGTGATGTATAAACCTGCTAATTTTCAAATATTTTTACCCTACCTCAAAGACAGAATATGCATGTTTCCCTGGAAGAAATATTTGAAAACAGCAAACCAAGTCTAATTATTAACACCAGTGAGTCAAAGAGTTCCTACAGTTTTTCAAGAATGTGTCAGTGGCCAGAGTGCCCAAAAGAAAACCTTAACTTAACGACAATCAATTTCTTCCAGCTTCTTCATTTCGGAAGGTATGAGAAAGGTCTTTCTTGTTTCATTGTTCCCTTTCTATGATAACCAGAAAGGATATAAATTATTTTTGCCGGACAGGCTGTCACTGCCCCTGGCAAGTAAATATGTTTTTAGAAGGCTTCATCTGAAAGGAAGTAAAATATATGTCATTTTCCTAATCAGCTGTCAGGCATCTTTTATTCTAAAATGTTTTCAGAGAGGAAGATAGAATTGCCATTTTTGAAAAGTGATGGAAACTTTGCATATTTTCTGAGAAAATTATTCAAGAAAAGATGGTCTTCAAACATGTGGCCATTGGGACAAAGTATTTTTCCTCTTCCAAAGAAGAATGAAGGGAAATGAAAAGACTTAAAGGGAGTGCCTAATTTTACTCTGAGGTGTGATAAAAATGGTAAGCGGTAAATCATTAAGTATCTGTGATTTGGTGAATAAATAAGAGAGGACCAAGGGGTCTTGTTAGTAACAACTGCACGGGTAATTATCATAAATTTATGGTTCTAGGTCTGAGCAAAGTTTCATTCACAAAAGGCAGCCTTGAGCCAGACTGTTGAGAGCTGTTTATGCCTGGGTAACTTGAAGAATAAACAGACACATAAAAACAAACAGTCCACTCCATGTCTCTTGACCAGACCCTAAATTTTGCTCTATATTTACATGTTCAAGAATGAAATGTGAATGTGTTCCTAAAAGAATACAGAAACTCAGAGACCACCCAAGAAAACAGAATAAACACAGAAACTAAATGAATTGTTTCTTTTGATCAATCTTATTAACAGTGAGCAAAATGAGAGCTGACAAGAAAAATATTGACAAATGGTATCTCGTGTACCTAACACCCTTAGTGCTTTATCATATATTTAACAGGAAAATAAAAGAGAATTTTGGGCCCATTCTGGTCAATCTAGCACACATACACACACAAAAACAAAGGCAAAGACAAGAAGGAAAATGGTAAGTATGAATTTATAAGCAATTTTGCCATTATCTGGTTCCTATTCATATTTTGTTTGCCTGTAAAACAAAACTCAAAGTTTTATTGTGATCCTGGTTTCTTTTCATTCTTGTTGTAACTTAAACTACTTTAATAGGAGAGAGAATTTTTGTACTGATCAATGACATGATTATGCTGTGAAACTGCAGGATGTTTGCTCCCTCTCTGATCTGAATTCTTTCATGGCCTTAATGTGGCTGACAACTTCTCAGGAAAGTGGCTGATAACTTCTCAGGAAAGTGGGCTAAGGACAAGTGCAATTATTTTAGTTTGACATATTTATTTCTAAAACCAGAAATATAATTTTTCTCCTTGCTATGTCAGGTTGGTTTTCCTGGACTTACCCAATTTAGTCGTTGATTCTGTTCTATTCCTGAGAGTCACAGCTGTCAAAACTACTCTTAAAATTGTCAATCTTTGGTCAAGATTAAAAAATCTCAAGATTAATGAAAAGAGCTAAACAATATTTTTAAATGGAAAGAGGAAATGATGAATGTTCTGGGTCGTGTTGTCAATATATTTAAAGGACATTATATTCTTAATGGAATCCAGCAAGAAAAGGACAATGCCAAAATGCCTGACAACTAGACTAAAAACTTTCTTAGACAAACACTTTCTACACTCCAAAGAGCTCATACTACACATACACACTCAAACACATAAATCACCTGATGCATTAACTCCTTAACAGAGATTAAAAGAAAAAGTAGGGTGATATACTTTGATGAATAAAACTTGCAGCAACATTAATGAGAATTCTTTTTAAAAATAAAGACTTTGTCTTTATTGACATTTTACACAGTTTGGTTTGTTAACTGGCTGTAAAAATCAAATAAAGACTAAAGGAAAAGGAACTGACAACCCTAGTGCAGATTTGAAAAACTATATTGCTATTTTCAGGATACCAGTGATAATTTTAATTGTCCAACTTAGCCTACTGGTCCATGGTATAGCTCACAACTGGAACATAAATAACCAGTGGTTTATGATTTCATGTTTCCAATCATGTTAGCATGCTGACATTTCCGAAGACACTTCCAACTGCATGATTCTCCTGTGAAGACAACAATGAACTTCCTAGCTGAACACAAAGTATAATAAGCACTAAGGGAAAGCCACATCACAGTAGATTCTGCCCCTAACCTTGTATATTCAAAATGAACAAATAAATACCTTTTTATTTTAATCAGTATGTTCAGAGGGAAAGCTAGTTTTGAGTTTCATTCCCATTTTCAAAGCTTATACCAAGTAGCACTAATGGCAAATTGATGAGTCTGTGTAATGTAGACTGCCTGTAATTATTTTTTAATCAGTAGATAACATGTAACAGCAGTTTCTAACCCAATAATAGAGCTTCAGTTGGTTGAGGAAGTCTTCACAGACAAGCTCACTAAAAGAGAGCACTTAGCAACAGCAAATCAAATGCAGCCCTTCAATGAAGCTGTTAGACACACATCAGCCTCTGCTGCCATACCGAGGGCTTGTTAAAAATCGATTCATTCTAGAGATCAAAGCTGAAAAATCGTTCCGCAGCCTGCTTCATATCAATAGACAATTTTGTGCAGTACATCACACACACAAAAATAAGGTCTAGTAGCAGTGGAGAGCATCAGAAATCTGGCTTCCAAAACAATATTTAAAATGGATTTCTGTCCTATGATAAAGGATGAGGTTAAATAGAACACAGTGTCAAACAGAAACGCTGAAGCTTTTAACATAATAAAAACAATCAATGAAGTTTCTTTTCTAGTTTCAATATGAAATAAAGTGGGGGGGGGGGGCGCTTATTTTTCAGACTAGGGATATAACCCAGACCTTGATATAGTACTTTTTAAGAAATTTTCTTACCAAGAAATATTTTGCTTCCAACCTGTGGACATGTTTATATATGGGACTGTGTGTATGTATATGTGTATATGTACACACACACATACAATAGCAATAAATTAAGCACTGACATTAAGAAACATATGGCTGGGCTTCCCTGGTGGCACAGTGGTTGAGAGTCTGCCTGCCGATGCAGGGGACACGGGTTCGTGCCCCGGTCAGGGAGGATCCCACATGCCGCGCAGTGGCTGGGCCCGTGAGCCATGGCCTCTAAGCCCGCGCATCCGGAGCCTGTGCTCCGCAACGGGAGAGGCCACAATGGTGAGAGGCCTGCGTACAGCAAAAAAAAAAAAAGAAAGAAAGAAACATATGGCTGATACGTTTCATTCCTTTTTTCCTTTTAATGGAACAAAGTTCAAATTTTTGGAGCTGCTTAGACATAGCCACAAAATAGACAAATTATTTTTCACAATGCAGTAAGGAGAAATAATATATCAGGTGTCCAAGACTGTTATCTTAATTCTGTATCGTAAAAATAGGTGTCTTATACAGTTATGTGAAAAAGATTCCCTGGTTATTATTGTAAAGGCCTCAACTAAAATTAAACTGCACCTCAGCTATTCCAATAAGAATTGAGCAATCAGTCATAATTACAGCCAAAATAAATGAATTGGAAAATAGCTGATTTACAGAGGTCATACATAGTCTGAGTTTTAATTTGAAATTAATAACAGCATGATTTGTGCTGGTAACAATTTCTTATTAAAAATCAATAAAGGAAGTGCCTGGGAGTAAATGTCTCCTATATCATGGCTTTATTCTCCTGATCTTTGGAAGGGGTTTGAAGAGAATGGGAGACGTGGATTTGGCCCTCTGTGGCCCCTCCCCTGTTACAAGATAAGGGGAATTGTAGATAATGGATTGGTAAACTGTAGAGAAATCCTAAGGTTAGGAGCATCGGTTTGCTTTATTTGGTTATCTTTTCCTCCCAGGAGATCCCATCTACATTCTACAGTCCTCATTATCTCAAAGCCTGGATAGAAATGGTTATGATCTTTGGGAATGCTTCAGGAGAGTCTACCCACTTTGGAGAACCTATGTTCCCCTCTAAACTGAGGGACACCTGAGCTCACCCCCCGCACCCCTGCAAGGCATTATCTTTGCATTAAACTGCGTCTCCTTATAGAGCACTGTCCATGCCTTGAACTGTTATGGCTGGTGCATAACAATGCAACATTACCTTTTGTTTACTATATTCTCCAAAATAAGAATGAATCCCAACCATAATTAACTAACTCTTCCTTCTAAAGTTCCACATTTCGCATGCCTTATGATTAGATACTCAAAACATGATTCTTGGAATTCTGTGCCACATTTTAATCATAGATTGGATGTATCACAGAAACCGATCTCTAATAAATATTTTTCAAACCCCTGATTAGTTTATATACATATCATAGGAACCACTCTTTGATGAATGTTGTTCAAACCCCTGATTAGTTTAAAAGTAATTAGCATCCATTCTATAAAATATTAACCGGGGGCTTCCCTGGTGGCGCAGTGGTTGAGAGTCCGCCTGCCAATGCAGGGGACACGGGTTCGTGCCCCGGTCCGGGAAGATCCCACATGCCGCGGAGTGGCTGGGCCCGTGAGCCGTGGCCGCTGAGCCTGCGCGTCCGGAGCCTGTGCTCCACAACGGGAGAGGCCACAACAGTGAGAGGCCCGCGTACAGAAAAAAAAAAGAAAAATATTATAGTGGCTGCTGCTGGGTTATCATAGTAGATTATGAATATATGTTCCTTCTGCTTTTAGCTTTTCACTATATTAGAGGTATAAGAGAAGACTGCCCTTCCTTTCTGACTTTTTAGTATTAAAAAGACTAGGGTATGATGCCCCCAACTCTGTATTTCCTTATGGGAATATGTCAGCTTTCCTTAACTTCCCAAATGTAGAGGAAATTTAGTCAGAAGAAGAGTGGGAAATCTATGCTTTACTAATATCTCTTCTTTCCTATTATTGTGCATCAGCCTCTATTTCTTTTTCAAGAATCATAAGTGTCAATCAGAAAAAGATACAATCAGCTGAGAAAAATGCTGTCCTGTAGGAAATTGAATGAAGCCTTCATTAAAATGTTCACAGTGACAGATAATGCATGTTTTAACGTTTCTTCACCATTTATTTTTAGATTAAGAAAATTCAAATGTAAGAAAGCAACCATGGAATGAAAGAGAAGGACAAGAAATATAAAAACAAAGCAGAGCTCTAGCCTTGCTCACAATGTCTGCTTCCTCTAGGTATGTTCAGAAATTATAATTCAAGTGTCCATTAAAAACACTTGTATTGCATGGAAAGTCTCTTTGCATCGTTGAGAAAAATTATCCAAAACTTGGAAATAAGGCAAGAGGATGACTGTGGGTTCTTTCAATGTCATACTGGAGCACTAACAGGGCTAACAAAGGTTATTTAATTTTCCAGGGCAGAGTTTCTCAACTGGAAAACCACTGAGACTCTGGGCTGGGTGATCCTTCATTGGGGGTGTGAGCGGAGGCAGGGAAGGCTTCCCGTGCATTGTAGGATGTTTAGCGGCATCCCTGGAGTCTACCCACTCAATGCCAATAGCACCCTCCAGGTTGCCAAGACCAAAAATATCTCCAGACTTTGCCAAATATGCCCAGGGGGGACAAAATCACCTGGATTCCTAATAAGTACTGCTCTTGGGAAATGCACCCTTGTTTGATTTACTATTTACTATAGTGTCCAGAGTCAGTCAAATTACTTTTAACTTGTAGTTTTGGGGCTGTTAGAGACACAAACGGTTTCTCTCTGGTGGAAAAGATATACTCAAAGGTTATGATTTTATTGTCTGTTGGTGTTTTCTCTAATTTAGCAAACTTATTTCTTCACACCTTTCCCAACTAACTATATAATCTCAGTTCTTCAAAGGCTCTTTAAACCCACTCTACCATCCTAAGGGTTCTCTCATTGACGGGTTAAATAAACTATGATGTATCCTTACTTGATATTTGAATGAGAGTCATGTTTTTCAGGTTTTTCAAACCACTTTGACAGCCCTTTCCACCTTTTAAAGAAATAATGTATGTCATCTTTCCCCCTAATAAACCATTTCCAGAAATCACAGTTACCTGTGGACTCCTGAGTGCTCCACAATCAACCATAAAAGTTGTTTTCATTTAATTAATGATAGAATTGTATGTTTTTACATGGAGAGATAATCTAGCTAAATTCCATCTAATTAATATCCTGAAAAGATTATTTAATTACAGTTACTTTCCCTATTAAAAATAACAACACAAAAACATCATCCAGCACTTCCCTGGTGGCGCAGTGGTTGGGAGTCCGCCTGCCGATGCAGGGGACACGGGTTTGTGCCCCGGTCCGGGAAGATCCCACATGCCGCGGAGCGGCTGGGCTCGTGAGCCATGGCCGCTGAGCCTGCGCGTCCGGAGCCTGTGCTCCGCAACGGGAGAGGCCACAACAGTGAGAGGCCTGTGTACCACAAAAAAAAAAAAAAAAAAAAAAAAAAAAAAAAAAAAAATCATCCAGTAGATCAAACAATCTTTGTTTCAATTAGGAAAATAATCAGGAAACTTACACAATTATATAATTTGAAAGCATAACCACCATTAACCCCATACCACCGACCAACACAGACACACAAATTCATGCAGACATGTATGTGTGTGGTACCCAACTAAGGGTCCTCGGCTAATTCCATCCTAAAATAGTCTTAAACAGCCAGGAGGGGGCCAATGAGAAGTTATTAGATGCAACAATGAGACTTTGTAAATCCCACAGTTTTAAAACTCGAAGTGAAGAAAAGGATTGCTCTTTATGGTAATGTGGGACTACTGTATCTAAGGCTTTCCAACACTTACTAATATGCTTAATAAGAACAGTCCTCTGGCTAAGGTGAAGTGTCTGCCTAGGAATTTATAGCACAGTTTAGCTTTTATTTTTCCTGTATTTATTTCCCAGTTACCATTTATTTATGATAACTGATATTGTTTTTCCATTTTCCTTGTAATAAATTTTAAATCAAAAATAAAAGAAGTATTTATAAATAATAATACAAGTGGTAAAAGGATATGACAAAACTTATGAATGTGTTAACTAAACAATTAAGTTTGGAAAACACTCTGCTACAGGAAACTGATATTTGAAATGGAATTTGCTTTATAATTGCTTGACCTCAAGATTTCTTTTTAATGAATGGTAAAAAAGCCAGTCTCCTCTAGGAGGCAAGTCTTAAAGGCAATGTGGAAACACCAACAGATTGAGGGTCAGAAGAACCTTCATTCATGTTCTGGGCGTGTCTTTAGCTGGTTGTGAAATCTTGAATGGGTAAGCCCACCGAAATACAATTTTATCATGTCTGAAGTTCAGAATACATGATTTCTAAGGCTCCTTTAGACTTTAAAGTCTTCTTCACTCCTATTTTGCATAATAAAGTTTAGCACTGATTGATTTTTAATTATTTCTTGCCTGCTAGTTTTGTCTTTCTAGTAATACTGTAATATTATTGAGAAGAGGGATCACATCAAATCTTTTTTTGTAACTTATGGAGTATTTTATGCAATACTGGCCAAAGACTAACACTCAGTGTGTGGTCATTGCTTGGTAATTGGCCAGCTGTTAGCTTTCAGCAGAAATCTAATGAGTGCTTTTATTAAAAATAAAGTGGCATCCACAGAAATATTTTAAAACTTGGAAAACTGTTTTAGCTCACTCTTTTGTGGACAGTTTATTGTGTAAGGAGATGGTAATGAATTAAAACTGTTCTAAAATATGTAAGCTTGGGAATTCCCTGGCGGTTCAGTGGTTAGGACTCGGCGCTTTCATTGCCGTGGGCGCATGTTCGATCCCTGGTCAGGGAACTAAGATCCTGCACTCGTGGTGCAACCAAAAAGAAGACAAAGAAAGTATATAAGCTTAAATTACTAATCAAAACCTATCAAATCCATAAGAGAACTGAAAAATGATGCATTTGGTGAAATTTTAACCTAGAAGAAATTGTCTAAATGACTGAAGTACTCTAGAACTGTGCTGTCCAATACAGTATCCACTAACCACATGAAGTTCTATAAATTACTTAGTTCTTCAATTGTGCTAGCCATATATCCAGTGTCCTTTGGCTATTGGTTACCATATTAGACCTCTAATATGGTAGGTCACTTCCATCACTGCAGAAAAATCTACTGGACAGCACTTCTCTAGGCTATCCAAGGGAAGTTCTTTAACTGAGAAAACAGTTCAAAAGAAACTGAGTTTCTCCAACTCATTTGACAACAAATGAAAAGTCTAAGCACAGAATTTGCTTTAAGTATCAGAACTCAACAAAATGGGGATGTGTTCTTTATTAATTTTGCATATTTTAGATTAAACTATCTTAAGTGGAACAAAGTAATACCGTTTATAAATAAAAAATGTACAAATATGAAATTCAATGAAGGAAATACAGAATAAGTCTTTATTGGAAACGACTTTCATATTTCTCTAAGGAAGCCTACCAAAATCCATGGCCAGGAGGTATGTAATATATACTTGGCAGAACTTGCCTTTCTAGCTTAAATTTTTATGCCAAGGATCCAGGTCTTCAGAATTCTGATTGAGAAAATAAAAAGCAATTTTGAACTGGTTCCTCTGGCCTAAGAGATAACAATACGTATCAACACCACCATGCCCACTATCCATCCCCCCAGTAAAATTAAAGAGTAGAAGACAAACAAACAAACAAAAATGAACAAATACAAGCTCAACAAATAAATTATCAGCAAAGATACAAGGCACGCAACCAAGTATTTAACAATATATATTTTATCTACCTCAGTTTCTTTACTGCTCTTCAGCCCACCAGATGGGTTATTTGAAATAACTCCAATCTCCTACATAGAAAAGTGGAATTCTGGCAGATCACTAACTAAAGATTTTTGGCCCTATAGGCAAGCAGCTGTGAGTGGGGCTGGGTGTGTGAAAAATATGTGGTTAGAGAAAGGATGGGTAGATGCCAAAGCACAAATGAGGCCCCACTAAATCCATACTCTGTCCTCGCATCTCCATCCCTCTCTCTTAGCCCTTAAGGAGCTATTCCAAAGCCATGGACAACTAACAACCACAGCTGGACAGGTCAGGGAAGAGGAGGTATGTCCTTAAGAAGGAAGAAGCTTCATATTTGCACAGTGTTTTAAAAATCATTAGCAGAGGTGTCAAATCATTATCTGTCAACCTGGTTCCTGTCCTTTAGAAAGTTCTGAAAAATCCTATTGGACCAGAACAGTTACGAATTATATCTGTTTCTTAGTTGTTTCTGTCTGTAATAAAACAAGGTTGCCTTGAAGTTTTTGTTCTCTGAAAGGCCTGCATAAACATAAATGGCTTTCTCTCTAGACCGTAGGTATTCTCACAGCCTCTGAAACCAAGTATGGGTCGCCTTCCTGTTCTGCACCAGGTCTCACCCATGCTTGATTTCTTAGGCCAGGAGAGCATCTCTGGCAGATCTTACAGAGGTCTGATGTCAGAAGAATCAGCAGAAGGAGGTAGACGAATAAAGCAAGAGAAGATACCATAGAATCACTGTATAAATAACATTTTACAAAAGAGTCACTAAAAATGGCTCAGAGGAAGATATTTCTGATGCAATTTTGCATTCAGATTATCTGTACTGTCTCCAAGATAATTTGTAGTGACAGATAAACATCAAACAACTCTTGAAATTTATTTTGTATATATTTCTTTACTGCCTATTTTCTATCATTTGGGAAATTCAACTGCATAGTCTCATCCATTGTACTTTACACCAATCATTGTAGACTTAAATGTCTAATTTCTCAGTCATCAAATTGTGTTTACAAAGTACGCACTTCCATACAGTTCTTCTAATGTTGAGTATATTTGTATGAGGTACCAAAAGAAAAAGATATAAAAACACAATTTAAGATATATTGCCAATACATAAATCCACTGAATTTCTTCATAATACCTAAAGCTTCATCTAACAAATCTGATGTAGAAAATGTAGAACTGTCAGAAAAAGCATACTATATACTTTCAAGAAATTCTGTTAATTTAGGATGTTACAAATGTGTATCACAATCTTTCAATCTAAAAAGGAAAATAGAAACTAAGTAACAGAGAAAAACCAAGCTGACATGGCATTTACCTCTAAATTAGCAAAATGCAATTATGGTCCACATAAGATAATCAAATAAAAATAAATCATAGATTTATTTTATTATTCACAGTAGAGCTGAAAAATACTGGAGAAATAAATCTAGAGTCCAATTCCAAGCCCAGTCATTTAGAAACCACAAAGCAGGAGTTATTGGCCTTCATTATAATATGAGTTTAGCAATGGGGCAGGAGAGGTCGCTGAAATCAGTAGCCTGTGTCTGTCCAAGGTATCCAAGCACCACGCTTCCATGCACCCTCCAAGAAGAATGACAGGCTAAGAACATTTCATGCCTGATCCTGGCAGTGGCCCAGAAACCAACCTGCTCTATTCCCTCCCTGCTCCTATTCAGTTCCATTTTTACCTGACTCCCTGCTCAGCTTCATCTCATTGTGTCAACACTTGCACCAACATTTAAACTTGCTGTTTGCATTTTGTATCTTTGCTTTGATCTTCAGTGCTCTCTGAAGACTCTGTCTTACACTAGCCTCTTTGACTTTTTACCTTTCTGGCTTCCTGAGACAGAAAGACACATCCTGTCTGGCTCTCCCCTCTCTACCATAAACACCATGATCACCACCCAGCACCCCCCAACACGCACACATGAGCTCGGATCCTGGTATAGATACTATGCCTCTCGAGTATACCAGCCTTGAGAGACAGACAGAGAGAGAGAGTACCATTGTTAACAGTTTCTAGTTCTTTGCAATGTCATTGGACTTCTCAAAGTACTATGCTTTAATTCGCAAGTGGCATTTTACCAACATAAACTTCTTTGTAGAAGTTTTAAGTCAAGGTAGCACTTGCAAAAAGGGCACAGGTCACATAATAATTCCATGGGATCATCACTAATACGTGATGTGGGGTGGAAGAGTGGTGCTACAAAAGACGAAAAGAGACTTACCAAGTGGACAATTAAAATAGAAAGGGTCTTCCAAGAGGAGGGAGAAAGGTGTATAAAGGTGAGATAGGAAAGACTCAGGATCTCCTAGAAATTTATTTTAAGAGAGAGAGGCCTCGGGTGAATTGCAGAAAACGGATGAAAGATTAGGCTTGCAAGGACCATGCTGTGAATGGCCCTGAACGCAATGCCAAAGAACCTGGATGTTTTACCAGTAAGTGGTGCGATACTAGAGACTACTTAGAAAGCTGATGCAATGTTCAGGTGAAAAATGAGGAGGCCCGAAATTTAGACTTGTGGTAGAGAAGGGGAAAAGAACATTGAACATCAATAGAGCTTGAAGACTGGGTATTGGGGTGGACAGATATGATGACACCTGGGATTCCAGTCTACCTGAATATGTGGATTGCGATGCCATTTATTGAGAGTAAACAAGAAAACATAAAGAGATTTAAAGAAGGTAGATAATGAGCTTTATTTTAAATATGATAAATTTGAAAGAATAGATTTGACAACCCTGGATTTTAAAACCAAAAGAATAGTCAAAACAACTCAAGGACAGCATGTAGAAACAGAGTAATGACTGGAGGACAGAAAAACAAGTACTTCCAATTTAAGGAGAACTTAAAGGGAAAAAAAAAATCAAGACAAAGAACATGCCAACTTTTGGTAGGCCATAGGAAGTCATATTATCATACTAGAAATATTTTAACACTTAAACATATAAAGTTTTTTATATTATTTTATCAAATCTGTTTTTAACTGTATTTGATATTGTCATAGAAGATATTTACTTTTTCGTTATTTTGAAAGCTTCGTTTATAGCAAGATTGCAATCATTCTCAACCATATACACATGGGTTCATAAGTAAAATAAATGCTGTAATATCGTTTCATATTGATTTCCATGTTATATAATTACTTTGAGAACCTCTAGTAATCATTTACTTTACACTAGGGCTTGCTGTAAAAATTGCTTTTCCCATATTTACTCAATAAGATTCCTCTCCTCCATGAAATCAATTAGGGAAATAAAATAAATTTGTAAAGCTCATTTATGCATACACGTCACAGAAAAAGAAGGTTCTTCCTTGTTCTTGTTTACTCATTATCTTTACTTCAGGATACCACACTGTCCATAATCAGACTTGGGTTTCAGTATAATTCCTGATAAATATAACAACCAAACAGACATCCTCCCTTGCCTGGGGCTCCATCCTCCCCAGTTGATCGCTATTCACTCTACTGCACAGTTTACATGCAGGCAAGTCTCACCAGTCTGCACTGTGCTTTGGAGCACAACATTATTTCCAAGAATGTCTGATACAACCTTTTTTAAGAACAGGTGGCCACTACACAGAAGAACAGAGCTTTAATATAACCCCCCAAGATGCACATAAAAGACACCACAGGGGGCTGTCAGTATGTGAAGAGTAATCAGTCATATAATCTTTATTAAAAACAGCACACACCTCACCTCAAAGAACTGGGAATCCTTAAACAAAAAAGGCCTTTTGCTGCAGTTTACTTTACATTTACCTTCAGGATCAAAGTGGTAATTTTATTTTATTTTACTTTTAATCCTCAGCCTTAATATGGAGTGTTTTCCTGAGATGGAATTTTTCATCTCAATGCTGATTTTTCTATCCTCGAGACTTAGGTTGAAGCAAACAGTCTCTATATACAGAGATGGCTTCATTGAACTAGTTTTTCTGGATCCTCTGGTATAAATCAACTTTTATAACTCTACCTCCAAAGACTTCACGTCATCTTAAATCTTTGAATGCCTGAATGTATTCTTTACTCCACCCGTAATTACTTTTTAAGGGAAAAAGAAAAAAAAGAAATATTACCTACTTGATGGCTTCACCCAGTCTGAGACATTAATCTTTCACTTCAGGTACAGTATCATATTACAATCCCCATTCACAATCAAGTCTTGATTTGGGATGACGGGGTTGAGCCATCAAGATACTGTTTCTAATCAGCCACTTTTGAAGGTCAACAAATGAAGTGTCTGATTATCTGAGTCCTTTGTGAATAGGTCAGAAACAAACACTCCGTTCACTATGGAAAATATTAGTGAGAAAGGAGCTTTGCTAGTAGCAAGCAAAACTGCAGTGGCATCAATACACAAGCACATTTCTATCCATCCCAGATTACTCGACAGCCTTGTAAATTCCCCAACTGGCTAACAGTTCTCTCCTATATAATACAGTCCAACTGGACAAATCGTTTGCATACTATTTGCAAATATGTTTTTTTCCATTTCTGGGGGTAATATATTTAAGGATTATTGAAAGAAGTTAGCATAGTCCCTCACTCCTTTGAAAAGCCTCACCGACTTTTAAACGATATACTTTCAACTCTAGCTATAAGTGAGTGAAGAATAATCTTCACAGAGTACAAATTACAAAGCTCTAGTTATGAATTTTGTTCTTTTAAACAGAGGACATAAAAATGCATTTGGTATATGAAAATTCTTTGAAAATTATTTTAGCTCTAGCCATTCCACTATGAGTTTCAATTACTCTAGCTCAAAATAATGTACTCTCACTGATGCTATTTTGCCCTCTACTAATATATTAAAAAATTAGGAGCCCCGTCAGAAAATTAGGACACTTTCTCTTCTATCCAATCTAACAGGAAGGTTAATAATTTTTCCACCTTGAGGCACTGTCAGTTTATCAGCTCTGGCTGAAGGCTCCTGTCCAAGCCCAACATTTCTATCCTATATCCCCAAACCTCATTATTTTAAACCATTCCTCCAAATCTCTAACCCTTAAAGCGGTGAGTGGTCCTAAATCCTGGCTGCACATTAGACTCTCCTGGGAAACTTTTACAAAATATGGATACCTAGAAATGCTGATGGAATTGGGCTGGGATAGGACTTGAGCATCAACATTTTTATAAGCTCCCCAGATGATCTAAGGTGCAGCCGGGTTGAGAGCTACTGCCCTAAAGCAATTTCCTAGTAGTCCTATCATCTATTTTCACAGCCTACTTCTCAAAACTATAGATTTAACCACTTTCCCTTCACAAACACATAGAACCAGAGATCAAAGGACTCTGATTTTCAATATGTTTCTGTACAATCTCACAACATTTTCTGTATACAAATAGAAGAGTATTTCTATATTCAAAGAACATATTTGAAAGAAAATGGTAAAGAAAAAAAAAAAAACAATAGCAAGAAGAAACAAATGCCCATACATATGCCCTCAAGTATTCAAGTAATCTGTTTTTCCCAATTAAATTTCCACAATCCTTCCTCCCATGCCTACTATTTCTCACCATTAGTCATCACTGATTAAGAAAAAAAACAAAGGCCCACCTTGTCTGGGTAAAGATAAGAAGTGGAGATTGTGTGCTTTGGAGATGGGTGGTAAATGGTTACAGTAGTATTTCCTAATGAACCTTACTATCTTATATCCACATCCTTTGCAGACAGGCTTTACACTCTGTCCATTGAGAAGTGGATGCTATTTTTCCACCCCTTGCGATTTGCTTTCACCAAGAGAATGTGATGGAAGTACCACTGTGTGACTGCTCAGGCTAAGCCTGAAGAGAACAGCAGCTACTGCTTTTGCCCTCTTGGAATGTTTCCATTGAAGAAACCTAGTCTAGCCGATCAGATAATGAGACAACATAAAGGAGAGCCAGGGTGCCACAGCCAATAGCCAGCATCAACTTCCAGGCCTGTGAACGAAATCCTTTTGGACTCCTCGACCTCAGCTGAGTTGTCAAATTTCTCCAGCTGCAAGGGTGAGCCCAGGCAGCAAAAGAACCCACCAATTGGGTTGTGCCCAAACTGCAGAATCATGAGCAAATAAATGGTTACAGTTTTAAGCTAGTAAGTTGTGGGGTGATGTGTTATGTAACAAGCGATAACTAATAAGGAAATTTACTTAATATTCAAAAGAACTGACAATTACTGTGCTTGCTTTCATATATGTATACTGTATGCAATTTATAAGTAACACATTTTCGAAGTTGCATCTTCATAAAGTGTTTTGCAGTTCAATCTCTCTCCATTACATTTCATAAAAATCATACATTTGCTTCTTATTTTCTTCCATGATTACTTGTAGGAAAAAAAAAAAAAAACCTGCTATAGCCATCTCTAAAAAAGTCAGGAAAACAAATTAGCCCGAAGTTCCTGTATAATTACTAAATTACATAGTTCACTTCATTTCTCCCTAGAGAACAGGAATAAAAAGAAAATTTCCAGGAGAGATTAAAACAAAATTGTTCTGTTGCTGAACCTAAGGATATTTCCAAGCTTGGTTACCTCTGATAACTTTTACAAACCATTTCACTGAATATTCCACCTCATGGACAGCTTTGAGAAACCTTTCTACAAAAATAGTGGTAGCTGGAACATTTTGCAAATATTCCATCGGAAGCTTCCTTCAGTAGAGATCTAGGTTCTGGCTGAAGGGAAATGTGGCTTTGTGGCCTTTTTTTTTTTTTTTCTATTTTTGGTTTTCTATTGCTGTGTAGTAATTTGGGGAGTAACTAGCTGTATTAGTTTCCTACTACTGCTATAATAAATTACACTTAAACATACAAATGTATTTTGCAGTTCTAGAGGGTAGAAATCTGAAATCTATTTCTCTGAGCTAAGGTTAAGGTTTTGGATTCGAGGAGAGAATCCTTTCCTTTGCAGCTTGTAGAGCGGCACTCCTTGCTTTCCTTGGCTCACGGCCCCTTCCTCCACCTTCAAAGCCAGGAGCACAGCGTCTTCACATCTCTCTTTGCTTTCATTATCACATCACTTCTCCTCTCTGTAGTCTCACATCTCCCTCTGCTTCCCTCTTGTACGGACACTTGTGATTACACCACTGAGCTCACCTGGATAATCCAGAATACTTTTCCTATCTCCAGACCTCTAATTTAATCACATCTGCAAAGTCCCTTCTGCCATATAAGGTAACATATTCACAGGGTCAGGGGATTAGGATGTGGATTTAGGGAGCATTATTTAGTTTATCACACTGCCTCTGGTTTTGTACTGTTTGGTCCTGAGGTCAGGATTCTTCAAGTAATTTTTGTGTTGAACTAGCTCAGTTGAGGCAAAGTAAAGAAAACCCTTAGTTTACTCATCCTACACAGTACAGAATAAACATCCGCTTAAAGCAAGCAACAATTAAATCATCAATTAAACTTAGCTAAAGCCAAAATCTGACTGGTTACAAAGAACAGCAGGGCTTCCCTGGTGGCACAGTGGTTGAGAGTCTGCCTGCCGATGCAGGGAACACGGGTTCGTGCTCCGGTCTGAGAAGATCCCACATGCCGCGGAGTGGCTGGGCCCGTGAGCCATGGCCGCTGAGCCTGCGCGTCCAGAGCCTGTGCTCCGCAACGGGAGAGGCCACAACAGGGAGAGGCCCCCGTACCGCAAAAAAAAAAAAAAAGAACAGCAAAACTGGTCATTGAGATGGAGCTGTTCTTTTTTTCAGCAATTTTTTCTACTTCAGAATATGATTGTCATCATTTGTTTGCCAAGTTCAATAAAAACTTCACCTGGAATGGTTGCTTCAGGGAATGCTGGGTAAGTATCGCTTTTTGTTTCAATTTGAACACAAACGCAGTTCAGTGGCATCCCATTTAACTATCATTTTTAATGTATTATTACCTAACCTAACACACTTTCATTTTATCAGCAGCATAAAAACAACCTCGCACCATAATTTTTCCACTGACAATGTGGCCTACTTGAAGGCATCATAAACTTATAAGCACAGATTCATAATGCATACATTATTTAAAAAGAGACCCTTAATATATTTTATCTTCAAAATAAAGTAATATATTTCAGTTGAAAATTATGTTAGCAGAGAGAATGATTCAAGCATGTATGCTGAAGTGTTTCGACCATATAACTAGATTATATTTACATGTATGAAATCTCATTGACTCAGAAAATTAGTAATAATCTCCGCCAAAGGGAATATTTCATAAGGTAAATCAGATAAAGAAAACAAAGCATTGAATGCAAATACTTTTGAGAATGATAGGGAATCAGATGTGCATTAAAACATCTTATTATAGAATATGATATGATAAATTTAAGAACATAATCTAAAGTAACCACATTCAAAAGCAACAGTGTGCAAATTAACTGTTTTCATTTTATGGTAGCTCTCAGACTGCTTATTTTTCAAGTTATAAAAATAAATGATTTTTATTTATTTTGGTGGCGCAGTGGTTGCGAGTCTGCAACCCCGATGCAGGGGACACGGGTTCGTGCCCCGGTCCAGGAAGATCCCACATGCCGCAGAGCGGCTAGGCCCGTGAGCCATCACCGCTGAGCCTGCGTGTCCGGAGCCTGTGCTCCGCAATGGAAGAGGCCACAACAGTGAGAGACCCGCGTACCGCAAAAAATAATAATAATAAAAATATAAATGATACATATTTCTAATGGTTTTAGGAGTACATAATTTGGAAAAGTTAATATCCAAAGTCAAAATACTGTTAACCGAAGGTTAGAACTGGTGAATTAATAGCAGTTACTATATAATGCATTTAGCATTTTAAAAGCAAATATTGAACAGTTTTCTCTTACTAGTGAGAGAAGAAACTCTCGTAATCTTTATCCCATTCCTTCCCTAAATCTCACTAAAATGAAAACAAAGGAATCAAGTATAAACACAGAAGTGCATAGACAACAGGATGCAGGATGTCAGCGGACAAGAGATGGCAGCAAATTTTGGAAGAAAGAAAGTGGGTGGAGGTGAGGTTATCCAGTTAGCTAAACAGACTTCACTGCCTGGGAAGAGGAAATGGATTTACCAGCAGGATGAAACCAAGCTCAGATGCACAATCCCTGCTAGGCTTAGGAATTAGTTATCAGGGACCTTGGAAGTCCAGCGTTCAGGGGAGGACTGAAAGAAGGAGGATTGTTTTATTAAGTTCATAAGAGCATATGCAGAGTCTCAGAGCCCAGGGTCCACTCAGACTGCTAATTAATCACTTTGTCCACACCCTCATAGAAGACAGGAAGTATACTTCCTGCAAAGATTCAGGGACTCCAGCTATGCCTGGGGGTGAAGTACTACACTGAAAACAAGGGTTAAATATACTTGTCCATACTGAATGAAAGTGAAGAATTCTGTTCTGGGGAAACTAAGTGGCCCAAGCAAAAAGACCTCTAGATTCTGACTGACATTTGGATGCCCTCAAAAATAAAAAAAATCCAGTCCTTTTCCATTTATTCAAAGATGGCTGCCTTCACAGACACACATACACATTTCTCATCAGCCTTTTCTGTGCCGTTTGGTACTGAGGTCAGGATCCAAAACAACATAAAACCTTGTAAAAAAAAAAAAAGTGCAAGAAGAAGAAACTAAATAAGTGTGTATGTGTGAGTGTGAATGTATTTGTGTATGTGTATCTTTAGACATAAAATAAGAAAAGATATTTCAGATACTGTACATATAAAATTTGATTAGGAAACTATAAACGAAGTATTTAGAAAACAAGAAAGAATGCTTAGAAATTAAAATGATTGTCAAAAAAATCCAATATAAAGGTTGAAGAAATCTCTCAGAGAGTGTAAAAATAAAACGAATCGATGGAAAACAGGAGACCAAAAACTTATATACAGTAGAGAATCAATCCAGGAGATCAGCACCTGATTAATTAGGGTTTCAGAAAGAGAAAACAGAGGATCAGAAATGACTGCCCCCAAACAGAGTACAATTATCACATACTGAAGGCATGAACTTTTGGATTAAAGGAGTCAGCCAAATGCAGAGCACAAATGAACGAAAAAGACTTACATTGAGATACACTATTGTGAAATTTCAGAACATCAGGTACAAAGAAAACATTGGAAAACCTTTTAAAAATAACCAGTCAGATACAACAGAGGCTATCATGCTTATCAATCTAGAAGGTAGACAAGAATAGAATGGGGCATTGCCTTTAAAATTCTGAGGGGCAATTTTTTTTAACCTAGAATGCTATAACTAGCCATGTGATCAGTTACATGTGGGGTTATAAGAAGACTTTTTGAGACACTGAAAGTTTCCAGGAATTTACCCTTCAATCAGTCTTTCTCAAGAAGCTACTAGAAAGTATTATCCATAAGAAACAGTTAGCCAAGGAGATTCAGAAAACAGGAGACCCAATGCAAGGGAAAGGCAGAAGAAATTCCCAAAGCAATGACAGAGAAGTCCTAAGCAACAACTGTGCTACAACCATAAGGGAAACCAACCCCACTGAAGCAACTGGCTGGATGACACTAAAAGATCTGTCTCTAAAGAAAAAAAACAGGACTGTTAGATTCCTTTCTGTGCCTGATCTTATTGAAGGGAGCCTATAAGTTTTCTTAGAATGTTTGCATTGAGTTAGCGTTAGTTACAGAGACAAATAAACAAATGAGAAAAATGAAGCAATTTCTGGCTCCACAGAAAACTCAGAAAAGAAAAATAATTGTAATCATAATAGTACACTAAATGGCTTATCTATGATCAATATTTATATAGTTATATAAATACAGAATATTGGTTGAATAAAACATATGAGGTAAGGTTGAGAGAATGAAGGAGAGAAAAAAATGGATATAGCAAGGGGTGGAGATAGACAAAAAGTAAGAAAGCTCAATCCTCATTTTCTATAGTAGGCAGACAAACGATTGGAATAGAAATGTCAGAAGATAGAAATATTGCCATATTACTTAGAAATATAGAATTACATATGAGAAAAAATAGCTACAAAAGTGTTGAAATTAGGTCCAGTCTAGGGAATAGAGACTGAGGAATGGGAGTGGTGGGTCAGTAGAGAGCTTTGTTTTAAAAAATAAAGATAGGTCTTTTGGGCTTCCCTGGTGGCGCAGTGATTGAGAGTCCGCCTGCCGATTCAGGGGACATGGGTTCGTGCCCCGGTCCAGGAAGATCCCACTTGCCACAAAGCGGCTGGGTCCATGAGCCATGGACGCTGAGCCTGAGCGTCTGGAGCCTGTGCTCTGCAACGGGAGAGGCCACAGCAGTGAGAGGCCCGCGTACAGCAAAAAAAAAAAAATAGGTCTTTTATTACTGTTTGACTTTTAAAACGATGAACATGTACAACTTTCACAAAATACAAACACAATTTTATAGAAAGTTAACATCTAGTAAATCCTATAATCCATTAGTGGCCAGCTCTTTAATGCTTGTGTTCAAGGGAGTAATCCAAACATGTTTTGACATTGCACACCAAATGTCACTAGATTCATTTTGTTTTCTAGCATTTCTGTGACTGCAATTGCAATCTGCAGCGGCTTCAAGATGGCTCTAAGATAATTCCAAAGCTTTCAGCATAAATTGACCCTCTTAAACAATTGCGAATAATTTTCTCAGGCTCGAGCTGACCAAATGGCAATCAAAATAAACCACAAACAGGATGTTAATATTGCCTTATTGCTCAGTGATCATGAGAAAACAAAGCAAAATGCAACCATCACTCATACCCTTGAAGGGAATGGTTTCCCATTGGGATGACTATGTGTTGTCAAAATACATGAATGCAAATGAAGAAACAAATGTGTGTGTTTATTATGTGCCAGGCACTGTGTTGGATAAACAGGAAATAGAAAGATGCATAAGATGCAGACACTTCTTTTGGGGAGTCTGTAATCTAGGAAAATAAAACACTGGAAGCTCTCCTAACTGAGCTCCATTTATGTGCCTTAGACTAACTCTCACTAGCCATTTTCTCCTTGAAACGTGACTGATGTCCATGGCATGTTGTAAACTCAAGCTAGCAACTACTCTTTCACCATTAGCTTCATCACCCACCAGTTGAATTGTTTGCCTATGTAGGAAAGGAACAAATTTCCTCTACGCTCTTGGGTTTAGTAGTTGGACCTTTAAAATAAATGGACAAAAGACTGATTAACAAGAGAAAAACAGAACTTATTAATGTGTACATTGCATATACATATGCGAGAATTCAGTAATGAGTTACTCAGGTGGTTAGAACTTGGGCTTATATAGCATCTTAACAAAGAACAAAACTTTTGTAGGGAAGTGACAAAAAAAAAAGGAAAAAGGGATTTAGATTTTAAGGGTGGTCAATTGTAGGAAGGTAAATGTATGGGGAAACTAGCGGTAGATAAGGGCTAGTTAGTAAGGTTTGTTTGTGTAGACTTTCTTGGTGTCATCTTGTCTCCAGTGATAAGGCTGTTACCCCCTTCTTGGTATGGAATATGGGGAGGGGACACCTTCACAAGGCGAATTTATGTTCTTCTTTTAGAACATATTTGTAATTATATAAATTTGATTAAATATTGTAAAAATCAATAAAATTTGAGTGTTAAATTAGAGCTAGTTGAAAGTTTTGAGAAAACTTGCTAAAAGTGAATAGCTGAAAAAACACTGTTGAATTAGGTATGAAAAAATCATAAAAACCTAGAATTATTTTTCACAGATAACTGAAAGTATCTTTACGTTTTCATGGTTTTTTTCAAGAAAATGAAACTAGATATAGAGAGGATACAAAATGGATGTGGTTTATACTAAAAATATAACACAAAACAAAAGAGAGCCCATATTCAAAGAAAAGTCTTAATTCTTCATTACTAAAAGTATATTTACATGTCTTAAGTTAAAATAAATGCTGTAGGTTACATATATCATTGACTTTGGATTCCACACTCTAAACAACATGTCCAGTACCCAGGCCCACTACTGGTCCTAATCTTATTGAATAAATGAGCTTCCTCTGTTTGCAGAAATCACTTGGACCCCTAGGGGATGTGTTTATAATGGATTCCCTTGGAGTGTATGCTGATAGATATGCTGTTCTCATCACATTCTTTCCCCTAATGTCCCCAGCTGTGTTCAGCAAAACTAATTGATAATGTGCATTTCCAAGGTGGCTGGCTATGCTTAGAAAAAACAAAAAATCAAAAACAACTGGTCCAATACTAAAGACTTTACATAAGATCTCACCCTTCTGACAGCTATTTTCTAAACCACTGAGCCAACTATTAACATAGAAAAAAGTAAATTCTAATACAGAAAAAAAATTGATGCAGATCCTCAAGAAAAGAAAAATAAATAGAATATTAACACATCAGTTTGGAAAGGGCTTTAGATGTCATATGACCTGTAGAATTCATTAAGAATAGAGATACATCCAAAGCTGAAGAGGAAAGGGGGACAGTTCTAAGGGCCCATGGCAGTATGAACTATTTTTTGACGGCAATGGAAAATGTGTCATCTCAAAACCTTAAGGCTTTGATTTCAGCTATCATGAGGAGAGGTTTTCAAGCTATAGTACATTCCACGTGACAACTTGGTTTTCCTTGAAATTATTTGAAAATGAAAAGTAAAAGATATATTATGGTTGATAGCTTATACTTTACTTTCTTTGAGTTTTATTTAATTGTGTTTAATTAAGTTAGAATATGTTGACTCAGGTAACTCATTAATTATAATTAAGGAATGTCACAATTGAATCCTGCAACAGAAAATAAAGATCCTCCAATTTTATAGAATATATCTCAGAAAACTTGGTTATAATTCATATTTTCAATTAATTTTTATTATAAAATCAAAAGCATTGTCCCACATGTTTAAATGCATAATATTTACATTGGCTTAAAAGACTGCATAAAATATGGGTTGAACTTGAAGGGTTATGACAATTGTCATATAAGAGTATATTTGGTCTCATAAGAGACCAAATATTCTCCCTATTCACAGACCACATGTGTCTTAAGCCCAGGCTTAAAAATTCAAAGCCAACCATTTATTTCCCAACTTGTCTTCTCTCCTCCTTTGTCCCTGCCCTTTACTAAAAGAAGCAATGAGAACTCAAGCCAGGCTCCCCAAATCAGTCTCCTGCCTACATCTTTAGAAAGAGCAAAGATGTTTTCTCGGAGTTTTCATATATTATTGTAAGTGCTAGTAGCCCCACTACCTAAATATGCATTCCAGCAAATTCTACCTCCTAATGTTACCTGATTTTGTCATGCATGTCATTATCATAAAGCAGTTTTGTTCTATGTACAGTTGCATCTATGTCTCTCACTCAAATGAGAATATCCAATTACTACAACCTGTTACTAGCTTTGAGAAGAAGAAACAAGATGTCATAAGGACAAGTTTTTGAGTCCTGGAGCATGTCACTAAGAATTTAGCAGTCCTTTTTTTACTAAGAGATGTAAAAGCAAACAAAAAACAAATCTAGGGCTTCCCTGGTGGCACAGTGGTTGAGAGTCCACCTGCCGATGCAGGCGGGTTCGTGCCCCGGTCTGGGAAGATCCCACATGCCGCAGAGGGGCTGGGCCCGTGAGCCATGGCCGCTGAGCCTGTGCATCCAGAGCCTGTGCTCCACAACAGGAGAGGCCACAACAGTGAGAGGCCTGCGTACTGGTAAAAAAAAAAACAAAAAAAACAGAGTCATATATCACAATGTTCATTGCGCCTCTATTTACAATAGCCAGGACATGGAAGCAACCTAAGTGTACATCGACAGATGAATGGATAAAGAAGATGTGGCACATATATACAATGGAATATTACTCAGCCATAATAAGAAACCAAATTGAGTTACTTGTAGTGAGGTGGATGGACCTAGAGTCTGTCATACAGAGTAAAGTAAGTCAGAAAGAGAAAAACAAATACTATGCTAACACATATACATGGAATCTAAGAAAAAAAAAAGGTTCTGAATAACCTAGGGGCAGGACAGGAATAAAGACACTGACGTAGAGAATGCACTTGAAGACATGGGGGGTCTGAAGGGTAAGCTGGGATGAAGTGAGAGAGTGACATAGAGATATATACACTACCAAATGTAAAATAGTGAGTGGGAAGCAGCTGAATTGCACTGCTTTTCTCCACACCCTCTCCAGCATTTATTGTTTGTAGATTTTTTGATGATGGCCACTCTGACCGGTGTGAGGTGATATCTCATTGTAGTTTTGATTTGCATTTCTCTAATGATTAGTAATGTTGAGCATCCTTTCGTGTGTTTATTGGCAATCTGTATACCTTCTTTGGAGAAATGTCTATTTAGGTCTTTTGCCCATTTTTGGATTGGGTTGTTTGCTTTTTTGGTATTCAGCTGCATGACCTGCTTGTAAATTTTGGAGATTAATCCTTTGTCAATTGCTTTGCTTGCAAATATTTTCTCCCATTCTGAGCGTTGTCTTTACATCTTCTTTACGGTTTCCTTTGCTGTGCAAAAGCTTTAAGTTTCATTAGGTCCCATTTATTTATTTTTGTTTTTATTTCCATTTCTCTAGGAGGTGGGTAAAAAAGACCTTGCTGTGATTTATATCATGGAGTGTTCTGCCTATGTTTTCCTCTGAGAGTTTTACAGTGCTTGCCCTTACATTTAGGTCTTTAATCCACTTTGAGTTCATTTTTGTGAATGGTGTTAGGGACTGTTCTAATTTTACATGTAGTTGTCCAGTTTTCCTACCACCACTTATTGAAGAGGCTGTCTTTTCTCCATTGTATATTTTTGCCTCCTTTATCAAAGAAAAGGTGACCATATGTGTGTAGGTTTATCTCTGTGCTTTCTATCCTGTTCCATTAGTCTATGTTTCTGTTTTTGTGCCAGTACCATACTGTCTTGATTACTGGAGCTTTGTAGTATAGTCTGAAGTCAGGGAGCCTGATTCCTCCAGCTCTGTTTTTCTTTCTCAAGATTGCTTTGGCTATTCGGGGTCTTTTGTGTTTCCATACAAATTGTGAAATTTTTTGTTCCAGTTCTGTGAAAAATGCCATTGGTAGTTTGATAGAGATTGCATTGAATCTGTAGATTGCTTTGAGTAGTATAGTCATTTTCACAATGTTGATTCTTCCAATCCAAGAACATGGTATATCTCTCCATCTGTGTGTATATCTTTAATTTCTTTCATCAGTGTCTTATACTTTTCTGCATACAGGTCTTTTGTGTCCTTATGTAGGTTTGTTCATAGGTATTTTATTCTTTTGGTTGCAATGGTAAATGGGAGTATATCCTTAATTTCTCCTTCAGATTTTTCATCATTAGTGTATAGGATTGCAAGAGATTTCTGTGCATTAATTTTGTATCCTGCTACTTTACCAAATTCATTGATTAGCTCTACTTTACCAAATTCCTTGATTAGGTAACATCTTTAGGATTCTCTATGAATAGTATCATGTCATCGGCAAACAGTAACAGCATTACTTCTTTTCCGATTTGGATTCCTTTTATTTCTTTTTCTTCTCTGATAGCTGTGGCTAAAACTTCCAAAACTATCTTGAATAATAGTGGTGATAGTGGACAACCTTGTCTTATTCCTACTCTTAGAGGAAATGGTGTCAGTTTTTCACCATTGAGAATGATGTTGGCTGTGGGTTTGTTATATACGGCCTTTATTATGTTGAGGTAAATTCCCTCTATGCCTACTTTCTGGAGGGTTTTTACCATAAATAGCTGATGAATTTTGTCAAAAGCTTTTTCTGCATCTATTGAGATGATGATATAGTTTTTCTTCTTCAGTTTGTTAATACTGTGTATCACATTGATTAATTTGCGTATATTGAAGAATCCTTGCATTCCGGGGATAAACCCCACTTGATCATGGTTTATTATCCTTTTCATGTGTTGTTGGATTCTGTTTCCTAGTATTTTGTTGAGGATTTTTGCATCTATGTTCATCAGTGATATTGGCCTGTAGTTTTCTTTCTTTGTGACATCTCTGTCTGGTTTTGGAATCAGGGTGATCGTGGCCTCGTAGAATGAGTTTGGGAGTGTTCCTCCCTCTGCTATATTTTGGAAGAGTTTGAGAAGGATAGGTTTAGCTCTTCTCTAAATGTTTGATAGAATTCACCTGTGAAGCCATCTGGTCCTGGGCTTTTGTCTGTTGGAAGATTTTTAATCACAGTCTCAATTTCAGTGCTTGTGATTGGTCTGTTTATATTTTCTATTTCTTCCTGGTTCAGTCTCAGAAGGTTGTTCTTTTCTAAGAATTTGTCCATTTCTTCCAGGTTGTCCATTTTATCGGTATAGTTGCTTGTAGTAATCTCTCATGATCCTTTGTATTTCTGCAATGTCAGCTGTTATTTCTCCTTTTTAATTGCTAATTCTATTGATTTGAGTCTTCTCCCTTTTTTTCTTGATGAGTCTGACTAATGGTTTATCAGTTTTGTTTATCTTCTCAAAGAACCAGCTTTTAGTTTTATTGCCCTTTGCTATTGTTTCCTTCATTTCTTTTTCATTCATTTCTGATCTGATCTTTATGACTTCTTTCCTTCTGCTAACTTTGGGGGTTTTTTGTTCTTCTTTCTCTAATTGCTTTAGGTGTACGGTTAGGTTGTTTATTTGAAATGTTTCCGGTTTCATGAGGTGGGGTTGTATTGCTATAAAGTTCCCTCTTAGAACTGCTTTTGCTGCATCCCATAGGTTTTGGGTCGTCATGTTTTCATCGTCATTTGTTCCTAGGAATTTTTTGATTTCCTCTTTGATTTCTTCAGTGATCTCTTGGTTATTTAGTAGTGTGTTGTTTAGCCTCCATGTGTTCGTATTTTTTACAGATTTTTTCCTGTAATTGATATCTAGTCTCAGAGCATTGTGGTCGGAAAAGATACTTGATGCAATTTCAATTTTCTGAAATTTACCAAGGCTTGATTTGTGACCCAAGATATGATCTATCCTGGAGAATGTTCCAGGAGCACATGAGAAGAAAGTGCATTCTGCTGTTTTTGGATGGAATGTTGTATAAACATCAGTTGAGTCCATCTTGTTTAATGTATCATTTAAAGCTTGTGTTTCCTTACTTATTTTCATTTTCAATGATCTGTCCATTGGTGAAAGTGGGGTGTTAAAGTCCCCTACTATGATTGTGTTACTGTCGATTTCCCCTTTTATGGCTGCTAGCATTTGCCTTATGTATTGAGGTGGTCCTATGTTGGGTGCACAAATATTTACAGTTGTTATATCTTCTTCTTGGATTGATCCTTGATCATTATGTAGTGTCCTTCTTTGTCTCTTGTAACAATCTTTATCTTAATGTGTATTTTGTCTGATATGAGAATTGCTACTCCAGCTTTCTTTTGATTTCCATTTGCATGGAATATCTTTTTCCATCCCCTCGCTTTCAGTCTGAATGTGTCCCTAGACCTGAAGTCAGTGTCTTGTAGACAGTATATATATGGGTCTTATTTTTGTATCCATTCAGCCAGTCTGTCTTTTGGTTGGAGCATTTAATCCATTTACATTTAAGGTAATTATCGATATGTATGTTCCTATCACCAGTTTCTGAATTGTTTTTGGTTTGTTATTGTAGGTCTTTCCTTCTCTTCAGTTTCCTGCCTAGAGAAGTTCCTTTAGCAGTTGTTGTAAAGCTGGTTTTGTGGTGCTGAATTCTCTTAGCTTTTGCTTGTCTGTAAAGGTTTTAATTTCTCTATCAAATCTGAATGAGATCCTTGCTGGGTAGAGTAATCTTGGTCATAGGTTTTTCCCTTTCATCACTTTAAATATGTTCTGCCATTCCCTTCTGGCTTGCAGAGTTTCTGCTGAAAGATCACCTGTTAACCTTATGGGTATTCTCTTGTATGTTATTTGTTGATTTTCCCTTGCTGCTTTTAATATTTTTTCTTGGTATTTAATTTTTGGTAGTTTGATTAATATGTGTCTTGGCATGTTTCTCCTTGGATTTATTCTGTATAGGACTCTCTGCGCTTCCTGGATTTGATTGACTATTTCCTTTCCCATAGTAGGGAGGTTTTCAAGTATAATCTTTTCAAATATTTTCTCAGTCCCTTTCTTTTTCTCTTCTTCTGGGACCCCTAATTAGAATGTTGGTGCATTTAATGTTGTCCCAGAGGTCTCTAAGACTGTCCTCAATTCTTTTCATTCTATTTTCTTTATTCTGCTCTGCAGTCGTTATTTCCACTATTTTATCTTCCAGGTCACTTATCCATTCTTCCGCCTCAGTTTTTCTGCTATTGATTCCTTCTGGAGAATTTTTAATTTCATTTATTGTGTTGTTCATCATTGTTTGTTGGCTCTTTAGTTCTTCTAGGTCCTTGTTAAACGTTTCTTGTATTTTCTCCATTCTATTTCCAAGATTTTGGATCATCTTTACTATCATTACTCTGAATTCTTTTTCAGGTAGATTGCCTATTTCCTCTTCATTTGTTTGGTCTGGTGGGTTTTTATCTTGCTCCTTCATCTGCTGTGTGTTCCTCTGTCTTTTCATTTTGCTTAACTTACTGTTTTTGGGGTCTCCTTTTCACAGGCTGCAGGTTAGTAGTTCCCGTTGTTTTTGGTGTCTGTCCCCAGTGGCTCAGGTTGGTTCAGTGGGTTGTGTAGGCTTCCTGTTGGAGGGGACTGGTGCCTGTTTTCTGGTGGATGAGGCTGGATCTTTTCTTTCTGGTGGGCAGGACCGCACCTGGTGCTGTGTTTTGGGGTGTCTGTAACCTCCTTATGATTTTGTGCAGCCTCTCTGCTAATGGGTGGGGTTGTGCTCCTGTCTTGCTCATTGTTTGGTATAGGGTGTGCAGCACTGTAGCTTGCTTGTTGTTGAGTGGAGCTGCGTCTTAGCATTGAGATGGAGATCTCTGGGAGAGGTTTTGCCATTTGCTATTACATGTAGCTGGGAGGTCTCTTGTGGACCAATTTCCTGAACTTGGCTCTCCCACCTTAGAGGTACAGGGCTGACAGCCGGCCGGAGCACCAAGACCCTGTCAGCCACATGGCTCAGAAGAAAAGGGAGAAAAAGAGAAAGAAGGAAGGAAGGAAGGAAGGAAGGAAGGAAGGAAGGAAGGAAGGAAGGAAGGAAGGAAGGAAAGGAAGGAAGGAAGAAAGGAAGGAAGAAAGAATAAAATAGTTATTAAAATTTTTAAAAGTTATTAAAAATAAAAATCATAAAAATAAGAAAAAAAAGGAAGAAAGAAGAGAGCAACCAAACCAAAAAAGAAATCCACCAATGATAACAAGCACTAAAACTATATGAAAAAAAAAAAAAAACAAAGAAAAAAACAGACAGAACCCTAGGGCAGATGGTAAAATCAAAGCTCTACCGACAAAACCACACAAAGAAGCATACACATACACACTTACAAAAAGAGAAAAAGTAAAAAAAAAAAAAAAAATATATATATATATATATATATATATATACCAAAAAAAGGAAGAGAGCAACCAAATCAACAAACAAATCTACCAATGACAATAAACTCTAAATACTAAACTAAGATAAGCATAAAACCAGAAACAAATTAGATGCAGAAAGTAAACCCCAAGTCTACAGTTGCTCCCAAAGTGCACCACCTCAATTATGGGATGATTAGTTGTCTATTCAGGTATTCCAATGATGCAGGGTACATCAAGTTGATTGTGGAGATTGAATCCTCTGCTCCTGAGGTGCTGGGAGAAATTTCCCTTTCTCTCTTTGTTCGCACATTTCCTGGGTTTCAGCTTTGGATTTGACCCCGCCTCTGCATGTAGGTTGCCTGAGGGTGTCTGTTCTTTGCTCTGACAGGACGGGGTTAAAGTAGCAGCTTTTTAGGGGGCTCTGGTTCACTCAGGCCGGGGGGAGGGAGGGGTACGGAATTCGGGGCGAGCCTGCGGTGGCAGGGGCCGGCGTGACATTGCAACATCCTAAGTCACGTCATGTGTTCTCCTGGGGAAGTTGTCCCTGGATCACAGGACCTTGGCAGTGGCAGGCTGCACAGGCTCCCAGGAGGGGAGGTATGGATAATGACCTGTGCTCGCACACAGGTTTCTTGCTTCTTGAAGCAGCAGCCTTAGCATTTCATGCCTATGTCTGGTGTCCGCGCTGATAGCCATGGCTCGTGCCCGTCTCTGGAGCTCGTTTAGGTGGTACTCTGAATTCCCTCTCCTTGCACACCCCGGAACAATGGTCTCTTGCCTCTTAGGCAGTTCCAGACCTTTTTCTGGACTCCCTCCTGTCTAGCTGTGGTGCACTAGCCCCCTTCATGCTGTGTTCATGCTGCCAACCCCAGTCCTCTACCTGGGATCTGACCTCCCAAGCCAGAGCCTCAGCTCCCAGCCCCCACCCGCCCCAGTGGGTGAGCAGACAAGCTTCTCAGGCTGGTGAGTGTTGGTCGGCACCCATCCTCTGTGTAAGAATCTCTCCGCTTTGCCCTCTGCACCCCTGTTGCTGCGCTCTCCTCCATGGCTCCAAACCTTCCCCCCTGCCCAACCCCCATCTCAGCCAGTGAGGGGGTTTCCTAGTGTGTGGAAACTTTTCCTCCTTCACAGCTCCCTCCAAGAGGCGCAGGTCCTGTCCCTATTCTTTTGTCTCTGTTTTTTCTTTTTTCTTTTGCCCTACCCAGGTACGTGGGGAATTTCTTGCATTTTGGGAAGTCTGAGGTCTTCTGCCAGTGTTCAGCAGGTGTTCTGTAGGAGTTGTTCCACATGTAGATGTATTTCTGATGTATTTGTGGGGATGAAGTTGATCTCCATCTCTTACTCCTCCATCATCTTGAAGGTTTCCCATTAGTTTGTTTTCAATAGATAAAATTTATCTTCTTCATCAACATAACAATTAAAAACTGTCAAAGTTTCTATGTCAAAAATTAAATTATTATTATATAATAATCCAAAATTATTAAATAATGGTCCAAAATATGATATTACCAAACATGAGCAATTCATTTTAGTGGAATCATATTCACTTAAATAAGGGACAAAAAAGTTGTTTTCTAAGAAAGAAAAAGAATCACTTTTCTGACATTTACAATAATGTTTTAGTAAATGTTTTCTTTAAACTATAAAATACTTAAAGTATTCAATTATTACTAGCAGTTTCTCTCAAAATGAATCTCTCCTTATATTTGAGAGACTTTGCTTTACATCTAGAATCAGTCTGCATTTGAATCTTCCATCCTAGTAAAATTCAAAATGAATTTGTTCATTGAAGGTTCAAGGTACAGCAATTTGTTTTCCAGATTTTATATAGGTTTTGTCATGATTAATTTGCTTCAGCCTTTTCGTTTTGCTTTGTTCTGCTGATTTGGCTTCATTTTCCAATCCCTAGCCCTCAGAATGCTCTCTATTCTGTCCTTTGTGGATTGATCTACAGAAATATGCTACCTAGCAACTGCTCGGGTTTTCTACCTGCCATTGCACAAGTCATTGAAGCAAAACATGTATAGGTTGGAAATTTGATAGAAAAAAAATCTTTTTATTTTTCCTTCTCTCATCCATAAAAGAAAAGAGGTATTCACCCAGAAGTACTCCAAAGCGCCTGTATCAAGTGGAGACACAGAAATAGCCTTCATTAAAGGAGAGTGATAAAAATCTTTTTGATGGAATTATCCATCATCTGTTGTGTCAGTGGCCTAGAGAGCAAGAAGCAGTGTGTACAGTCATGGTCACGAAGAGGACTTGGAGGTCTGTTCAAAGCCAAATAAACTCATGTTAATTTATCAGGAAAGTCTTTGGTTATTCCTTAGTAACTCCATATTCTTCAACCTTTGCTTTTCATTCAATGAAATGAAATATTACCCTATGGTAACATTTTCCAGTTGGAGTTGAGCATAAAAGCAAAATATCATAAGAAATTTCACATTTTTGAAAGTTGCTACTGCCTAAAAATGTTTCCATCTCTTTGAATTATTTACGAAAATTATTTCCTTACCTGGGAAGATATGACATTTTCAGCTTTTCTGTTAAGAGCACAATTCAACCACCCCTTTTATGAAGCTTTAAGAAAAATGAATATGCAGATACAGTTCTGCTCTCACAAAAAACGTAAGGAGAAAAATCTACTTCAAATTATATGCATAATATGCTTATTCTGGGTATATTTCTTTTTTAGAGAAAAAAATAATTCATTAGTCTATTAGCATATGGACCAAGCTACTAGAAATAAGTGACAAAATTTGCACTATGGAAGCAGACAATATAGCTTAGTGTCCAAAGATGGGCTTTACATCCATATAGGCCTGAATTAGAATTCCATTTCTGCCTCACACTAGCATGGTAAATTCTAACATTTCTAAGCCTCAGTTTTCCCATTGTGAACTGGGAATAACAATGTATACTTCATCAAGTTATTACAAAAACTAAATGATATCACTTTATCCATTCAACTTTCATGCATCTAATATGGATTATGACATATGCCAGACAATGTTCTAGACACTAGGGACACAGCAATGAACAAAAGATATAGACCACCGAGGAGGCGACATTTGTGCTGAGATTATGAAGGATAAAAAGGAACCATCCAGCAAAGAGCCTTCTAGGGTGAGAGACCAGTGCCTTAGAAGGAGTTTGACAAAATGGACTAATTGCAAGGAGGCCAGAGTGGCTGGCAGACTGTAGAGTGAAGAAGACAAGTCTTGGGAGACAGGCAGGGCAAACCCTATAGGACCCGTTTCTCACTTGGTCATAATTTACTAGGACCTGTAAGTTTACTGGCACACAATGAGTCTAATACCATCTGTTTTATTTAGCTCAATCATATTTTCTCTCTCTAGAGCTAAGACTACTTAAATCTTAGCATCAATTCTACCTAAATCCGTAGGATCAATCTTGAAATCAAATAAGAAATGTGAAAAGGTTACAGAACACAGAACATCATGGTGAGTGACACTTTACTGGGCTACAGATTCCAACCATGGGTATCAGTATTCCACTCAAATGTCCAGATGGGACAAGTCATATCCCACAAGTGCGTGCCTCATGAGCAAACCAGACTAGTCACACTGTTGCTAGATAGATATACCCTCACCACAAGCAACAAAGCTACACATGCCCAGTGGGAGAGAAGCAAGGTCAGGGAAGGGGGTATCTAAAAGTTTAAACATTTTCCTAAAAGGTACCCAGTCATCCAAAAGAGATTATTAAAATTGAGAGCATCAGTGATGCTCTAAGTGGGCAAATGTAAAGTTTGTTTCCTAGCCATGAAGGAGTTCAGAGTATACAACCCCAAAATACACTGATCTGGCATAAGGATTATTTTGAGCAGAAGGCAGAAGGCAATTTAGAAACAGCAGACACAAGATGAGGTCTCTGCCCACCTCTCCATCTGCCTGAAAGCAGAACATAAATATATAAATTCCCCGAGTGAAGGTGTTCCCCCATCCCCTACTTCCTATACCGCAGAAAACCACCTGATTACTGCAGACAAGATGGCATCAAGAAAGAGTCTACACAAATAAACCTTGTTTACTGGCCCTTATCTGCAATTAGTTTCCCTATATATTTTCCTTTACACAATTTGCCACCCCTAGAAACTCAAAGAGCCTTTCTGTTGTCTTGCCACTTCTCTACAGATACGTTATTCTTTTATCAAGATGCTATATAAGCCCAAGTTCTAACTGCCCTTCTGAGTTACTCACCACCGAGATCTCTGTCTATGTATGATGCATATGTTTATAAACTCTGTGTTTCCTTTGTTAATCTGTCTTTTGTCAGTCTAATTTTCAGGGTCCCAGCCAATGAATCTAAAATGAATGGAGGAAAAAAGTCAAGTTTTTCCTCCCCTGCACCCATCTACCTTATGTTTAGTAGGCTGAGAGCTCATTAGTTCTTGAAACGCAAGAGGGAGGAGATATGGGGATATATGTATATGTATGGCTGACTCACTTTGTTATAAAGCAGAAACTAACACACCACTGTAAAGCAATTATACTCCAATAAAGATGTTAAAAAAATAAATTAAAAAAATAGATATAGGACACTTCAGTTTATCTATTTCTTTTTGAATAATTTTTCTCCTCACCATGGATGATATTTCTTTGCTTGCCTAGTATTTTATTACTATATGATCTTTTTTTAAAAAATAAATTTATTGATTGATTTTATTAAAAAAACAGAAACAATTCTAAGTCTGCTAATAATTTCTTTCTAATACATACATAAGACTTCAAGTCATTTCAATCTGTGTGTATATTATATAACAAAATGAAAATATCATGTGGTGTTTAAACAGAATTCTCTGCTGAGAATCCAAAAACAAAAAAGGCAGAGCATATTAACAAGGTATTGCAAGCAGATCATTTGCATTAAGAATTTTCAATAAAATTTTAATTTCAGTTGCTTATTTGTAACAAAGTGCCTCAAGATCACTTAGGTTGAAAAACAACAAAAAGAACTGATGATTTAATTGTAGATGTTTCAGACATGTAAACTTAATTTATAAAAATGGGGAAAAAGACTTCTTAAAGAATAAAATATTTATTTTAGTTGATTTCCCTAACCAATCAAATGCATCCTCTCTCATCTATAATGTTGATATTATAATGGTTTCAGTTATTATTTTTCATTTTCATAGCTTTTTTCGTCTGAAGTAATCCTTTCCTGGGAGAGAGAAGATAACCTAATAGATTTTTCTATCTTTAATTTTGTGCGTTCTGTGAATTTTTAATGCTAATGCTTTAAAGAATTCCTCTTATTTAAATAAGATATTTGATAAAAAAGTATTCCAGATAATCTTTCTACTAAATCTTTAACAGCAAAGCTTAAAAAAAAAAGTTATTACCATATGCTCTTTAATGCCTAAAGCAAAGATCTAGTATGGAATTGAGAATCATAATGAGGTCAATCTCAATTCCATCAATGTTATGTTCTATTAAAATCAAATCCAATCACATTCCTCATTTCAACCCAGCATGGCCTGGCTTTGAGGTATGTTCAGAAATGCACTTACATTAGAAGAGAAACATTAACATTTTATCATATGAATACCACTAATGGCTCAGAAGATTAGCAGTCACACTTTCTAGAGACTTCCTCTACTAAAACTGTATTTTTAATAATATTCCTATATGCCTAACTACAACTGTGGGAGGTGTGGTTCCAACTAACAAAGTTCAGGAACTCTTGGTTAAAAAAAAAGAAAAGAAAGAAAAACTGCTGTCAATGAAAACCCCTTAACCAGAAATCCAGTTTCCTTTGCCATTTTCACCAGAAAATGATTCTTCATTTACATCATCCCCAATTGAGTGAGATAAAGTGTTATAGTTCTCAGGTGAGCAACGGATCATCCTCCATAGATTATTTATGAGTTATAACTGAATTTGTTATTTTTAGGAGGGCTCTTTTGGGGGAGTATGGGAGTAGGGGTTTAAATTTTCTCTGCTGCCTAATAGGAAATGATAGTACAAATTCATTACGATTCCACTACTCTCGCTCTACTTTGTCTGTATAGACATACAGCCCACGAGCTCAAAACATCAAGTTACTACAACCTGTCAACTTGAGTCTGAAGAAGGCTGATCTCACCAAAAACAGTTTCAGAGTTAACCCTATTCCATACACCAACATACATACATCACTGAGTGTTGCATACATCACTGAGAACAAGGAAATATGATAGACAGTCCTTAAGTTATGGCAGGAATGTATTCCTTAATACTTTATTTCCACTGAATGAATTCAACTTTTTGAATGCCTAAATTATAAGCAACATGGTTCTAGATATGTCAGATATAGAACCATGGCCTAATGGAGATTTTAATATACACCTGAAGACCAGAAATGCAAGGAATCAAAGACACTTTAAATTTTCTTAAAGGTCATGAAGAAGGAGTCATTTTACATTTGTAGGAACTGTAAAGCCAGGAGAGTTTAAGTGCCTTTGTACAAACCACAAAGCTAATTAATATTCTACTGGGTCTAGAGTCCAGAAGCCTGACTCTCAGTCATTGCTCATCTTGAATATGAACAAAGAGAAAATCTGCAGAGAGGGGATGCTGGGACACAAAGTATGCAGACATCAATGCTATGAAAAAAGGTGTGGAAAAGACTCAGGGAAGGGCCGTCTTTTCTCTCTGAATTTCAATGACTGCTGAAATCACCTGTTCCTGTAGTCTTAATCCCTAGTAATTTAAGACAGATCAGATGTGCATTATTCCAAACTTTATTGAAATAGGGATTCCACTCGTGCACATGAAGGAAACCAAAATATTTCATGCCAAAACATTCCTCTTTGACACAAAAATTATTTTGAGCTGAAGGCAATTAAGAGGCAGCATGTAGGAAAAGCTCTCTCTACCTCCCCTGTTCTGCCTAAAGGTAGGATATAAATTCTCCTTTTATTCAAAACAGACTCTTATCAACCTAGAGATGGCAGCAGAGGAATCTGTAAACAATCCAAACTCCATTAGTTCTCTCCCTTATATTTACCTTCCCACAGTTTATCACCGTGGGAGCCTAAAACCTCGTTCCTTTGTCCTGTCGTTTCTCCACAAATTTATTGTTCTTTGTTGAAGAGGGTATATAAACCAGAATTCTAAGTCACCACTTTGAGCTACTCTTCATAAAGTTTTTTTCTCTTGTGTGATGTGTGCTGCTTGCCTTAAACTGTTTTCCTTTGTTAACCTGTGTCTTTTTTTCAAGAGTCACAGCTGAAAATCTAAGAAAGATGGGGAGAGGTAAAGTTCGGCCTCCCCTACACATATAAATTCTTCAAAAGCTTGAAAAGACCTTTACCATCCTTGAGCTCTGTAGATCTGTGAGTTAAAAAGCTAAGCTCTGAACCGGACCCCCCTGGAACGCATGATACTGCAGTTTTAGTTGAAGCTAGGGGTTCTCTGTGCATCAATTCTGCGACCCTTTTAGGAAGTCTTCTCAGAGGAGTCATAGCATCTGGTGGTCACACACTGGCCATGAAGCTTCATATCTGCTTTATGAAAACAAGTGAAAGTGTGGAAAGAGAAGGCAGTAGGAATAAGGGAAGCAAGAGAGTCAGAATTAGGGAACTCTAAAGAAGGGAGCAATTTCAGGTGGGGATCCCTACATTTTGACATCAGCAGCAAATTTTTAAAAATATTTTTTAAACCCCTGGTTCCTTGCTATAAAGGTTATTCTGTAATGCTAAATATATATATATAGCATATTGTGCCTAGCCCAATTAAAATTTTTCTAAGACTATCATTTTTAAGAGCTCTAGAGAGTAAATTAGGTTTCTTTATTTTTATTAGTATACAAGTGCTATACTAAATCTGTTGCAGGAAGGGGGACGCCTTCCAGGGCCCGAGAGTGGGCTCTTGTCTACCACTCAGAAATGAATTGTCCGAGGAGACACACGTACTGATAAAGAAAAGACTTCATTGGTAAGGGGCGTCCTGGCAGACAGAAGCAGGGTAAGGGAACCCAGGAGAACTGCTCTGCCACGTGGTTTGCAGTCTCAGGTTTTACGGTAATGGAGTTAGTTTCCAGGTCGTCTCTGGCCAATCATCTTGCGTGATCTATATAGAGGGTCCTTCCTCGTGGCGTGCACATCTCTCAGCCAAGATGGATTCCAGAGAGAAGGATTCTGGGAGGTTGGTTGTCTCCTCCCTCTTTAGGCCCCTCCCGAATTCTCCTGGTTAGTTTTCGAAGGCAACACCGTGTTCCTCATCAGGGCTCTAACAGCTCTGTTGTCAACCAGTTCTTTATTCTAAATCCAAGTACTGTATATGTGAATATACTCTTAAATATTTGGTCAGTAATTATGAAAAATAGTTCAAATATGCGTAAATTCTCTGACTTTACAAGTGGGGATAATTAGGATGAGAGCTATGGACACTCATTTTAAAAAACTAAGGAAAAGTAAAGTAAGAGGTTTTCTTCCCTAACTCTCCACCCCCATGAAGTCTTGAAAATACATATATTTCCCAGAGAGAGACAGAGATGGAGAGACAGAGAGACAGAGAAAGAGGGAGAGAAGGAAGGAGAAGAGAGGACGTGGGGGGAGACCCATAGAGCCTGGGACAAAGGGTCAGCAACTCTGAGTGATTCGATCAGAACCCATGAAATGCTGGGAGGGTGGCTGGAAGAGCCGTAACTTTATAACTGAAACAGAGCACAGCATATTCAAAAGTAGTTTCTTAAGATAGAAGCTATTAAAATATTTACTACGTCAACCGAAAGATTAAAGAATATTTAATATCACACTCTTGATAATAATGAAAAATGGAAGATAACCCAAATATAAAAATAATAAAATAAAATATTTACTACGGGAAAGGGATTGGTAGCTGGAAGTTTTTATAGTAAAAAATCCTTACTAATTTTAAGACCTACAAATTGCATCAGTATTATGTATATTTAGTGTGCTGCCTTCATTGCTTTATTTGAATACTCATAAAATATTTATATAAAAGCATTCAGTGGATTACTCTTTACCTCTAACCCCCAATCCTATTTTTTCCCATTAGATCTCAAATAGCTCCAACTCTAAGTTGGCTGCTTGAGAGGCTTTCAGAAACCTAATCATTATGATAAATATACCTCGCATATTTTCTGTTTTTTGTAATTTATCATTATGGCCTTTGTTAAATTGTTTCTGAAATCCAACTATTCTATTAAATGTTCCCTGATGTATTAAAAAATTTATTTTCCCACTCCAATTAAGAAACTTCCATTTCTCACCCCTCACTTGCCTTTACCTGAAAGACACTCAACAGTTTCACTCTTACCAAGCAGGACTTTTAGAACTTGTGTTGTTAATATTTCTGCAGTTTCATATATAGCCTGTATATATTTTTGAAAGTCACTGTATTTTTGTCTTATTCAGGGTAGTCTTTGTTAACCTAATCATATTGACACTGTTCAAGTTAACACCACCAAATTTACGGTACTTAAAAACACATTTTAATACCAATTACTAGTTTTCTATCCATTAATGTGACAAGGCTAAAAATTCAATGTTCTATATTATTTTCCTCCTCTTCTGGATGCTCACAAATTTCAATGCTTCCAAAATTTCATACCTTGCCATTATCCATGACCTCTAACCTAGATGTTTACAATCCAAGAAAAATGTTTATAGGGCAAGATGAAGAAAGCATATAACCTTTAATGCTAAATTTTTAACAAACTATGCATAAGATGGATCAGGTAAAATTAGTTTAGAAATAAATATGCTCATCTGCTGAAGGATGAAGATTTACTCAAAGACATGTAAGCAACTTATGGTAGTGAGAATATAAATGAAAGAAAAGGAAAGGAAAAGGAAGAAATGATCACAACCACCTATCTTCTAAATCTCCAAATGCATGTTCCACACCAAAAAAAAAAGACATAGAAAGACACACACATACACACCTACTCCAGATCACACACTTCTATACCCTTTTCATATTAATTAAATTCCCCTTGAATTAATTTTACGACATAGTGTGCTAGGGATGGGAGATGGAATGGTACCCTTCAATACAGTAAGCCGCTCTTTGCTGGAATTGTAAGTAACCCCTAAGTCTTCAGAGAGCCACAAAGCTTTGCAAATTTCATCGATTTCTTTGATTGATGTAAATTGCAAGTGACTCTGTATTGTGTCAGGCAACTCTCAAATGGTTCCAGCTGACTCTGCAGTGAGCCACTACATGGTCCAAAACACTATAAGGAACATGTCACATCTTTAACCTCAAGCAATAGAGCTCAATCTGCCTTGTTTTAAATTAAACACCCCCCTAAGTAATTGTACTCAAGATTTGAAAAGTTTTTGCTTCCTTAACCAGCAAGAGCATGTACTAATAGCATTGCCTTTTATAATTTTGAGAATAAAAACCATTTGGGAGACCTGAGAAGAAAGGTAGCCTTCAAGGTGGAGGCCTCAAAGCAAGGAATGAAAACATGAAAGCTGTTATGGTCCGCTTTTGACATCTCAGAATACAGAATAACGGTCTCAGCTCCTGTCCTCATTCCTCCTGTGATCAGAGCTCCATTTGCAGTTAATGGCGACTCCTTCTACAGGAGGCCTTTCTGAACAGTGTGGATTCTGTGTGGATTCTGAACAGAATCATAGAACTGAAAAGCATCACTGAATGTAGTCTCTTGGTTGCTCACCACTTGCAGGTTCATGGACAAAGGAGAAAAGAGAAGCAATATAATCGGCAGGTATTCCAAGAAGCAAGCAGGCCCAAGAACGTACCCAAATGACACAAGGCAATAAAGACACAACCTTCATGCCATGAGGTTCAATCCTGGCTACCTCGCTTTACTAGCTACTACAAGAATTTGAGAGGGTTTCTTAGTCTCTCTGAATCTGACTTCTGACATTTCTTTTCTTTTTTTTACCTGAGAAAGTACGAGGATAATTCCTACATTGCATGGCCATGGTGATTATCACATGAGATAAAGAAGTCTGTAAGACACCTAGGACAGGATCAGGCACCTAGAAAGTGCTTAGTAAAGGGTAACTGTACGATGACAGTAGCAGTGATGATGATGAAGAGGATGCTGACGTGTGCTGGCCACTGTTATTCAGACTATTCACAATCTGTTATGCTGTTACTGGCCCTGGAACTTTCACAGACCCTGTTTGCTTCCTCTTATCAGCGTCACCAAAATCTTAGCATTTCATTTTGAGAAATTAGCCAAAACAGTAATGCCTCCAGGGAGACTGTACTAAACCCATCTGATTTGGACACCCTGCTTCTACTACACACATCAAGTGGAGCAAAGGGTAGATAGCTTGGTGAAAGCCACCTGGAGAAGCTGAGTTCTAAAATGGGATTTAAAGATGCTTGGGTTTCCACATATTCCAGACACTGTGCTAAGGGATGAGGGTAGATTTATAAATAAGACATAGTTACAAGCCATAGAAATGTTCCCAGTCTAGACTTAAAGCTACACCAAAATTGTGGTAAGAGCTGTAAAAGAAGTATGTATAAAATTCTGTGAGAACACAGGAGGGAGAAATTAATTTTTTTCACATCTTTATTGGGGTATAAATGCTTTACAATGTTGTGTTAGTTTCTGCTGTACAACAAAGTGAATCAGCTATATGTATACATATATCCCCATATCCCCTCCCTCTTAAGCCTCCCTCCCACCCACCCTATCCCACCCCTCTAGGTGGTCACAGAGCACTGAGCTGATCTCCCTGTGCTATGCAGCTGCTTCCCACTAGCTATCTATTTTACATTTGGGAATATGTATATGTCAGTGCTACTCTCTCACTTCATCCCAGCTTCCCCTTTCCCCCGGTGCCCTCAAGTCCATTCTCTACATCTGCATCTTTATTCCTGCCCTGCCACTAGGTTCATCAGTACTGCTTTTTAAAATTCCATATATATGCATTAGCATACAGTATTTGATTTTCTCTTTCTGACTTACTTCATTCTGTATGACAGATTCTAGGTCCATCCACCTCACTACAGATAGCTCAAATTCATTTCTTTTTATGGCTGAGTAATATTCCATTGTATATATGTACCACATCTTCTTTATCCATTCATCTGTTGATGGACATTTAGGTTGCTTCCATATCCTGGCTATTGTAAAGAGAGCTGCAATGAACACTGTGGTACATGACTCTTTTTGAATTATGTTTTTCTCTGGGTATATGCCCAGTAGTGGGATTGCTGGGTCGTATGGTAGTTCTAGTTTTTTAAGGAACTTCCATACTGTTCTTCATAGTGGCTGTATCAATGTGCATTCCCACCAACAGTGCAGGAGGGTTCCCTTGGGAGAAATTAATTAAATCATGGGAAGACAGAAGGAGAAGTGATATGGAACATTTCAGTTATAAAATAACATCTGAGTTGGACCTCAAAAGGTGAGTACAAAAAGTTCCCTAAAAGGATCTTACCACACCATTCTGTCATAATTACACAAGCACACTATCTCTAAGGGGTACTGGGGACACAGACAGCTCCCACTGAAATGGCAATACATTACTCCACTTATCAGCAAATAAAGGACAAAGAAGTAGATGGGAGTAGCTTACATGTAGCTTTTCATTTGTTCCAAGGGTGATTTTTAATCAAAGCAAGCCTGGACGATGTGAGCACGGAGGCAATTTGGGGTGCTAATACCAGCTCAGGTGGTGGTCAGACTACATTTGTTTCTCAGTGCTGGGATTGCTGGGTGGTTAAATGAACTGATGATTGCAAATCGCTTAGAAAATACACAATGCTGAACCAATGCCATGAATTACTGTTGTTCAGTTTACTCAGGAGACAAACTTGTCTCCAAACAGAAGGTCTCTGAAAGATGGACTATGTTTAAAGACATTTAGGAGCTTTCTTTTTCACAACAAAGATGAATATTTTAGCTAGGTTTATTCTAAAACCATCATAATGCCTAAGGATAATCTTTTTAAAATGCCATTATAACGGAATAAATCTGAAATTGCTCATAAATGCCACTTACAGGGAACTTTAGGGAAAAAATGCATTAAACTAAAACAGTTGTGCCATCTCATTTAAAAATAAATTATAAGAAAAAGAAATCCTCCCATGGGAATGGTAAGCTGTGATAGCTGAGAGGAAATAAGAAGAAACAAATTAAAGCTATCTAACCTATATAAACATATAGAGAGGGTTCTTTGTAAAAAATGATGGAGGAAACTGCTAGAAGAAACTCACATTTGATAATAATCAATTATTACTTTACTTCAAATGGTTTCAGCAATGTTTGTAAGTGTCCACCAACTGTATCCAACATTTATAAAAGGTTAAATGGAAATGTGCTTAGTCATATAACAATGGTAATAACACTGATATGTCTTACATTGTTATGCTTTCTAGTTAATACAGTAAATTTAACTAATTCAATACAAAAATGTACTGTGAAATTGATAGGACAGGTGTAACCTCTTTTTTTAATTTTAATTTTTAAAGTTTTTAAACAAGCAATTGAGGTGAAGAGAGATTATATGTGACTAGAAAGGTTAGAATCCCAGAGCAGATAGGTGTCAGAATCTAGGCAACAAGTTATTCTAATTTCTAGGCTACTGACCTAATGGCACTATTTTCAAACACTGAGAAAATCTTGTAAAAATCTTTATCTAAATAGCAAAGTTTTATGACAAACTTTAAAAGAAGTAACAAAATAGATCATTTTTTGATGTTATAATAGACTTAATATTTATAGTATTTAACTTTTTAATTAATAAAAACTTTTAAGAAAAATATGATTTATGTAATAAAATGGAGAGGTAACACTGAATTAGACAAGCCTTTCCCAAACTGTGTTCCTTGGAACACTCATTCCATAAGATGCCAGTGAGCACTGTGAAAAAGCTTTTATGGTAAAATATATTTGAGAAATGCTGCCTAGTAAGTCTCTTCTTTCTGACTCTCAATCCATATTACTATGCAAAAAACTCTGAGAACATCTATAAACAGAAACCTACGGCCTCCAAAATTCACATATTCTATCTCTGTGCTTCTTAAACTGGAATACACATTCACCTGAGTTAAAGGTAGACTACCATGTGACATAAATATCCAAAACTACAAAATAAGTATGGTACACACCTCTGGTGTGACAATTTTAATTGTTATTTTGCTAAAGAATAAAAGATGTAGCACATAATTTTTAAATTAAAACAAACAAAAGGCTTTTACTTCAAAGCACTTTTGCTCGTGAAAGGCTGCTCTATCCTACAAGCAGAAGCCACTTCCCTCTGCCGTGAAGATGACTTCCATGGAAATTTTTGAGAAGGAATGGAATCTGAAATCTGGGGAGAACTGGCACGTCCAGCATTGAAAACAAGTTATATGCCTTCTTAGGTTTGGATTTATCAGTTATAAGTAAAAGGGAAGAGAACATGCCTAAAGTAACACACTGTGTTAAAGAAAGCTTGTTTGCCCACTCTACCTTCTGCAGAAACCACATGTTTCACTGTCACTGTAAATGCAAACTGTAGTCCTAGTTACCCATATTTAAACAAGTTCAGGTATGAATCTTTCCCATATGTTTTAGGGTAAGCATTCAATTCTGTCAACTAGTAACTTGCTTAGAGCAGGTTGGGGATGAATTAGCAACCGCATTGGAAAGAAGTTTCCATGATTCCTAAGAAAGCTGCTCAGTAATCTAAATATTGAGAGACGTGGCTCCCTTTGTTTCTCGAACACATAACTTTGTATTAGAAATTACAGAGGGAGCTGTAATTTGTGTGAAGATGTCCTGTATGTCTCCAGTTTGAAAATTTTGAGTCTGGAATTTTTCTGAACCAATAACATGTAGAAAGGAAATGCAATTATAATGCTGTACACTGAAGTCCAGAGATCTATACTCTGATTCCTGCTTTGCCTTAAACTAGCTATCATTTAATTTGCTCAGTTTCTTTAGCTAGACTGTGACAGTATTTGTTGAGATGATCATACACTTCATTTCTGATGTCTGGCAACACACACACGCGCACACACTCACACACACGCATCAAATCTAACATCAAAATGGAAAGCACGGTAAAGAGGCTTACCTAAGACTTGGATTTTTCCAAACTATGGCGAAAAATATTAAGTGGTGTCTCACATATAGTAGGCATTCAACAACCAACCAGGGGGCTTCACTGGTGGCACAGTGGATAAGACTCCACGCTCCCAATGCAGGGGGCCTGGGTTCGATCTCTGGTCAGGAAACTAGATCCCACATGCATGCTGCAACTAACAGTTCACATGCCACAACTAAAGAGCCTGCAATCTGCAACTAAGGAGCCCACCTGCCGCAATTAAGGAGCCCACCTGCTGTAACTAAGACCCGGTGCAACCAAATAAATAAATAAATATTTTTTAAAAAACAAAGAAACAAAAAATAACAACCAACCAGTAGTTGAACTGATATGGTCCTAATAAACTTGGAAAAATAATTAATTTAGGAGTGAAGTCTGGTACAAATATGCCAAATTGCATCCATAATTAATTTCTTTTATAAAATAACTGACATGATAGGATAGAATAAAAAAATTAATAACTTCAGAATTTCAATATTATATTCATTCAAAATCCAATGGATCAGTACCTTATTGTGAGAGTTTAGGCCAGTTTCTTGGGAGTTCAGGCAACTGCAAAATTAGAGGGCACAGTCTCCAAATCTGCCCTCACTTCTGACACTAACTGTAAGTTCGGGGTATTCCAAAACCACCCTCAGTCTCATTATTTCTCTAGAAGGACTCTCAGAACTCCCTGAAAGCTGCTATACTCACAGTTACAGTTTATTACAGGGAGGGATACAGACGAACGCCAGCCAAGAGAGGAAGCAGATAGGGTGGAGTCCAAGGAAGTACCAACCATGGGGCTCTCACTGTCTTCTCTACATGTTACTCTCTGGGCAGTGACACATGACAATATACATAGAGTTGCCAACAAAGGAAGCTCACCCAAGTCTCAGCGTTCAGAGATTTTATTGGGGCTCCATTATGTAGTATGATTAATTGATTATTCACATGGTTGTTTTCCATCTCCATGTTGACTGGTACCATGACACTCAAACCCCCATCCTTAATCACCTGTCATTCTCATATCACAATTATGACCAAAATATTAAGTAACAGATATAAAAGTACTTCAAAATATCATAATTACACTACAAACAAAAGTTAGTGTTAGCTTTTTTCCTATAGGCTTTCTTTTAAACAAATCAGGCAAGTCTTACCAAAAAAAAAAAAAAAAAAGAGGCAGCATTCTATAATATAATTCAATCATGTTTTTTTTTTTTTTTTTTTGCAGTACGTGGGCCTCTCACTGTTGTGGCCTCTCCCGTTGTGGAGCACAGGCTCCGGACACACAGACCCAGTGGCCATGGCTCACGGGCCCAGCCGCTCCACGGCATGTGGGATCTTCCCGGACTGGGGCACGAACCTGTGTCCCCTGCATCAGCAGGCGGACTCTCAACCACTGCGCCACCAGGGAAGCCCAATCATGATTTAAAATACATAAATTATTTTAATTATTAATGATAAGTTGACAATTTTACAATGAAATATTAAATATTAATACCTAAAATATTAATGACACATCATAATATGATGATGCAAATTAATAAAAGCAATTTTTATATCTAGCACAATATCTTGATGGTGCAAAGAAAAAATAATGTTACTATATAGGACATAATAATTTCAGAGTCTATCACCCCATCTCTTTAATGTTCTCCAAGAGGCTACCTTTGACTGTATATACTCTATTTACTAGCATTCTGTAGAAACTGCTAATTTTTAGGAATGAGGAGGTTGATCTTATCTGAGAAGAGGTAATAGAGAAAACATAGTGAAAACAATTATTTTAACAACTTCACCCATTTCAAGAAATTTCAATTTAAAAATTTAGCTGGGAAGAATAATAGGATGGCACATTACTTTGAGCATATGACTAAAGGGAATATAAAATTGTTATAACTTAGAATTTTCAAATCATGCATAAATTTCCCTGCTTAATAGCATTCTATCAAACCTAGCAACTTTGCATTGTCATTCATTCCCTTAACCTGCATAGAAATCCAGTAGATGTCACAGAGATATAAAAGCTTACAATAAAACCTCTAAATGCCGGAAAGCCATAGGATGATCTATAAACACATGCATGATAGAGTAGTAAAGCTACATGCATGTTTGCTTGGATAAGAAATGTGAAAGAAAGAACAGTGGGATGGCTCAGAGGACACTCCATGGGCTGGTAATGCTATCATTGTACCTTTAGATGTGTGGAGTCTGAAGTAGCATACAGAAAGAGGAGGGCTTTAGAGGTGGGGCTTTTTGAAGTCTTTATCTACTCATTGGTCCCAGTCATGAAGGTAACAGTGATCCAGATGCTCACCTTCCCTTGTTCAAAAAAACAGTGATCCAGATGCTCACCTTCCCTGAATATAAGACCTTACTTCAGTTCTATAGCTTGAATCTTGAACCAAAAAACACGAAGACCAAAGAATTTTCTTCTTAATAACAATGATTTGGAACCTTAGGTCTCCTATAAGTCCAACTGTTCCTAAGACTAGGTTTTCTGTTGTTCCTTCAATTTTCTGGGCAACCCCCATAACCTTTCAGTAGATCCCAGCAATATTCTCACTTTTACTTAAGTAAGTTAGAAGTGGTTTCTGATGCTTTCAAAGAGCCCTGACTGAAACAGTTCCCATATCCAAGAATGGTACTGACATCTTTGGTCAAGGACCTGTCAAGGTGACCAATGCAAATTTTTCATTTACTTGATATTCACCTCAGTTCTGTAAGAGATCTGAAAAGTGCATGAAGACATGGTTTCTACTAGCCAGTATGCTTTAAATATAGCCAGAGAGACAGAAATCACACATGGGAAATGATTACAGAACTATGAATAACTAAATTACTAAAATTTAAAAAAAAACCAATTTTCTGCGTAATAGCAGTTTTGGAAAGGAAGGAAATGAAATATAACTGAATCTTGGGCACCTTCTGGAAGATCAAGATTGAGTACTGTGAAAGGAAAGTCAAAATGGAGTTGGTATTGCTAAGAGAGCTCTCTTCAATGGAGCCAAGAGGCCGATAAGGAAGTGTGACTTATGCACCATCTCAGCCTAAATGGAATCCAACCTATTGACCTGATGAAGTCATCCAGAACACCCACCAGAAATTCAAGATACTTATCAGGCCCTTACCCTAAAATAACTCATGATTCCTTAAGGGCAAATATTTTCTGACTAGCATCAAAGTTAATCACAATTCTCACCAAGCAACTTTTAACAGCCTAGTGGGTTTCTGTCTTTATAAGCCTGACTCTGTCCCTTCCTCAAAACACTCTTTCAGGTTACTGGAATGTGGGTCTCTCGAATTGCAATTCTTAAAACCCCAAATAAACCATTTTCTTACTTGCAGCCTCCTGCATTATTAGTTTGGTTGACGGTACAAGCTAGAACCTAAATAAATGGCCCTTATTATTAGGAGTATAAGTACACTCGTCTCTCAGTATTTACAGGGGATTGGTTCCAATTCCCCTACAGATGCCAAAATCTGTGGATGCTCAAGTCTCTTATATAAAATGGCATAGTATCTGCATATAATCTGTGTACATCCTCCAGTCTACTTTAAATCATCTAGATTACTTATAATACCTGATACAAATGTAAATGCTATGTAAATAGTTGCCAGTGTGCAGCAAATTCAAGTTTTGCTTTTTCAAAATGTCTGGAATTTTTTTTCCATGTATTTTTGATTTGTGGTTGGTTGAACCCACAGATGCAGAAACTGGATACAGAAGGCTGACTGTAAATTAATTTCAATGAAGAAAAATATCTAGTGCACACACTTAAACAAGACAGTAAAATCCATACTGTCAAGAAATGGCTTTGGAGGAGTATAATGAAGAGTCAAGTCTCCACTGATAAAATGCACATTAGGAATGCAGCTGGCAGTGTTTGGGTTCCCTCAAAAAGGTACACATAAACAATCTTACCTCTGCTCACCACCAGACACACCTTGTTCAAAAGCTCTGTCCAGTCTTCAGAAAAGAAATGAGCCAGATGCTAGCTGGAAAGGCAACAGGACAGATACCCAGGGGTGAGAAGGTAGAAAAGAAGACCTACAAGAGAAGAGTAAAAGTAATGGGCCTGTTAAATGTAAGGAAGAAAAGAGTTAGAGGAGATAATTCAACAGTTTAGAAAGGTAGTATTTCAAGATGTCAGAAGTGACAGATTTGCCACTGATGCAAAATACAAAGTAAAAAAATAATGACAAATGACAACAACGAACGTTTATGAATACCATTGTCCTGGCTTTTGAAAGTAGTCAATCCCTTTAATTTGCAGTGAGGATTTTTACTTATTTGTTTTAAGGGTTCCACTGGACATAAATTTCCATGACTTGGGGTTTTATGAGTGGCTTGACTGAGGGATGGGTCACTCCCTGGGGTATCTGTCTACAAAGGTAAAGAACAGGACAGGCCAATCGAGGGAGACTGAGAAATTTTTACTTAACAGATCTTCTTTCAGGTTCAATACTGTTTGTGGTTCAAAAGACATACATTGATGAGCAGGGTGACTATATAATCTATTATCCTATTCCACACTCTTTTGAGAGTTATAGGGGGTGTTAATAATTGCGTTAGAACAAGGCACAGACCACAGAGATACACAGTCACCGTATTGCAAGCCTCTGAGGGAAGGAGCGGGGAGTAAGGTTCCCAAAAAGGATTCCCCAAAAAGTAATAGTAGTTTGAGCAGGTATTTGTTTAGCTGAGTATCATGTAGTCCTGGGGCCAGAGTACACTGCTCAGGACAGCTTCCAGAGAGGAAAGATTCCTTCTCTGCAGCCCCTGCCTTTCAGCTTGCCCTGTCAAAATATACTGAACACATATTTCAAGAGCATTAATTTAACAGGGCATTAAAAAAAATTCAGTTTGAATTTACAGTATCAAAGATATATATTGAAAAGTAAGAAGAGATTCTAGAAAGGCAAGACACTGTTTTTTCTAAATTTCCCATCTGCACAACAAAGCTTTCCTTCTCTTCACAAATATTTCTCTTTGAAACCCTTCCCCAACTTTTCCTCCTCGAGATATTTTCAGAGTTGCCATGCCTTCATTTCATTATGGCCCATAAATCCTGAAACTTCTAAAGAAAGCCCCTTATATAGTCACAGCTGCACCAAGCAAGGAAGAGACTCCTGGAGCCCAGAGTACATTAACCAAAAAAGCATCTGATCCGCATCTGGCTCAATCAGTGAGCCTGGTAGATGTGGGGAGTGAGCGCTGAATTGTCCAATTTGATTAGAGTTAGCTGCTGGCACCAGGTCATTTCCACACCACAACTGGAGTTGTTCTTTCTATATTTAGACAGAGACAACGAGGTCATGCGTGCAGACACGTAATTTGCCCCATAGACAGAGACTTGAAAGGTCAATATGACAGCAAAATAAATCTCCGAGGAGGAGGTTGAAAACTTCACTTGGGGGCTTCCCTAGTGGCACAGTGGTTGAGAGTCCGCCTGCCTGCCGATGCAGGGGACACGGGTTCGTGCCCCAGTCCGGGAAGATTCCACATGCCGCAGAGCGGCTGGGCGCGTGAGCCATGGCCGCTGAGCCTGCGCGTCCGGAGCCTGTGCTCCACAACGGGAGAGGCCAGAACAGTGAGAGGCCCGCGTACCGCAAAAACAAAACAAAACAAAAAAAACCCACTTCACTTGGCTCTAAAGCAAGGAAGCGATCATCTTGCAGTAAGGGATCAGGAAGTGATGGGATTTAACTTTTCTCATCTCTCCCCTGTGAAGAGGGAGGCAAATGAGTAATAATGGGAGGGCTCCAGACTATGGGGTGGTGATCACCTGAGCGGTAAGCAAACAGACTTGCTCCTGAGCCAGAAGAAAGCACGTGGCAAGGAGATCTAATACCAGGAGCCTGCGATTTCACTAACCAACAGTTCTGTAGAAAATACAAGTCAGGAATGGCAGAGGTTGGGTTGCTGGCTTGTGCCCTCCCTCGGTGACAGCTCCAGGCAGTTTTACCATCCAGCTGTTCTGTTTTTCAAAACTAAAGTAATTGGAATTGAACTACAGAGCTCTACTAAAACCCTAGCAATTAACAGTGTGATTTCCCAAATTGCACTGTAATGGGAAAGTGTCCATCAATCAACCCAGTGAAATAACACATTTTCTCACCAGATGTGAGATTTAATATCTTCATAACTCTCCGGATTTACCACTTATGAATTGTCAGCCTTGCCTGGAGCTCTGAGAATTAATGGACTACATCCCTGCTATGCAAGGATGGTTTACAGCTGTAAAATATCCCCACCTTCATTTTAGATATATTTACAAAAATGATCTTCTTTAAGATGTAATCAGAAAACATGCTAGATGGGAAATCTTCATTTCTATTTACTATGTTATATATTATCATTGTCTAGATAAATATAGTTTCCAGAGTCTCAGCACTGCATGCTCTTGTAACAGGAATAACCACTTTATCACGGGCAGTGAACAATAAATTACAGTGCAAAGATGCAATGGCTTTAAGTTTTCAACTTTAGGGTATCCTTTATGGATTTTTGGATAGAGACCCAAAATATTCTAAGTTTCTAATTCTGTATGTCTATACAGGTCCTGCTGTTCCTCCTGGACTAAGAAGAGAGATTAAAGCATCCACATATGTTCATCTTGTCACTGTGGTTATCAGGTACTTCAGTTCTCATTTTAGCTTTCACTCCCATCTCAAACATCTGAGCCACAGCCAGGAGGAAGCTGCCTCCTGAAAGCAGCTCAGGCAGATTCCTGTGAAGCCAGAACCTCCAACTTTCCAGGTTTGGAAAATTATTCTTGCTTCCACCCACAAGGGAAAATACTGTAACAGTGAAGGTCGCTCCACAGGCCTTGCCTGGACTGAATTCATTTAAGAAATTATTTTTCTTCCACTGTGTTGTTCCAGGGTCTGTGCAGTAACATGCGCAGGGTGCCAAGGGGGTCCAGAGGAGGAGAGGCTGCAGGAGATTTGAGCATGGGGCTTGTAGTGGAAGTTAGGGACGGTTTCCCAGAGGAGACAATGTCTCAGCTCATCTTCCCATCACGAAGCCTATATGTTGTCAGACACTGGACTCGTCGAAATGATTATAGTTATTTTAGGGAAAAAAAGTCATGGGATTTCTGGCATTCTAAGGAAACTCAGAGACCATCGATTTCATTTCCTAATTTCATAGATACATAAAATGATTCAGTGAACACTGTCAATCACACCATTGCATCAGCTGATAAAACTCACTTGGTATAATGTGTTACCCTAAATAATCTGTCATTCATTCTCAACTCATAACATTTAACTCTCCTTGACCATATTAGTTGGCTTTAGAAGTTAACACACCTTTTTTGTTTTTTTTGGAAGAAGGAAACATTATAGGACATGAAGAGATCATTTTGTCCAAAGAATAAAATTATTTGGTATATCTCTGCATGATTTATTCTATCACAGATTAAAATCACAAAGCAATAATTACATATTAAGAAACAGTTCAAAACCCCCAAAAATCAGACTGATGAAATACAACTGATAAAATCAGAAATAATCAGTAATCAGAAATACAGACTGATAAAATCAATTCAGATGATTATAAGAATCCCTAACAATAGAGAATTACTATTTAATAAATAGTATTGGGCCATTGTGATACTGGTATAGAAAAAAAATTCTCTTAGAGTCATTTCTCATACCACACAGTGTATTAGTTTCAGGTGAGTCAGAGTTTAACATTTTTTTGATAACTAGGAAAAAAAAAAGTTCCTCTCCAGCTATGGAAAAGAGATAAACCCCTGATACTGAAAAAATGGAATCTATTAGAATCTCGTCAGAGGCAAGATGGATAAGCACAGATATGTAAAACTAAAGCATCTGAACTATAAACCCATGCACATACGGTCACCTTATTTTTGATAAAGGAGGCAAGAATATACAATGGAGAAAAGATAGTCTCTTCAATAAGTGGTGCTGGGAAAACTGGACAACTACATGTAAAAGAATGAAATTAGAACACTCCCTAACACCATACACAAAAATAAACTCAAAATGCATTAAAGACCTAAATGGAAGGCCAGAAACTATAAAACTCTTAGAGGAAAACATAGGCAGAACACTCTATGGCATAAATCACAGCAAGATCCTTTTTGACCCACCTCCTAGAGAAAGGGAAATAAAAACAAAAATAAACAAATGGGACCTCATGAAACTTAAAAGCTTTTGCACAGCAAAGGAAACCATAAGCAAGACGAGAAGACAACCCTCAGAATGGGAGAAAATATTTGCATATGAAGCAACTGACAAAGGATTAATCTTCAAAATTTACAAGCAGCTCATACAGCTCAATATCAAAAAAACAAACAACCCAATCCAAAAATGGGCAGAAGACCTAAATAGACATTTCTCCAAAGAAGATATACAGATTGCCAAAAAACACATGAAAGGATGCTCAACATCACTAATCATTAGAGAAATGCAAATCAAAACTACAATGAGGTATCACCTCACACCAGTCAGAATGGCCATCATCAAAAAATCTAGAAACAATAAATGCTGGAGAGGATGTGGAGAAAAGGGAACCCTCTTGCACTGTTGGTGGGAATGTAAATTGACACAGCCACTATGGAGAACATTATGGAGGTTCCTTAAAAAGTTAAAAATAGAACTACCATACGATCCAGCAATCCCACTACTGGGCATATACCCTGAGAAAACCATAATTCAAAAAGAGTCATGTACCACAATGTTCATTGCAGCTCTATTTACAATAGCCAGGACATGGAAGCAACCTAAGTGTCCATCGACAGATGAATGGATAAAGAAGATGTGGCACATATATACAATGGCATATTACTCAGCCATAAAATGAAATGAAATTGAGTTATTTACACTGAGTTGGATGGACCTAGAGTCTGTCATAGAGAGTGAAGTCAGAAAGAGAAAAAAAAATACCGTATGCTAACACATATATATGGAATCTAAAAAAAAAAAAAAAATGGTTCTGAAGAACCTAGGGGCAGGACAGGAATAAAGACACAGACGTAGAGAATGGACTTGAGGACACGGGAAGGGGGAAGGGTAAGCTGGGATGAAGTGAGAGAGTGGCATTGACATATATACACTACCAAATGTAAAACAGATAGCTAGTGGGAAGCACAGGCAGATGAGCTCAGTGCTTTGTGACCACCTAGAGGGGTGGGATAGGGAGGGTGGGAGGGAGATGCAAGAGGAAGGGATATGGGGATATATGTATATATATAGCTGATTCACTTTGTTATAAAGCAGAAACTAACACACTATTGTAAAGCAATTATACTCCAACAAAGAAGTTAAAGAAAGCAACATAATGAGACCATGCAATAAATATATCTGATGAAAACATACTATCATACACACACACATCTGTGTGTGTATAAAGGACTGACCTGTTATACAAATCAGTACCCAGACAGCGCCTCACAAATAAAGGAGATACACAAAATTTCACATGAATAATGAGACAGAGGACTCTCATACGGGGGGGAAAACACAGCCTTACAAACAATTAAAAATGACAACTAAAATAACACAAAGGTATCTTTGCATACCTACTGACATGGCAAATAAAATTTAAAAATGACAAAGCTTAATGTGGGACTTTAGGGAATTAGAATGTATACCTCAGGGTCACCAACTGGAGTCCAGTCAATGGGCTGCATCAGACCAGAAACATTTTTTTCCTCACAGTTTTCAAAAATACTTCCAATGTTTTGCCAATGCTTAAAAGTTGTGAAATCTCCTCTAAAACCTGGATTTCTAGAGTCTCCATATATTTTTGAAGTTCTATACCAACGTCGGAATTATCTTCTCACAAGGCAACATCCAGGCAATGTTGAATAGAAGATGCTGCCCCTTCTAGATGGGGGCTGTGCCCTTCAGGTTGTTTCTGTCCTCAACACCCTCTGTGGTCAAATACCTGGCCAGCTGCACTCACTTATTTTACCAGTTTGGAAAACTTAGAAAAGCTCACGTATCTAGAATTTGAGTTTGGAATTTAGGATCTATAGGTGGCTGAAGTCATTAAAAATGTGTTTGTTCTCTGTAAAAAGCTATTTGGAAATATTTAACAAGAGTGAAAAATCTATTAACAACTTTTGATATAATAATTGCACTTTGGGAATAATAATTGCACTTTCTTTCTTCAAAGAAACCTGCATGTATCTCTTAAACCCCCATCCTTCTTCCTACTCCAGCCAAAAGGAACAACACATGCTCACTCAAAAATAGCAAGAAGCAGGGGAAAAACATCTACATGTCCCACAGTTTATGAATAGCTAGATAAACTAAAGCACAGAAGAGACTTCCACGCAGTTATTACAAATGAAAGTAGACGGTGTTCCTAGATTGATGAGAATGTGAAAAAGTGACTAACGAGAAAAGTGTCAGGTCATGCCAACTACTTAAAGGTCTGGGGCTTTATACTGACAGAGGTGAGACAAATGAGGAATGATGGTGACCGAGTTCAATACGTATGAAATATATTTCACACAAAGGTGTTTACAATCATAATAAAAATCTCTAAAAGGAGGTACCTGTGCCTTTCCTTACATTATTTAGAAGATTGACCCGTACGACTAGGAAAGTGGTTATGACCACTTGCTTCTTGAAGATCTTTCAGACCACACAGCCCCTTTCTTAGTTCATTCACTGTTTCAACACCCTGAGGGTCAAGAACTTCCTCCATGCATCAAATCAAAAGCTCTCGAGTTCCCTGAAAGCATACTTTCTCTTAAAATCTGAAAGGGTGGAAAAACTGATCTACACTTATATAAAAATATTACTTATGTTTAAAGCCAGTAGTCAAATTCTAACATTCTATGCCCCTAAAAGTCAGTGAGTCAGGAATGTCTATTGATTAAAATCATAGGCTTGGGAATAAGTCAGAACTGGATTTAAATCCTACCTCGAAACCCAAGCCATTTATCCTTTCTGGTTCTCAGCCATCCTGTCAATGAACAGGGTGGGTAGTGATTTTGGTCACATTAGGAACGCTGGGAGTGTGAATGTGCTAATAAATAGGAAGGACGTAGTTTAGTTTCTAGCCTATACAACAAGTATAGCGCTATCTATTATCTTTATTAAAATCATTCAAGCTATAGCTTTGTTTTCCCTTAGCCTTCTGATATAAGTCTCAGTTTCCTCTCTGTAATATCTTTCTCTTCTTAGAACCCTCTCGGGATTTTTCTGCCTTCTTCTTTCGAAGTCTGACTTTCCCTATGTGGTGGTAAAGCATTCTGCAGTATCAGCTTCCAACAGGTTTGGCACCCTAAAAAGTGAGGCAAAGACTCCATAATAATAGTTGTTATGATCAAGGCAGGAAAGAATTTACTCTAACCTTCAGCGATCTGTCCTATAGTCACCATAAACTACTCTAAAGTCTACCAAAAAAAAAAAAAAAATCTAGACACTGAAAACTATGTAAGAAAAAGAGCTTCTCAGTAGGGGCTCATTATCATCACATTAACAAATCAAGTAAGCTATAATTTTGCCCCCATACATCGCATACCTTCTAAACCTTTTGAAAGAAAATCTGATGCAAGTACTAAAAGATAGAAGCATGAAATTGTCCCATTAAATTCCCTTTTATTTATTTATTTACCATTTATCATTCAAAGCCTATTTTTAAGGAAACTGACAGCATAACATTTTTCTTTAATGTTTTAAGAAGTAACATGTATTACTTTGCATTTGATCTTAAAAAAAAATTAATGAATCAGTTTTTCTTCTGTTTTAAGAAAAACTGAATGATTGCACAGACTCCAGTGGAAATTAAAGTGACAAGAATATACTTGTGACATTTCCCATCACTAAAAAGAGTGAGGAGACCCAAGGCTCTTTGGAGGTAAATATGCTTCTGACTCATGTTCAGTTGGAGGTATCAGAGATTTTCTTTCAAATGGAAATGTACATCCACTTAAATTTTTAGATGATAAGAAGAAGAACAAAAAGAGAGGGGATTCTGATTATTTTTAGTCTTCAGTTGTATTTTATTTATTTTTATTCCAGTTTTATTGAGATATAATTGACATACAGCACTGTATAAGGTGAACTGTATAATGTTCACTGTTTAAGGTGAACAGCATAATGATTTGATTTATATACATCATGAAATGATTATGATTAGTGATAGTTTAGTGAACATCCATCATCTCATATAGGTATAAAATTAAAGAAATAGAAAAAAAATTTTTCCTTGAGATGAAAACTCTTAGGATTTACTCTCAACAACTTTCATATATTACATTCAGCAGTGTTCATTATAATTAACACATACATTACATCCCTAGTACTTATTTATCTTATAACTGGAAGTTTGTGCCTTTGATTTTTCAATTGTGTTTTTTGGTTTTATTTTTGTTTTTTTTTTTTTGTTTTTTTGCGGTACGCGGGCCTCTCACTGTTGTGGCCTCTCCTGTTGCGGAGCACAGGTTCCGCGGCACGTGGGATCCTCCCAGACCGGGGCACGAACCCGTGTCCCCTGCATCGGCAGGCAGACTCTCAACCACTGCGCCACCAGGGAAGCCCCTCAAGTGTGTTTTTAATAGTTTATACTCATAGAGATTTTAGTAGAAAAATTTTTAGAAGGTTAATATGAGTTTTGTTACATTTGGGAGTGGGAGTGGGAGTGGGGGTAAGTATGTCCTCCTAAGTATTAGTAGTATTCACATCCAAATACAGCCTTAGAGGAGGTAAAATTATACTTATTCCTACTAAGAATAAGAAACATGATAGGATGTTTTTAAACTACATGAAACCAGCTCCATTTGATTCATAAACCAACAATACATTTGTTCTATGACTGTGGAAAATAAGTGACAGATTTATTTTTGTCTATTGAAAAAAATAATAAAGGAGGGAGAATGAGTGCCATCTTGTGGAGAGACCTACAGCTACCACATCCAAGTTACCTGTGTCCTAAGCTTTTCCTTCGTTTTTTCCATACAAAGTTTCCATCCACCCTGCTCTTTTCTTAGTATAAAATAAACACTTTATTTTTCCAGCGGAAAGGGTACTGTGGGTTGGATCATGCTTGGAAAAATCAACACTGCAGTCCAGACAATATTAAGAAAGAAGTCCTGGTTGGGATTCTGGGGCATTCAGAGGGATGTACAGACATTTTATAACCTTGTATACGATTGCCTAAGGAGGAATATTCATTTAAAAAAGGGCAGGTCCTAAAGGTGACCAAACAACTCATGTATGTGGTGATCTGGGTCCCTCTAGAATTTCATCTGTTCTGCTGAGGCAGCTTACTATATTCAGCATTTCCAAATTTCATAATTAATCGTTCATCATACCAATGAATTCAAAGTTCCATTTGTATATTTTGTATTGGATATATTTAACTTGACACCTTCATTAGAAAAGAGTTTACTTTCAGTATATTTTAAAAGATCAACTGCTAAATAATACAGGAATAATAATAATCACTCTGTGAATTATACTGGTAGCAGTACTAGTGATAGTAATTATAGCAGCTATGATTTATTGAATACAGCATGACAAGAACTTTAGATATGATACAGAACTTCCTTAACAACACTGCAAGGTATATATCACATTATTAAGCAAACTGGTCAAGATCACAGAGCCAGTAGTAGCAAAGTTGGAATCAAAACTCACAACTTCCCTCAACACCAAATTTACTCTCAGGTCTGAAAGTAACAGCACTCACAAACAACCATCTTGAAAAACAGAAGCCTTCCAAAATATGGCCTTAAATCCCATTTTAATTATTCTGGCTATGTACCATTTTCCCAACATCTCAGCCAGGACTAGAATTATGAAAATCACTGTATGCTCCACTGAAAAACAGTTTCATTAGCATAGAATGCAATCCAGCTATTCATCGGTGGGGGGACAAATGTTACCCTCGATTGTAAAAGCTTATTAACTAGAGATTGCTTGTCAGTTGACTATCTCTATTCAACATTAGATAGCTCATTAACCATGAACCAGGAAGCGACTCAATATTAACATCTGCCTCAAAGCAGAATTTTCGCAGGTTTCAAGTTCTGTATCTGACCATAATACTTTTTTTTAGAATGGAAACATTTTCTCTTTAAATAAAAACAAACTAAAAACTCAATAACATAAATTGAAAATAATTCTAATTATTAAAAAATAATTCTAATTCTTTCACTTTTGCCAGAAGTGGATGTGAAGACTTGGTTTTGTTGATGTTGTTGTCATTGTGTCTTTTTTTTTTTTTGGTCCCAATTATCTACCTTAGCAATTTTTAATAATAAATCACATATGTAGGTAATTAGCATAGAAAATTATTAAAATTACAAATATTATTCATAGCAGCAGTATATCTTCTGATGTTTCTTTATGTCAAAGTAAGATAGCAAGATTTCATCTGAAAAAATAAAATCTGTATATTCCAGGGAAATGTTTATCTAAAAACAAACATAATTTTTCATCCTTTTGGGCTTCCTCTATTTGTCTCAGGTATGGATTTCAATAAAGGCAAATTAGATAATACATTTTTGATTCATCCTCCTTTTATTTTTACTGTTTAGTGTCTGACCATTTAAATAATTCAGGGATCCCTTTGGGCTGCATTTTCCTCACCTGATTGATAGTGATCTTTAAAATTTTAGAGCAATGGTTTTCAACTTGTGAGTTTCAGACCACTGTAGATATGCTGAGTGATTACAAAGAGCTTGGGAATTCTTATGGGTAAAATTTTGTGTAGCTTGAATTAGGTCATACACTCTCATATATATACATAGAAATACATTCTTTATCAAATGTATCTGTTGCTTTTGATTAATTCAGTGGACGTTCATTTATAGTTTATTGGCCTCATCACTGTCATTTTTCTGTATATTCTTAGCTACACGAGATGAAGCATGCAACCATCATAGATGGGGTCAGGTTGGGAAACACTGTCCAGAGGTGACAGAGCTGCTTTTTCCCTGGTGGTCATCATCTCAATGTCACTCAGAACAAAGAGGTGCATGGAGCTGTCCAGGTGTAGCTTGATAAAGAGCACAGACAATGAAGAGGAATGTCATGTGTCAAAAACTAGCGGTGGCCCTTGCCTGATTCATTACTTTTCTATTTCTCCTTCTAAGATGATCTGAAGGTCCACCCAGATCAAATGTCACAACTGTAGCTAACTGAATGTGGTAGTCATTATGGATAAAAATGCCCAATATTTTTTCTATTGCTTTCACACAATGCCCAAAACTAACCTTTGGAAACTTTTCCTAAGGAAGAAAAGAAAAACTTCTCCATTACCCTCAGCCTCCTCCTCTTCACCCTTTTTTTTTTGAAACCATGGACTTTGGGTTGTTTTTGCCCATTATTCAGGGAATGATCAGTGAGAAAGTGCAGGAGGGACCAGAGCAGCCGCTGCTCTTTGGTGTGGGTCAGGAAGGCAGAGCTGTGCAGCCCGGCATCCTTAGCACAGAGGTGCAGAGACCACTGAGCCGTCCTGCTACAATGTGCAAGTTCAAAAAGAATAATTTCAATGTAAAAGTTCAGTTGGTTGCTCTGTAGTGAAATAAATTATTTCAGCTGTTACATTTTTGAAGTTACTCTATCAGAATTTTAAATCCTTTTCCATACAACCCCTAAGGGCGTGTGAGCTGAACCAAGCTTCCTTTCTATTTTATGATTTCTAGGCTGACGGGAGTTCACAGCAAAAATAACTTCCGAACATCAGTCAGGCTCTGTCCATCTGCTCTTTTATTCAACATGCTTCCTTTTCATTGTGATAATATACTCTTTTTTACATTTAAAACATGACATTCAATACAAATCATTCGTTAAGAAGAACTTCATATGAAATGCAAACCTTATCAAATGCAGGAAAATTAATAGAAACCATGAAGGCAAAAATGAAAGAGCATAATATAGATTCAATAGAATTATCTTTTACTGTACTAAAAGGGAATGCAATACAATTCCATGATGCATTTGAGTGCTTCTGTACTCTTATTTTAAACAAAAGTAACTTTAACCAATGCGAAAGGAGGAGGGGTATATTACCAAAAAGAATGATCTGGCATGAAAATGGAAAATACTTTAAAAAGTTCATAAATCTTCATAAGATTTTTCTAGGTGTTTCAAACAATTCCTTGGTTTGATTCTGGAAGGAATTCAAAAGCAAAGTGGTTACTTCTTGAAATGAAGTGTTTTATCAAACTGCAGGTTGCAACATTTTAGTGGGTTGTAAAACCAATTTAGTGACATTAGTTAATGAAATAGAAGAGACCAGATCAAAAAATATAGAACATTGCACATAGCAAAGATGGACCTTTTCTGTTGTTGTTAAGAATGTATATGTGCAAGCTAGCAATATAAAATGTATTAACTTACTGTGTACCAGAACAGACCAAAATGTTTGAAAATTTCACTAGTTCACTAGTACATTTTACATCAACCTAATAGCATACAGCAAGGCAGGTTCTGGTGACAAAACAATACTTACAACTTCTCTCTATATGCTCAGAGGATCATGGTTTGCAAAGTGCTTTAGAATTCTTCTATAGAAATATAATTATAAATCCTGCATAGTGTATATTACTTAATATAAAGGCAATGTGTACAATCCATCAGGGTATTTTTGGAAGCAGTCAAGAATCATGACTCTTCACTTTTATTTTAGCTTATATACCTCTGGTTATTAAAAATATAAGTAAGTGTTGCCAACAGACTTAATTAATATCATGTTTGACAATAAAAGGACAAAATACCATCTTTTGAGAGCCATAAGCACACTTCCAATATCTATACATTTTGAATACTAGCCAGGTGTTTCAGCTACATCCAAGAGTCTCTATCTGTAGAAGGAGCCACTTAACAATCAACAGAACACCAGTGTTTTCCATCATGTATGGTTTTTAAGCACTCTGATTTTTGCCATAATTTCTGGTTTAATAACATTAATATAATATGCAAAATATTAATAATGGTTGCATTTGTTGGGTAACCTAGTATATGACTAGACACTATAAATATATCTCATTTAATTTGCAGAATAATCCTATGAGGTAGATTTATGGCTTCCATTTTATGAGGAAAAAAACTCAGAAAAATTTAATAATTAGTGGAGTGTCCCAGGATTTAAACTCAAAAGCCAATGTATCTTCTCATTGTCTCTCAGGATAAGGAGAAATAACAGAGAAGTTGTTCTTCTTCTTTACATTAATACTCCAGATTTCTTAGTGCTTTAGATGGAAGGATGGAAGGAAGGAAAGAAGGAAGGAAGGAAAGGAAGGAGGAAGAAGGCAAGAAGAAAAGGAATAAATGGATTCAAGTTTAATTTTACAAAACTAAAGTGAAGTGTCAGAACCTGAGATTATGTACTTTTTGTAATAACTCATGAACACAATGAAAATGTACTTTTTAATCACTGTAGCTCTATTTCAAATGTGAATCTTGGTAAACGAGAAGTAACTACACACATGCACGAGATAATAAAATGTTCATTCTTAGTTATCGCTCAGAAGAGAAAACAGGAAAAGGAGAGAGAGAAGGGAGAGAATGATTAAAGAGGAAGGGAAGAGGCGGGTCCAACAGCTGTCTCAACAGTGTTTAGAGGTGACTGAGGACCCCACCTACTATTCCTTTGCCTGACATCCAGCGCTTACATGGCCTGACTACCTCAAGAGTAGGGTCATCTGATGTAAGCCGCGAAAGGTAGCCTGGTATAGAGGAGACTGCAGAGGCTGAAAGGTAAGAGAGACCTAGATTCACAATCTTGCTTTGCTCTTTCCTTGCCATGTGACTTCAGCAGAGTTAATTGAGTACAAATTAAAAGCAGTAATAATGTATGAGGAAGTGCCTATCACTGTTTGTGAGCATTCATTGTGTGCCAAACTCGTGGGTCTTATCAATTGAAAAGATTTAACAGCTTACCCCCCTCCAACAATATATTAACTTCTAATATCTAAAGATTAGTCAATTCCAACTTATTAAACAGTATTTTCTATACTTTTCTTAAGCCTACCTTACTGTCATTGTATTTGTCAATCTAAGTACCACCCATATTATGGTGTTATTAATATTTTTTTTAAATCAATATTACTTTTACTGAAAGAATTATGTTTTTACTATAAATGGGAAGTCTAAAATAAAGGTGTAACCATTGAAATTAAAACTTATTCATCCACATTACTGCCTTAAATAATGAAGAGCCACACTTGGAGAAATTATATTTTAACAGACACAGAGAGAAAAGCCTTGAAGGCATTAGAAAAGCACAGTTTCAGCAAATAGTAGTGGAACAACTGGATGTAGACAGGCAAAAGAATGAAGTTGGACCCCTACCTCATGCCATATGCAAAAATTAATTCAAAATGGATTAAAGACCTAAATGTAAGAGCTAAAACTATAAAATTCTTGGTGGAAAACATAGGTGTAAATCTTCATGACCTTGGACTAGGCAATGGTTCTTCAGACCTGACACCAAAAGCATAAGCTACCAAAGAAAACATAAATAAACAGGAACTCATCATGGGTAAAAACTTTTGTGCATCAAAGGACACTTAGAAAACAAGTGAAAAAACCCACAGAACGGGAGAAACTATTTGCAAATCATGTATCTAATGAGGGTCTAATATTTGGAATATATAAAGAGCATTTACAACTCAACAGTAAAAAGACAAATAACCCAATTTTAAAATGGGCAAAGAATTTGAATAGACATTTCTCCAAATAAGAAACACAAATGGGGACTTGCCTGGTGGTCCAGTGGTTAAGAATCCACCTTCCAATGCAGGGGATGCAGGTTCCATCCCTGGTCAGGGAACTAAGATCTCACATGCCATGGGGCAACTAAGCCTGAGTGCTGCAACTACTGAGTACGCGAGCCACAACTAGAGAGCCCGCATGCCACAACTACAGAGCCCATGTGCTCTGGAGCCCACGCACCACAACTAGAGAGACCACACGGCACAACTACTGAGCCCATGCACCACAACTAGAGAGAAGCCCGCGCACTGCAGCAGAGGATCCTGCATGCCACAATGAAGATCCCAACAGAGATCCTGTGTGCCACAACTAAGACCCGACAGCCAAAAATAAATAAATAAATAGATAAATATTGTTTAAAAAAGAAATGCAAATGGCCAATAAACACATGAAAAGATGGTCAACATCATTAGTCAGTCATTAAGAAAGGTAAATCAAAACTACAATGAGATATCACCTCATACCCACTATGATGGCTATAATATTTTTTTAAAAGTGGAGATAACTTTTGATATGAATGTGGAGATTCAAGCATTTCATACATTGCTGATGGGAATGAAAAATGATGCAACTACTATGGAAAATCAGTTCCTTAAAAAGTTAAACATAGTTATCGTATGACCCAGCAATTCTACAACTAGGCATCTTCCCAAGAGAAATAAAAACATATGTTCTCAAGAAACCTTGTACACATATTTTCGTAGCAGCATTATTCACAATAGCCAAAAAGTGGAAAAACCCAAGTGACCATCACTGATGAATGGATAAAATGTCCATTAACTAATAAATGAATAAACAAAATGTGGTACAGTCTTACAATGGAATTATTCAGCCATTAAAAAGGCATGAAGTACTGATAAAAGCTAAAATATCGATAAAACTTGAAAACTTTACCCTAACTGAAAGAAGCCAGGGGGGAGAAAAGGTCACATATTGTATGATTCCATTTATAGGAATGTCCATACGAGGCAAATCCATAGAGACAGAAAGTAGATTAATAGTTGCCAGGAGCTGGAGGGAGGGGAGAATGGGGAGTGGATATGAATGTGTAGGAGTTTCTTTTGGGGGGGAATAAAAATATTCTGGAATTAGATGGTGATGATGGTTACACAACTGTGCGAAGTTACGAAAAGACACTGAATTGCATACTTTAAAATGGTGAATTTTATGGTATGTCAATTATATCTAAGTAAAGAAAAACAGAGCATACTTTGGAAGGTTGGGGTGGGGACAGGAAGAGAATCTTGGAAAAGAAAGTAGTTTGAACACTAGGCTATGGTTTCACTCAGTCACTCAACAAACATTTATGAGCACCTATTATGTGCCAGGCATTTTGATAGCCACTGAAGACACTGAGAGGAGCCAAACTGGCAATTATCATGCAACTTTAGCGTTGCTGTAAACAGTCTGAAATTTTAAAAAGTCACGTTCACTGGACAACACAGATAATTTAAGGAACATGGTAAGAAGGTTCCAAAGATGAACAGTATCTCTACACTAATTTTGCTAGTGAGGTCAATAGGTAAAAATCATGTAAAAAATTTGTACAGTGGAATTATGTCTTGCATATTTCTTTTTAAAAATTCATTATCATATTCTTATATCATCTGCACAATTAACAAAGAAATAAAACAAACCTGCACAATGTCCCTTCCTGGCAGTGCATTCACCTCACTGTGACTTGACTTGTTCCTTCGTCCATGTTGAAAGCCAATGCTCAGAAAGGGAAAGAATCAAGGTCTGAGGCTCTTTGACCTTTCTGCTCCATTCCATACATTTTGTAGAATGGCTACTGCTCTTTGGGCACTAAAGAGGTAACCTGAAGAAGTCCAGGGTGTAATACAGTATGTGTGTGCATATGCTAACACTCGAGTCTTTTTTCTCAGTTGTCGATTATGAATATTTGTTCCTGGCTTCCTCACATTGACGTTTTTCCTTTCCTTCCTTCCTTCCTTCCTTCCTTCCTTCCTTCCTTCCTTCCTTCCTTTATTTATTTTTGCGGTACGCGGGCCTCTCACTGCTGTGGCCTCTCCCGTTGCGGAGCACAGGCTCCGGACGCGCAGGCTCAGCGGCCATGGCTCACGGACCCAGCCGCTCCGCGGCACGTGGGATCCCCCTGGACCGGGGCACGAACCCGTGTCCCCTGCATCGGCAGGCGGACTCTCAACCACTGTGCCACCAGGGAAGCCCTCCTTTCCTTCTTAAAGGATATTTCTTAGAGAGTGAAGAAATGGACCATTTTCTTTACTGTTGCACGATGACGAGAACACCCTATTATACTATCAGCATTTAGTTGTGCACAGTAATGCAAAGAATCTGTTTTAGCTGCTCAGCAATTGCTCCTGAAGATGAAGCTGAACGCTAGTGTCCTACAGATAAAAACGTGCTTTCCCCTCAATCCACAAATTCTCCACCATAATGCGTCTATAAAATAGTTCATAAAGGATTATCAGGCAGAAGAGAAAGGCTTTAATGTAGATTTTTTACCAGATGGTTCTGGTTTCCAAAGCCATTTCCAAAGATACTCTAAATTATTACCATCATTGTCACCTTCTTGAGGGATCATCTATCTACCTGTAGATACTCATTCAATGTTAAGTAACAATGAAGGAGACCCTTGAGGCTACATATGAGGAATAGTCAAATGGCTACATCATGCTAAGAGTAAAGCTAACAAGCACATAAAAATAAAAGCCAAGGTTGAAACTTAGCTTAAACTGCCTGTGTAGTTAACACGACATTCTTGTGGTCTCTGTACCACTAAAAAGCCAGAACAAAATTTAAAAATTAATCAATATCAGATGTAAGCTACTGCCAGATGTGTAAGGCTGTTTGATTAATACAACTAATTTTGTTTTATTCCTCTTCTAAGATTCTTAGATTTCCCTATATCCATCAATTGGGATGGATATAATTGCACTTTTTGCACTTGTAGTGTGGCAAAGCAAGAATAAAATAGATCTCTATCATTCTTTCTTTCTGGCAATGGTATTTACTGTTAAATCATAGGAGAAGAAAGAATATTAAAATAAAGATTGTAGAAGCAGCAGAATGTGTGTCACTGTAAGTCACAGGATCTGAAATCCAATGGTCAACTCTTAACACTGGTTTTGTTATGCGAACTTAGGCTACCTCCAATCTGGCCTTTTCTCATATATAGAATAGATCAAGTACGAGCATGCCCTCACAAACTTACTAAGACTATTTAAATAGATAGATTATTCGGTGAAAGCATGTTATAAAACAAAAGGAACAAATACCTGCTAACTGGTCATAGTAAGTATACAATATAAATAAGGGAAAAAAATCCATCTTCATGTTTTATCCTTTTAATTGTTTGTGGTATGTTAGATGAGAGCAGGGATTTCTGCCTGATTTGTTCATAGCTATATCTGTAGCACCTAGAACATTTCCTGGCACAGAGTAGGAAATCAGTAACAGTTTGCTGATCTAATGAATGAATGAATATGTATATTACTTTCCCTTTTGTCTTTTCCTAAAATATATATATCTGATAAAAGTATCATATATTTTTAATTTCTGCTCCATATACATCATAAAAGATTGTGTCATTTAATCCAATCAATTACCTGAAAGCGATAAAAGCACATTTTCAGTACAAAAAAGAGAAATTCAGTACCATGCATAAATCAGTACTGACTGAACGCATGGTACACAGCTACACTAACAAGAAAGGAGAATTTGAAATATTTCTAAAGATTTTTCTTGATTTACATATTATTTGGACCTCAAAGCAGAGGCAAGAAGTGACAAAATTTAGTAATATCTGGAATCTCTAAATCTATACTTCATCCCTCAAAAAATGGGCACTGCTTTTTGCTTTTTTTTTTGACAGCTTATTGGAATCACAAGAGAAGTATAACCAGGGTCAGTAAACTTTTTAAAAATGATATCCTAGGAAAGCGGACTTCTGTGAAAAATTTATAACAGCAGACATCTTTCTTGATAAAGGGAAGCAACTTTATTTTAAAATAAGATTTGAAAATATATTAGACATCCCCATGTATAAATCATGATTCAAAGGAGTTTTTTACATTACCACATTTAAAAATTTCGTCAGATAGGCATTCTATTTCCATTTTATATAGGAGTTGACAGAGCAACTAACTTGCCCAAGACCCCATAACTAGAAAGCAGAAGAGGCACATTTGAATCCAGGACTCTGACTCTACCTCCCATACCCCTTCCTTTGCATCTCTCCTGCCTATTTATTCTTGGAGAACCAGCGCAAGTCACCAAGTAACTTCCAGCATGGAAAATATCCCATGGCCAGGCAAGTTAGGAAGCTTAGATGGATATCATGAATTTTATTGGCCAGTGGGGATCCTGGCTGATTTTGGAGCCATAAACAGCTAGATGGGGAAAATACAGTGCATAAACTTGCTCTAGGGACACAGATTAATGGACAGTAGCTGCAGGTGATCTTAAATGCAGTTACGATGCTTCTCAAATTGTCCCTGGCCCGGTACGGACTCATCCAGCTCCTAGGATATGGAACTGTCCAGTTATCAGGGAAAAAAGAATTAGCAAAACAGGAGCAAGTAATTTTAAAATTAAGTGCTCTAAGAAATTGAGAGCAGCTTCAGGCCCTTCATCTGAGTAGCTGAATAACAAAGCTCAAGACTTTAAGCCAGGAATTTTGGGAGGGAAGTTAGGTGTGTATCCATGTATGTACAAGATATATACAGACACACTTCATTAGCCTACAGTTGAAGCAGAGAGAGAAATGGAGGGTCACAGGAGGTAGTAATGTAGAAAATTTTTAAAAAGTTATCTGTAGGGCTTCCCTGGTGGCACAGTGGTTGAGAGTCCGCCTGCCGATGCAGGGGACACGGGTTCGTGCCCTGGTCCAGGAAGATCCCACATGCCGTGGAGCGGCTGGGCCCGTGAGCCATGGCCACTGAGCCTGCGCGTCTGGAGCCTGTGCTCCGCAACGGGAGAGGCCACAGCAGTGAGAGGCCCGTGTACCACAAAAAAAAAAAAAAAAAAAAAAAAAGTTATCTGTAGACAGGAGCAGCGATATATAGCCAGGAAGCAAGGAACCCTCTCTGCGCAACAAAAGGGACCCAGTGAATGAGGAGAAAAGGGGTGAGAAAGGCTTGTTGTGCCTTTGTTTCTGATGGTGAATTTAACCCTCATTGCTGGGGCTGGGAGGGTAAGAAGAAGGACCCAAAAAAAGGATAACTTCAGCCTCCATATAACACCTTTGAGATCCAGAAGTAGTTAATAGTCACCTCTGCTCCATGGGCCTGTGGGAATATTCCTGGGTTTCCAAGAACCTCTTTGGCAGGCAGGCAGGCAGTCTGTACAAAATCCCCTACTGGCAGTCAGTTACTCCTTGGCTCAATCTACGAGGTCTTGAGCTCTCTCTGGCCCCCTCAGAGATGCTATTGTCTAAGGAGGTAGAAATATAGAGCAATAAAAAGAGCCTGAAAACTGGCCAGACTAGAGTTTAGATCCTGGCTCCTGCATTTAGATCTCACTTTTGCTGTATGACCCAAGCCTCTTCCTTGAGCCTCTGAATCCTCCGTGTTAGAATGCTGATGACACATGTACCTCTGGGGGTCATGAATACTAAGAAGATAATGCCTGTCAAGTGTTTGACACTGTATCTTCTCACGCAAGTTAGATGTTCCATACGTGACAACAACAAAATCGTCTTCACCACCATTATTATGAACTATCAGTAGATTTCAGCCTTGGCTGCATTTTACAACTACATGGAGGAGAGGGTCTAAATAATACCAATGACTTGGCACCAACCCAGATTACTTGGGTGGAAATCTGGAGCCCAGGCATGTTTTATTTTAAAGTCCCCCAGGTGACTCTAACATTCAGCTTTGGCTGAGAACTACTGATCCATCATGAGTCAATTCCTTGACTCGTTTCTACAGCAGCTCTTACTCCCTCTGGAACGACCCACCTTTAAAGCTGACAAGGGCATCGTTCTGTACTCAGATGGATTTAAGATGAGTTTCTGAAATTTGAGCTTCAAGCTTCCTCACTTCCATGAGCCCCTTCTAAGGCCCTGTATTCATAATTTTGTATTATTTTTATTAAATATGGTTTCCTTCATTGGATTAGTTTTGAGCTCCATGAAAGCCAAATCCCTAAAACTTTGTTCAACTTTTCTTGACATGAACAACCAGCAGAGGACCACAAATGCTTAGCTTGTGCCTGGACTGAATCTGCTGTTCAAACTTGGCATTGATTGTACTATTTGTTGGCCCTCTCTGAATATCTGAAGACTTGGCGTTACCTTGAATTCCTATTAACTATCATTAAGTCCTTTGTCCCTTAAAATTGACTCTTCTAGTCTTTCTATTTTTAGCCTGTCAAAGAGCTGGCCCAGCTGGACAAACTACCTCAAGCACCAGCTGAGAGATGACCTGACTAGTCCGTATTTGTACATTATATACATACGAATATGAGAAAATCTGGAAGATATTTGTAGCAAGCTGACTATTATTTCTGGTCTCTTTCCAGAACTCAGAGTAAAAATTAACATTTCCTAAAAGTAACGCTACTCATTGACCTCCAGTCCAGTCTCTTATTTTCTTATCTAATAAAAATAACCATGTTTTTAAATTTTTATGAGAAATTTTCTTTCACTATCTACCCAGAATCAAAACAGCCCTATTTCTCTCAATCTTCCATTCCCTAAAAGCTTAATTATCTTGTTGTCCATTAGTGTTCTTGAAAGAAACTTTTACCTCAAATGAATTACATCAACTATTCACTTGATTCATAAATGCGATTTTGAAAGAGGCACTGTTCTTACTATGCTATTAGAATTTCGGGTTTGTCTCTCTACATAAAGTGGTATGTTTTTCAGTATGATCCTCCTAGAAGAAAAAAATAAAACCTCACGACCTAAAATATTCTGTTATTTCAAAGGCTGACAGTTCAATTCTCTGTCGAGAGACGTAGGGTCAAGCTGCACGAGTTAAAGTAGCAGATTTCAGCCCAGTGTAATTTGGTAAGGATGGAGGGGAAAAGGAGCAGCAAATCATTCCCTCCCGTAGGGACACACATGTCTACTGATGCCTTGAACTGTGTTTTTTTTCAAGGAGATAAATATCCATTGGATGAGGGTATCATTTTACATTAGAAACAAAAATTAATAAGTAGAAAGTAGGGAATTTAAGGAATGGGACCCCACGTTGGGAAGGTAGAAGGTTTGGAAAGGTCAGGAAAGGTTTAGAAGCTGGCCTCAGGTGCCCTGGAGAAGACAGCATTGGGAAAGCCAGGGAGCATATCACATTAGATAGTGGTTTGGCACAGTGTGACTGCAAATATTTTCGTATTTCTTCTCTTTGGAACAGAAACGAATTTTGAGGGAATTGTTAAGAAATAGGCAGTAATTTCAAAAGTACAAAACTTTAAAAATAGATGTTTTTAGGTAATTTCCAAAATGTCACTTTAAGCAGATGGCTGTTTTTGTTTTTTAGTTTTTTGGTTTGTTTTTTACTAAATCATCATCCTGGGTTTAAACTATTGACATCATACTAATCCAGACAGCAAATATTCCTGTTACTTCATTAGGAATCTTTATCATTTAGCAATAAGGAAATCAGAGCTAAACCTTGAAAAATAAAATGAAAACATTTACCAATTCCAATGAATCATCTCTCCCACCTTCTTTTTTTCTCAGTATATATATTTTAAAATTACTTCATATTTTTAGTATTTTTGTTTCATTTGTTATCTTCTTTGACCATCCCTTAGTTAAGAGTGTTGTTTTTCCTTGACTTAAAAGGTTTTCAATACCTGGGGAGCCACTAAATGTCACAGAGCGTATCTGTTCATCTACACCCAATAGAAATGTGGCTGCATCTTACAGGAAATGGCATCTGAGTTTTGCTGAGTCTTGATGAAAATTTCTAAGTTATTTAATTTGCAAATAAATGTTTTCATCTACCTTGAAAGGCCTAATTGATACAGCTTCAGCATTAGCTCAGTGAAAATAGGCCTATTTTTGCAAATTTTCCTTTTGTAGCTCTTTGCTGTTTACCACCAGGTAACAAAATTGTGCGCTTACATGGGGAAGTAGCTTAAATATGGTGCCAGCTGTGGCATATGACTGCCTCGGGCAGTTAGCGGTGTCTCCACGGATACCTCTGGGAGAGAAAATCATCACTCAATCTAACCATAAAAGCTACAGAGAGACAAAAATCAATCAACCTTAAAGAATAAAGAAAAATATCATGTATCATAAATATACAGTGGAAGCTATACATTAATGATAGGTACATATTTATTTCCTAGACTTATAGTTTAGCGTATTTCCAAATACTATGCATTTAACATTTGTATATACATATGACGTGTGTATACATACGATGCATTTAACGTGTATATACATATGTGTATATACCTAAGTGTTAAGCAATAACAAACATCCTAATACCCAGGCACAAAACAATTATTAAATAAAATTTTATATGTTAAATCCTTTTGCAGATGAGAATAACAAACTTGGAGGCAAAGCAAAGTTCGTGCTTAAATGCATATCATTACAGCACACTGTGTGTGAGTCTGCATTTTAATAAGATCACTGAAGACTCAGAAATGTTTTGCAAATTGGCTCCAGTCTACAGATCGTTAAAATTTTTGGTCATATTTGCTTTACTCTATGTACCCGGATACCGTTTCAACTTTTTAGGTGTTTGCCTCTGTTTTTCTCCAAAGGTTACAGATTTCGGAGTTTTGAAAATTAGAAAGATTTAAAGATAAACTTTCATTACTATCACCTTGTAAATCATAACTCAGCTCCCAAAAAATAATTTAGAACCTAAGTAAAACGTACTAACTTGTTCCAAATCCGTACTTCCACAATATCTACTTTCAATGATACCCCATTCCCCATTTTATTCTTTGCATTGGATAAAGTGATACACTCCTCAAGATATTTTCTATAATTTAAGAATGTTAAAAATGCAAAAAATCAGAACGACTACATGCTCTTAATCTTGAGAAAAGCAATCATATTACATATAAAATGTCATCCTTAGAAGACCAATGTCAAGGACTAAGGGAAATACATGCATGCAAACATACATGCATACTTACATGCATACATAATACACATATTTAGGGGTGGTAGAAATTTGGGCAGGTAATTTCTTTCCCTCTATCACAAAACCCAGGCTTGGTTTCCTGCTTATCAGCTATTAAATAAACAAGCAACATCAATAAAAACAGAACAGATGATTATTTTCAGCTAGAATTAACCTTCCTTCCTACTTCTCAGAGTTATCTAGAAAGGTGTGACAACCATGCTCGAGATACCACATCAGAATGATCTGTTCTCATGATGATAGACTAGGTCCTAGAACAGGAATTGTATAAGCATGATAAAATCTGCTCTCAAAAGCACTTCTAAAGGCAGGTTGTGCCCCCCCTTGTGATCTTCATATGAAGCTGAAAGAGGAAAATGAGTTGAGGATGCAGAGGTACGAGATCCATATATGAGTTTTATTGCCCTAAAATATATATTTTATAAGTGACCTTTCATGGGCTCTGAAAGGGGTGCTCATTCCTTATTTATGGAGAAGAAAAGGCACATTAAATTGAAAACCCTCTTCCCTAAAGAAATAGTTTCTTGGTTTCAATAAGGTCACAACAAAACTAATAGTGAAAATATTCCCACTAAATTTACAAACTTAAAGGAAACTCATACAAAACTTAAGTGAACGTGTCCATAATTTTCAGCAATTAGAAATAGTTACTTCTTATTAAGAGCAATGGAAATGTATCAATCATACTTGAGGGAACTTCACTACTGTGGTTAGTATTGCTTACTCTTTATGATCAGCGTTAGGCACTCTTGCAGGTTTCTCTCATTCCATACTTCCATTTCTATTAAATTCAGTTAATTGGTGATAACCTTTCTTCCGAAAGGTACACAAGATTTATTGTTTGGGTATTCCTCTGATCTACACTTCCAACCCACCTGCCTCTGCAATTACCCCTGCCGTTCTCAGTGCCTCACAGTTCATGGAAGAAAAACATGGATGCAACAGAGCAGAAACACTTTCACCTTCTCATCGCTAAACCTGCCAGTCTCTCTGCATCTGTATGCACATTCTTTGCACTCCTGGTCTGGAAGACACATCCTGGCCCTGCTCAGATGGAAGTCTGCTCTCTTCACTTGAGCCCCGGTTCTCCACCCAATACACCTCTTGGGGACATCACTCCGTCAATTACCCCCTTCTCTCCTGCATCTTCATTTGTTCTCTTTCAGCTGGAGTATTTCCGTGAGCATACAAACTTCGCTAAGGTCTTTTTCTTAGAAAATCCATTTCTGGTCTCCTCATTCCTTCCTTCTCGACCACTGCCCTTCTCTGCTCACTTTCTCAGTAAAACTTATCAAAAGAGTGGTTCACTGGAGTTTGCATTTTATTGTCTCCCATTCACTCTTCCATAGTCAGGTTTCAGTCCCCTCTCCTCCACTGAACTGCTTTTACCAAGCCTACCAGTGACATTTTTTTTTTTTGTGGTACGCGGGCCTCTCACTGTTGTGGCCTCTCCCGTTGCGGAGCACAGGCTCCGGACGCGCAGGCTCAGCGGCCATGGCTCACGGGCCCAGCCGCTCCGCGGCTGTGGGATCTTCCCGGACCGGGGCATGAACCCGTGTCCCCTGCATCGGCAGGCGGACTCTCAACCACTGAGCCACCAGGGAAGTCCTACCAGTGACATTCTTATTGGCAGCCCTCATTGTTCAGTAGGAGCTTATACCAATACCTTTGACTGTCTTCTCTTGATTGAAACTTTTTTTTCTTACAGGTTTCTGTGACAGTGCCCTCTTCTGGTTTTCCATTGAGTTCAGTACGTAATGAAAAGTCATTCTGTGACACACCTACACCAAAGGGTGTGCATAGGTCTTTTCTGGACTCTTTTCTTCCAGAGCTCTACAAGACAGGCTCCCCCTGAGACCTATTCTTTCTTTTTTTATTCTCTCTCTGGAGGTGATGCCAGCCATAGTATTAATTAATAGCTATCCATCGAAGACCCCTGGACTTACAGTTTTGACTCAAACTTCTTTCCTTCATCTCCAGACAAAGCCCAATAGCATCCTTGACCTCTCTATATGAAAATATTTGGTCTCTTTGTGCAAAACTGTTCTTTCCACAGACTTCCATTTCTTGCTGTACTCTACCAGCTTCCCCCTGCTGCTCAAATGAAAAATCGACATTTCCCTCCCCTCCAGATCCCGCCTAGGAGTAATACCCATTCGATTTGCTTCCAAAAGGTGTTTAGAACCTTTCTTCTCTCCAGCTCCAATACTATCACCTTAGTCCAAGTCACACTCATGTTGTTTCTGCCAACTGCCAGGTCCTCCTAAAGAGCTTCTTCCCTCTCCACCCATGTCCCCTTTAAAATCCATTCTCCTTACCAGCCAAAGCGATCTTTTGAAAATAGCAATAAGATCAGGTCACTGAGCTACTTAAACTTTTCAGTGCCTTTCCAGTGCTCTTTGAATGACAACATCCTTTCCATGGCTTCCCAAACACTTCCCAAATTACTTCTCTCACTTCATGTCTTACTAGTCACCATGTCACTTATGCTTCAGCACAACTGGTCTTCCTTCTGCTTCTCGAATGCGCCCAGCTTGTTTCCACATCGGGTAGCTGAATTTTCTCTTCCCTTTGCCATGAAAGAAAGCCCACACCTTCACATAATGGCTCCTTCTTACTGTTCAGTTTTCAACTTGCCTGTCACCTCCTGGAAGAAGCGTTCCGTATCTGCCCTCTCGAATATTGCACTCCCCCATCGTACTGAGAACTCACCACCACACTGCCTTTTTTACTTTTATCTATTAATCACTATCTGAAATGATTTTATTTAGTTTGTTACTCACAAGTTTATTGTCTTTTTCCCTTGTTGAGACTGTAAGCTTATTGAGAAGCTCAGGCACCTTTTCTGCCATGTTCAGAACCGTCTTCCAGCACATTAGGATAGTCTCTGGAACACTGTAAAGACAAAAAAATATATATATGTAACAGTTGAATAAGTGATCGAATGAATAGGGATGTTTTGCATGATGGATATCTAAAGTGAGAGGCTCTGTGCCAAGTCATCCATACACAGTATCCACAACCATCTGGAACTTCCTTGTTGTTATCATTTAACAACAGAATACAGGTGCTATAGAATACAATGAAACTTCAAAGGACAGGCATTTCTGAATTGATACAAACTCTACACTGCAATGTTGCTTCTCTTGTAGTTCCCAGTAATGACTCTACTGTTTTTTAGGAAATGTTTCAGTGATGGGAAGGAGAGCCACAGGGTGGTACAGTGTTCCAAAGGAAGGGTGATTTACTTGTATTTTGATTTAGATTAACTCAGTCAAATCACTCTTTTATAATAGGCTTCTGAAACCTGTTCCTTCCCCAATATCCTCCATCTTAGTAAACTGCACCACCTTTTTCACTTAGCTGCTCAAGCTGGAAGTGTGGAAAATATTCTTGACCCCCTCCTCACTCACTCCACCACCACCCAATCTATCATCAAGTTCTATTGATTCTACTTTCAAATATAATTTGAAAATACATGCTTTCCTTCCTATTTATTGTTACCATCATATCTAAGCCACCATTTTATTTTCCTTGAACCACAGCAATGTCCTGACTTTCATTCATATTCCTACCAAACCCATTCTCCATACAGTAATAGCAGTAGCCCCACTGACACTCTTAGTTACTTCAATAGCTGGAGGTGTTTGCCAATTCGGGCCCTTTACCCATGATGCTTTATCTGTCTAGAAAGCACTTCTCCTCCATTTTCATTGGGCCATGGCTTTCTTGTTCTTCAGGTATTAGTTATAGTTAGAGTGGATGCTCTGCTGTGCTGCCTTGATTCCTCTTTAGAACTGAAGTGCTTGCCCCGTGTTGCTGGGAGTGCTGGGGACTGAGTTTCTAACCAGGCGTTATCCTCATTTGAGAAGAGCAATCTTGCCCAAGATGATCTCTCTTGAGGGTCAGCCCATCCCAATGCCTGGGAAGGTGTATGGGGGCAGTGGATATTGTAGAAAGCCCAAGCCAGCCCCCCTTGCTTCAAGGCAGGGACAGCTCGGAGGGACCACCTCAGCTCTCGAGCTCTCCATAGGAATGGCTAAGCCTCTGTCGAAACTGCACCACAGTTCAACCTCTGCCCAATTCTGCTTCTCTCATCCCTCATCATGTCATCCTCAAAAATACTCCACAGTCAACCTCTTGACCTCAAATCTCAGAGTTTGTTTCCTAGGACCCCAATCTATGGTAACACCTGCTCCAAAAGTTCTTCTCTAACACCTGTAACCAATGTAAAATACCCCCAACTCCCACTAGCTCCACACATATCATTATTTTCCCTCACAGTATCCGATTCTTTTCCCTCATAAACCCTAATTCCCAAATTTGAAATTCTGCAGACTGAAAGTCCCATAGAGGCAAGAAACATCTCTATTACAGGGCTTGGTATTGAGTTTAAAAACCACACTTTTTTTTCATGGTAGACATCAATAAAACACTCTGTATTGTACTCATCCCTGATCTCCAGATTCCTCAAGGATGCCAGGGACCATTGCCACTACTGAGCAGAGGGTCATCACAGCTGTGACATTTCAAAGCCAAGTAGAACACAACAAAGTTGGACTTCACTGTTGCAAGGTAATCAGCTTAATAAAGATATTTTCATAAATTGAGCAAATATTTAAGATAATTAAAGACCTACAGTTACATATGATAGTGCCCCCTAAAGAAGGAACATACTGCATTTTTCAAACTCCAGTTTCTCAATACTCAAAGACACAGGTCAATTTTGCCTCTTACATTTCTGAATTTAGACCATACAGTCCTAGGGAGAAGGGACTATATTTTCGTTTCATTTTCTTAAAAAGATAGGAGGAAATAAAAACAGAGACTCTCCCACTCACCAGAGAAATGAAGTAAAAATACTTAGTGTATGTTTTTTCCGATTTCAGTTACAAAGGTAATATTCTTGCTGAGCAAAGTGATTTTATTCCTGACCTTGATCCAAGCCTCAAATCTAGCCCACAGCTATTGATGAATCACATTTCAAAAGTTTTCCAAGGTAATTATTATAAAAAGTCCATTTTAGGAGTCATCTTAAAGAACAATATCATATAAGGATAATAACTTGATTTTTTTTCCTTCTTTAGAGAATTTTACAGAGTAAAGGTCATTGGGTCCACTTTTTATAATTATCATAATCATTGGAACTATGAATATCATTCTCTATTCAAGTGTCTCAAATGCCTTATCCTCATTAAGTTTAATCAATTGAAACCCTTAGGCCTTGACCCTGAACTTGAAATATGCTTCCAGTATCTGTAAGTGAATAAATGTATGTCTGTATGTGTAAATGGGTTTAGTAGATTTTCTGTAAGTCACACATACCTTGGAAAAGAAAATGGAAAGTGGGAATTTTCACTTGTGGTAACTTCTAAATAATGATGATAACTTAAACAAGTAAACTCAAACTCAAGAAATTAGAAAGCATTTGAATTGACATAAACTATTGTCAAATAAAAAGAGTGAAGTACAAACTATGAGAATGAAAAAGGGCTAACAATTTCTTGCTTAAGAAAACTCACTAGTAAATGACCACTAGTTTTTCCATTTTTCCTTTAGAAACAATATAGTTCAAAGAATCCTAGACAAATTAGTGCTCTCAATTTAGAAATGTTCCCCAGTTGGCAAGAAAAAGAATTATTTAACAATTAGTTTTCACAAAATCCTGCTAATCATTTGCTCATGAAAAAGAATAAGTGTTAAAACTTCACAACATTCCAGAAAAAGATAGAAACACAAAGTTAAATGAAACTCTGAAGTAATCATTTCATTTAACACTATATTAATTTGTAATTTTTTACTGCTGAAAGTATATGTTAATAAACTATAAATGTTTATATACATGCAAAACACAAAAAGGGAAAAGTACGTCCCTTGCCCTCAATGAGTATGGCTCATTTTTGCATGAACCACTGGATCAAAAATGCTTCGCGATTGTGGGCCAGAAACACATAGGTTCCTTGCAGTGCACATTTTAGATCCAGTGGTTCATGCTTCTTTGGATTATAACATAAATATTGTAATATCTACAGAGAACTAAATCTGGAAGATTATATACTAAAATTTTGAAGAGATTATTACCACAGACTAGAACTTTCTGCTACATTTCCAAAGAATTTATATTTTTTATAATTAACAAACATTTTTGCAAGCAGGAAAATATAAAAAGAAAAGTGTTTTTTATTGAAATGGATAATTGGAACTGAGCAAGCAATCTGGGGAAATGTATCTGTTAGTATTTGGTATAAAGTGAAAATTTCTATTCAGTTTTTTTATTTTTATATACATAGAATATGTGTGTGATTTTTCAGTGTCTGAATTAAGGTTTCATTAAGATCTCATTTTCATCAAGGATACATTCATTTGAAGAAAAATCTGCCAACCAAAACGAAAATCCTTAAATCACAGATATCATTGCCAAAGTCAAAGAGCATATGTGTAGTGTGTATTCTCTAGCCAAGCTGAAACTGATCCAAGCTGTGTTCTTTGTCATAGTCATACATGGAAAGAAAAAAAATAGCAAAAAAACCCTTGAAATGTAAAAATGTTCTCTAGTTTTCCTATTTCGTCTGGAATAAAATCAGAGGTGCCCTGCCAACCCTCTCCCATATCAGCTAGAGTAGCAACAAACCTAGTTGCAAAATTGGTAAAGTTAGGGGTGACTATTACCATCTTAAGAGTCAACACATAAAAAGAATATACTGGGAGACAGGAGAAGATGGCGGAAGAGTAGGACGCGGCTATCACCTTCCTCCCCACAGATACACCAGAAATACATCTACACGTGGAACAACTCCTACAGAACGCCTACTGAACGCTGGCAGAAGACCTCAGACCTCCCAAAAGGCAAGAAACTCCCCACGTACCTGCGTAGGGCAAAAGCAAAAAGAATAAACAGAGACAAAAGAATCGGGACGGGACCCGCACCAGTGGGAGGGAGCTGTGAAGGAGGAAAGCTTTCCATACACTAGAAGCCCCTTCGCGAGCGGAGACTGTGGGTGGCGGAGCAGGGAAGCTTCAGAGCCGTGGAGGAGAGCGCAGCAACAGGGCTGCGGAGGGCGAAGCGAGGAGATTCCCGCGCAGAGAATCAGTGCCGACCGGCACTCACCAGCTCGAGAGGCTTGTCTGCTCACCCTCCAGGGCAGGCTGGGCTGGGAGTTGAGGCTCGGGCTTCAGTCGGAGCGGAGCGCCGGGAGAGGACTGGGGTTGGCGGCGTGAACACAGCCTGCAGGGGGTTGGTGCACCACGGCTAGCCGGGAGGGAGTCCGGGGAAAAGTCTGGACCTGCCGAAGAGGCAAGAGACTTTTTCTTCCCTCTTTGATTCATGGTCCGGGAGGAGAGGGGATTAAGAGCGCTGCTTAAAGGAGCTCCAGAGACGGGCGCGAGCCGCGGCTGACAGTGCGGACCCCAGAGAGGGGCATGAGACGCTAAGGCTGCTTCTGCCGCCACCAAGAAGCCTGTGTGCGAGCACAGGTCACTATCCACACCCCCCTTCCGGGGAGCCGGTGCAGCCGGCCACTGCCAGGGTCCCGTGATCCAGGGGCAACTTCCCCGGGAGAACGCACGGCGCGCCTCAGGCTGGGGCGACATCACGCCAGCCTCTGCTGCAGCAGGCTCGCCCGCCTCCGAACCCCTCCCTCCTCCCGGCCTGAGTGAGCCAGAGCCCCCAAATCAGCGGCTCCTTTAACCCCGTCCTGTCTGAGAACAACAGACGCCCTCAGGCGACCTATACGCAGAGGCGGGGCCAAATCCAAAACTGAACCCCAGGAGCTGTGAGAACAAAGAAGAGAAAGGGAAATCTCTCCCAACAGTCTCAGGAGCAGTGGATTAAAGCTCCACAATCAACTTGATGTACCCTGCATCTGTGGAATACATGAATAGACAACGAATCATCCCAAATTGAGGAGGTGGACTTTGGGAGCAAGATAGATTATTTTTTCCCCTTTTCCTCTTTTGGTGAGTGTGTATGTGTATGCTTCTGTGTGAGATTTTGTCTGTAGAGCTTTGCTTTCACCATCTGTCCTAGGGTTCTGTCTGTCCGTTTTTTTTTTTTTCACTTTTTAAAATTTTTTTCTTAATATTTTTTATTTTAATAACTTTATTTTATTTTACATTTATTTTATTTTATCCTCTTCCTTCCTTCCTCCTTCCCTCCTTCCCTCCCTCCTTCCCTCCCTCCCTCTCTCACTCTCTCTCTCTCTCTCTCTTTCTTTCTTTCTATTTTTTCTCCCTTTTATTCTGAGCCGTGTGGAGGACAGGCTCTTACTGCTCCAGTCAGGCGACAGGGCTGTGCCGCTGAGGTTGGAGAGCCAACTTCAGGACACTGGTCCACAAGAGACCTCCCAGATCCACGTAATATCAAACGGTGAAAATCTCCCAGATATCTCCATCTCAACACCAACACCCAGCTTCACTCAACGACCAGCAAGCTAGAGTGATGGACACCCTATGCCAAACAACTAGCAAGACAGGAACACAGCCCCATCCATTAGAAAAGAGGCTGCCTAAAATCATAATAAGGCCACAGACACCCCAAAACACACCACCAGATGTGGACCTGCCCACCAGAAAGGACAAGATCCAGCCTCATCCACCAGAACACAGGCACTAGTCCCCTCCACCAGGAAGCCTACACAACCCACTGAACCAACCTTAGCCACTGGGGACAGACACCAAAAACAACAGGAACTATGAAACTGCAGCATGCGAAAAGGAGACCCCAAACACAGTAAGATAAGCAAAATGAACAGACAGAAAAACACACAGCAGATGAAGGAGCAAGGTAAAAACCCACCAGACCTAACAAATGGAGAGAAAATAGGCAGTCTACCTGAAAAAGAATTCAGCATAATGATAGTAAAGATGATCCAAAATCTTGGAAATAAAATAGACAAAATGCAAGAAACATTTAACAAGGACCTAGAAGAACTAAAGAGGAAACAAGCAACAATGAACAACACAATAAATGAAATTAAAAATACTCTAGAAGGGATCAATAGCAGAATAACTGGGGCAGAAGAACAGATAAGTGACATGGAAGATAAAATAGTGGAAATAACTACTGCAGAGCAGGATAAAGAAAATAGAATGAAAAGAACTGAGGATAGTCTCAGAGACCTCTGGGACAACGTTAAACGCACCAACATTCGAATTATAGGGGTCCCAGAAGAGGAAGAGAAAAAGAAACGGACTGAGAAAATATTTGAAGAGATTATAGTTGAAAACTTCCCTAATATGGGAAAGGAAATAGTTAATCAAGTCCAGGAAGCACAGAGAGTCCCATACAGGATAAATCCAAGGAGAAACATGCCAAGACACATATTTATCAAACTGTCAAAAATTAACTACAAAGAAAACATATTAAAAGCAGCAAGGGAAAAACAACAAATAACACACAAGGGAATCCCCATAAGGTTAACAGCTGATCTTTCAGCAGAAACTCTGCAAGCCAAAAGGGGGTGGCAGGAGAAAAACCTGCAACCAAGATTACTCTACCCAGCAAGGATCTCCTTCAGATTTGATGGAGAAATTAAAACCTTTACAGACAAGCAAAAGCTGAGAGAATTCAGCACCACCAAACCAGCTTTACAACAAATGCTAAAGGAACATCTCTAGGCAAGAAACACAAGAGAAGGAAAAGACCTACAATAACGAACCCAAAACAATTAAGAAAATGGGAATAGGAACATACATATCGATAATTACCTTAAATGTAAATGGATTATATGCTCCCACCAAAAGACACAGACTGGCTTAATGGATACAAAAACAAGACCTGTATATATGCTGTCTATAAGAGACCCACTTCAGACCTAGGGACACATACAGACTGAAAGCGAGGGGATGGAAAAAGATATTCCATGCAAATGGAAATCAGAAGAAAGCTGGAGTAGCAATTCTCATATCAGACAACATAGACTCTAAAGATTATTACAAGAGACAAAGAAGGACACTACATAATGATCAAGGGATCGATCCAAGAAGAAGATATAACAATTGTAAATATTTATACACCCAACATAGGAGCACCTCAATATATAAGGCAAATACTAACCACCATAAAAGGGGAAATCGACAGTAACACAATCATATTATGGGACTTTAACACCCCACTTTCACCAATGGACAGATCATCCAAAATGAAAATAAATAAGGAAACACAAGCTCTAAATGATACATTAAACAAGATGGACTTAATTGATATTTATAGGACATTCCATCCAAAAACAACAGAATACACATTTTTCTCAAGTGCTCATGGAACATTCTCCAGGATAGATCACACCTTGGGTCACAAATACAGCCTTGGTAAATTTAAGAAAATTGAAACCATATCAAGTATCTTTTCTGACCACAATACTATGAGACTAGATATCAATTACAGGAAATATCTGTAAAAAATACAAACACATGGAGGCTAAACAATACACTACTTAATAATGAAGTGATCACTGAAGAAATCAAAGAGAAAATCAAAAACTACGTAGAAACAAATGACAATGGAGACACAACGACCCAAAACCTATGGGATGCAGCAAAAGCAGTTCTAAGAGGGAAGTTTATAGCAATACAATCTTACCTTAAGAAACAGGAAACATCTCAAATAAACAACCTAACATTGCACCTAAAGCAATTAGAGAAAGAAGAACAAAAAACCCCCAAAGTTAGCAGAAGGAAAGAAATCATAAATAAATGAAAAAGAAGTGAAGGAAATGATAGCAAAGATCAATAAAACTAAAAGCTAGTTCTTTGAGAAGATAAACAAAATTGATAAACCATTTGCCAGACTCATCAAGAAGAAAAGGGAGAAGACTCAAATCAATAGAATTAGAAATAAAAGAGGAGAAGTAACAACTGACAATGCAGAAATACAAAAGATAATGAGAGATTACTACAAGCAACTAGATGCCAATAAAATGGACAACCTGGAAGAAATGGACAAATTCTTAGAAATGCACAAACTTCCAAGACTGAACAAGGAAGAAATAGAAAATATGAACAGACCAATCACAAGCACTGAAATTGAAACTGTGATTAAAAATTGTCCAACAAACAAAAGCCCAGAACCAGATGGCTTCACAGGCGAATTCTATCAAACATTTAGAGAAGAGCTAACACCTATCCTTCTCAAACTCTTCCAAAATATAGCAGAGGGAGGAACACTCCCAAACTCATTCTACAAGGCCACCATCACCCTGATACCAAAACCAGACAAAAATGTCACAAAGAAAGAAAACTAAAGGCCAGTATCACTGATGAACATAGATGCAAAAATCCTCAAGAAAATACTAGCAAACAGAATCCAGCAGCACATTAAAAGGATCATACAGCATGATCAAGTGGGGTTTATCCCAGGAATGCAAGGATTCTTCAATATACGCAAATCAATCAACGTGATACACCATGTTAACAAATTGAAGGAGAAAAACCATATGATCATCTCAATAGATGCAGAGAAAGCTTTTGACAAAATTCAACACCCATTTATGATAAAAACCCTGCAGAAAGTAGGCATAGAGGGAACTTTCCTCAACATAATAAAGGCCATATATGACATGCCCACAGCCAACATCATCCTCAATGGTGAAAAACTGAAAGCATTTCCACTAAGATCAGGAACAAGACAAGGTTGCCCACTCTCACCACTCTTATTCAACATAGTTTTGGAAGTTTTAGCCACAGAAATCAGAGAAGAAAAAGAAATAAAAGGAATCCAAATCAGAAAAGAAGAAGTAAAGCTGTCACTGTTTCCAGATGACATGATACTATACGTAGAGAATCCTACAGATGCTACCAGAAAACTATTAGAGCTAATCAATGAATTTGGTAAAATAGCAGGATACAAAATTAATGCACAGAAATCTCTGGCATTCTTATACACTAGTGATGAAAAATCTGAAAGTGAAATTAAGAAAACACTCCCATTTATAACTGCAACAAAAAGAATAAAATATCTAGGAATAAACCTACCTAAGGAGACAAAAGACCTGTATGCAGAAAATTATAAGACACTGACGAAAGAAATTAAAGATGATACAAATAGATGGAGAGATATACCATGTTCTTGGATTGGAAGAATCAACATTGTGAAAATTCCTACCCAAAGCAATCTACAGATTCAACGCAATCCCTATCAAACTACCACTGGCAATTTTCACAGAACTAGAACAAAAAAGTTCACAATTTTTATGAAAACACAAAAGACCCCGAATAGCCAAAGCAATCTTTAGAACGAAAAACAGAGCTGGAGGAATCAGGCTCCCTGACTTCAGACTATACTACAAAGCTACAGTAATCAAGACAGTATGGTACTGGCACAAAAACAGAAATATAAATCAATGGAACAGGATAGAAAGCCCAGAGATAAACCCACGCACATATGGTCACCTTATCTTTGATAAAGGAGGCAAGAATATACAGTGGAGAAAAGACAGCCTCTTCAATAAGTGGTGCTGGGAAAACTGGACAGGTACATGTAAAAGTATGAAATTAGAATACTCCCTAACACCATACACAAAAATAAACTCAAAATGGATTAAAGACCTAAATGTAAGGCCAGAAACTATAAAACTCTTAGAGGAAAACATAGGCAGAACACTCTATGACATAAATCACAGCAAGATCCTTTTTGACCCACCTCCTAGAGAAATGGGAGGTGGGTCCCATTTCTCTATTTTTGTTAACAAAAATAAACAAATGGGACCTAATGAAACTTCAAAGCTTTTGCACAGCGAAGGAAACCATAAACAAGATGAAAAGACAACCCTCAGAATGGGAGAAAATATTTGCAAATGAAGCAAATGACAAAGGATTAATCTCCAAAATTTACAAGCAGCTAGCTCATGCAGCTCAATAACAAAACAACAAACAATACAATCCAAAAATGGGCGGAAGACCTAAATAGACATTTCTCCAAAGAAGATATACAGATTGCCAACGAACACATGAAAGAATGCTCAGCATCATTAATCATTAGAGAAATGCAAATCAAAACTACAATGAGATATCATCTCACACCAGTCAGAATGGCCACCATCAAAAAATCTAGAAACAATAAATGCTGGAGAGTGTGTGGAGAAAACGCAAAACTCTTGCACTGCTGGTGGGAATGTATATTGATACAGCCAGTATGGAGAACAGTATGGAGGTTCCTTAAAAAACTACAAATAGAGCTACCATACGACCCAGCAATTCCACTACTGGGCATATACCCTGAGAAAACCATAATTCAAAAAGAGTCATGTACCAAAATGTTCATTGCAGCTCTATTTACAATAGCCAGGACATGGAAGCAAGCTAAGTGTCCATCAACAGATGAATGGATAAAGAAGATGTGGCACATATATACAGTGGAATATTACTCAGCCATGAAAAGAAACGAAATTGAGTTATTTGTAATGAGGTGGATGGACCTAGAGTCTGTCATACAGAGTAAAGTAAGTCAGAAAGAGAAAAACAAATACCATATGCTAACACATATATATGGAATCTAAGAGAGAAAAAAAAGGTCATGAAGAACCTAGGGGTAAGATGGGAATAAAGATACAGATCTACTAGAGTATGGACTTGAGGATATGGGGAGGGGGAAGGGTAAGCTGTGACAAAGTGAGAGAGTGGCATGGACATATATACACTACCGAACGTAAAATATATAGCTAGTGGGAAGTGGCTGCATAGCACAGGGAGATCAGCTAGGTGGTTTGTGACCACCTAGATGGGTGGGATAGGGAGGGTGGGAGAGAGGGAGACGCAAGAGGGAAGAGATATGGGAACATATGTATATGTATAACTGATTCACTTTGTTATAAAGAAGAAACTAACACACCATTGTAAAGCAATTATACTCCAATAATGATGTTTTTAAAAAAAAACACAATGAGATACTACTTTATACCCATTAGGGTAGTTATAATAAAAAAGAAAAAAAGGAAAAGTGAGGAGGTAGAGAGATGGAAACCTTTGTTTATTGCTGGTAGGAATGTAAAATGGTCCAAATGCTGTGGAAAACAGCTTGGTGGTTTCTCAAAAGGTTCCACAAAAATAAAGAAAGAAAGAAAGAAAGAAGAATATACTGTCGGGTTCAAATCTTAGAAAGATGAGCATTTCCCTTCCAGGTACAATTTGTTTGACTAAGACTGTAATTAGTTTACAACTTTTTAGGGACAGATATTTTGCATGATGCAAGCACACTTATCTATCACTTATATTTAAAATTGGAAAATATATTTCTACTCTTTTTTCTTTTTTTTTTTTTTTTTCCGGTACGCGGGCCTCTCACTGTTGTGGCCTCTCCCGTTGCGGAGCACAGGCTCCGGACGCGCAGGCTCAGCGGCCATGGCTCACGGGCCCAGCCGCTCCGCGGCATGTGGGATCTTCCCAGACCGGGTTATGAACCCATGTTCCCTGCATCGGCAGGTGGACTCTCAACCACTGCGCCACCAGGGAAGCCCTACTCTGTTTTCTTTTGATATTAGCTGCTACAAAGGAAGTTATAATCCATCACCCGTAGTAAATCTGTGGTGTTGGAGAAGATAGTTTGAAAACATGTGAAATATTCATTCATTTATTCACTCATTCATTTAACAAATATTAATTGAACATCCTATATATTCTAGGCATTGCAATGGACAGTAAGCAGGAAAAAGCCTGCAAGGACCTCAGATGTGCAGATGTAAGTCAGCTTTATAGAAGGATTGTCTTCAAGAATGAAGGACGATTCACCAAGTGGGAAAAGGGATATTGCAGCAGAAGTTCACAATGTCCAAAGGCAAGGAATTCTGAAGCATAAACCCTTACACAAGGAACTGCAAGTACTTAGGTTGAACCTAAATATGCTATGAACAGAATTTGTTATTTTGTAGCTCAAAAATGATAGAATATCCACAATTTTAAAAGGCTTATCTTCCTAGTTGAGAATGACTCAAATGGAGTGTGTACGTGGGGGACAGGGCAGAAGAAGGAGCTAGAGACATAGGTAGCAACTATTATGTTGAGCCTTGTTTGACATGCTTAGGAATTTGGACTGAACTGTCAACATCCATGCTTTTCAGACTTTAAGTGCATATCAATTATTGGGGCTTATTGCTAAAATGCAGATTCTGATTCAGGAGGTGTGGGGTAGGGCTTGGGATTCTGCATTCCTAACAAGCTCCCCAGGTATGCCCAGGCTGCTGGTACTAGGATTGTACTTTAAATAGCAAGGCTCTAGGGCAGTAAGTTTCAAAATTTCTGGTGAATAAGAGCCAACTGGGAAACCTGTTAAAATGCAGATTTGTGGGCATTTTACTGATTCCATGGATCTGGAGTAGGTCCAAGAACGTACACTTTTTTGTTGAGTACTCTGAGTGGTATTAAAGGAGGTGATCTTTCACTTAGGGACACTGAAAAGTGGAAAGTAGGAAGATGTGTTCATTCTTGTACTGTAAATAGCCAAAGAGATATCAAGATGAAGGAAGGGTGCAGAGGACAAATTATTTATTCAAAAAAATAAGGCAAGAGAAAGCCATGTGGAAGTGTACAGGGAGACCCTCAATCAGAAAAAAATAATGCCCCAAAGGACAACAGCCTAACACCTTTGAAGAGTATCAGTAACTCTGACTGCCTGCAGTGCAATTTCATGATTCTCTCCTATGGCTGAATCTTGGCCCCGTGAAATGAATGTACCAATTTGTACTTTAAGACTGGCCTAGTGATGTATCCAAGGATCCTGCTACTAATTATAGTTCATCGTCCTTGGAAAGAAAATATGACATAGGCATAAATTTACCCAGGATAAAAACAAACGCACAGATGTTTCTGTAGCCTGCATTTCGTGCTGCTGAGTGTGGTCTCAGCAGAGATGAATGCTCCTTAGAGCCACATAAAATATCTCTACATTGTGTGTACTCTACACTCAGTTTAGGTTGCCTAAATGGGTTTAGGTTGCTCAACAGATATTATAAATATGCCAAATGAGGAAACTTTATGTTACTGTTTTCTAACTTTGGTTGAACATTCATAACGTCAAAACAATACCATTGTGTTTCTGCAAACTGAACTTAATGTCGTCCTCTGTGAAGTTTCATAATATTACCATGCCCAGGGAAGACCTGGAGCAAAGGCAGGTACGGATGAACAGCTGTTACCATATAAGCCTGGTGGCTGGGATGAATCAAATTGGACATGGGCTTCCCTGGTGGCGCAGTGGCTGAGAGTCCGCCTGCCGATGCAGGGGACACGGGTTTGTGCCCCGGTCCGGGAAGATCCCACATGCCGCGGAGCGGCTGGGCCCGTGAGCCATGGCCGCTGAGCCTGCGCGTCCGGAGCCTGTGCTCTGCAACGGGAGAGGCCACAGCAGTGAGAGGCCCGCGTACCGCAAAAAAAAAGAAAAAAATTGGACAAAGGATTAATGAGCCTCTTAATCAAAGTGGTAGGTACCAAGAGGTAGTGCCAAGGTAAGATTTGATAAAATTTTGGCTTTTCAGTGTTCTGGAGTTTTGAATATACTGATATAAAATTAGAGATTTAGATTGGTTGTCCAAATACTAGATTTTATCCACTGCCTTTTTTGAAGTAGGGCTGGGAAGAAAAATGTAGTAGTATAAAGGGATTTTGCCATTTAATATCATTTTTTTCATTTTTTAAAATTCGACAATGTACTTTTATCATCACAAACATTTTAACAAATGAATAGAATTTTTACAAAGTCAGGAATCACTGGCTGATAAAGGCCTAGCTTGTGAATTGAAAAAGAAATGGAGAACAAAGCACACATTGGGCTATCTCCTTGATTTTGTTACTATTTCAGTCCTACCTAAAATAACTTTAAAGCGTCCATGACCTCTGCAGCAGATCATATGCCCAAAGATAACTGCAATGATAATTTGCATCCCGTGTGCTCTCCTCAAATGTGATCCTGACACTCCACCAACAAGAGGCGGAGTCTAATTTCTCTCCTCTTCTATCTGGGTTGGCCTTAGTGACTTGCTTAACAAGGAGAATGTGACAGAAGTGATGCTTTGGGATTTCTGAGACTAGGTCAGAGAAAACCTTGAAGCTTCTACCTGGGCCTCCTAACATTTGCTCCGGGAAGATTCCCACTTGGAACCCAGAAGCCAGGCTCTGAGAAGCCGAAGCCCTATTGAGGGGCTTGTGTAGAGGCTCTGGTTGATAGCCCCAGGCCACAACCAGCATTACCCCTCTCCACACTCTCCTTTCACTCTAGGAGCTTTTGAAAAGCTATAATGAACAGCTCTCACCTCCCAGTCAATTAAATAACAATCTTAGGGTGAAGGGTCCAAGGGGTCAGTGTTTATAAAATGATTTCCAGGTGACTGCAATCTGCAACCAGGGTTGAAAGCCACTGACTAACAGCATGGTGCAACCCTCAGAGGAAAATAGGCAACCGCCTTATATTCTCTCTGGGACTTCAAACCTGAAAAGTCATGTAATACTCAAGCAGATATTAGGAAACTGTATACATAAGTACCCCATTCCTGAATTAAATAATCTAGAAGATAGGGTTTAAGTAGCATTCCTTGAGTCTTTGTACCTGTTTGTTTGTTTTGCTTGTCCAATTAATGAAGCTATTATGTGCAATACTGCAGCTATAAATATAATAGTAAGAACTCCAATAATGATACCACTTCTTCTACCAGACTGCTCATCAGTGCATGATCTGGCGGGAGAAATGCTTGTGAATAAATATTTGTAACGTTAAGCAGAGAAAACACAGTAATTGAAGTAAGCAGTTCACAGCAGAAGAAGCGGTTATCTTGCAGGGAAGGTTTCAAGGGTATGCATCCAGTAGTTTTGCAAATGGCTTTAATGCTCTGCGTCACCATCCTGAAATTACTTAATCACTCTACCTTTGAGTTTGTGCTTTGTAAGTGAAGTTCAATGGACCAACGGAGCAGGTACCACAAGTTTGGAACTTTAATTCACACAGTGTCCTATATCCCCTGGAAGTGTTCTCACTCTGCTTCTCCCAGACCAGCCCCTGCCCCACTGTGGGCAGCTGTTGCTCTCTGTCTGGGGTGGGGGGCTGGGTTGGCCCCTGGTAGGGAGCCTGAGTGTGGGTGCAGGGAGGCAGGTCAGGGGGACCCCAGCCCTCAGGTAGGCTGCCAGCTCCATGATGTACTCAGCAGTCCACCTGGAAGGAGCCTCTTTCCCACCCCCGGTCCACCTCTTGTCCACTGCCAGTCCAGGCATCTAGTGCTGGAGGATGCAATTTTTTGGAAGTCACCTATCCACTTGACTGTGGGAAAAGGAGACTGACCTCCTCACCTCCAGGTGAAGCCATGTGCTTTTTTTGGGCACTTAGCTCCACATTATGTAGCTGGTCCTAGTTATCTTTGTTTCTGAAGAAGGGGTGCTTACATCACCTCTTTGTGAGAAATTACTGAAGCACAGACCCAAGCAAGTCTATCTGCAGCATTTTGTTTCAATTACATATGTATGATGTGTTAGCTAATAGCATAAAATTGGACTAATCACTCAATCACATTTCTCAACAGAGGTGACAAAAGAGAACTGATGTGCATTAATTGGACGGCAGACAAGGGATGAGAAAGTAAAAGGCAGGCGGGAGGAAGATAAATTGAGAAACAACTTCTGTTTGGAAACTCCCCAACTATTTTCAGGTGGAAATTTGACCTTTAACTTTTTGCAAAAGAAGAAATAACCCCCAGCCTAAGAATAAGTGAAAAGGCTGGGCCAATGGTTTTAAAAGGTCTAAAATAACTCACAAGTTATAAAAAAAAGAATCTTGTGATTTAAAAAGCTGTTATTAGACTATTGGAATTTGGCATCTAATTTCTGGTTTTAAGAATATCCATCTTGTGACAAATGACCTGGTTACATAAAGATTCCCAAGATAGGCATTTACCATTATCAAAGATCAATAAGAAATTTGGTATGACAACTAAAGTGAGGTTGATCTTTGATGAGAGAGGGTGTTAAATATTTGAAAGTCTTCACATGACATTGCAAAAGATAAAATTTTCTATTATAGAGCTCTGATTATCTTTGGAAATGTTTCAAGACATTTTGTGACTTGAAGATACTCATTACAAGACAGTTTCACTTACCAGGCCAGTGTTAAATTAAGGTTTCAGCGTACCAAAATATTTCATCAACATCATATCACAGACGTCTGGGATTGGATGATTTTTTTCCCAATTCTCTTGACAAGTTCCCACTTTTAAAATGGTTGCCATTTGTGGTATTAATTTGGAAAGGAAAATACGGTAGGAAAAAAAGTTAAGAAACATAAGTTGCATGTTTCTCAGTATCACAGCCAATAAGCTGTCTCTAAAACAGACTGGCAGACATTCTGAAGTGCTATTAAAACAGGAAGCAGAACATGAGAAGCCATACAAAGAATGCTGAAACACTTAGAGGAGGAGAGACCATTTATTGCTCTTCTCACTCTCTCACTCTTCAATGTGAACAGCAAGTAAAGAAAGATAAATGCCTTCTGAGACACATTTCCTAATGTGAAACAGGAAACTATCAGTCCCTAAGCAAAGAGATGGTTGCCCTTGTCTTTGATTAATTGGGTTATTAATCCTGGGAGGATAACCTGTATATTCAAGGACTGCTCAGGACTGCAGAAGAGAGGATGGAAAAATTCAGAGAATATAAGATGCAAAAAACAAAGGGAGTCAAAGGTCTTCTCCTTAATCCTCATAGCACATATCAGAATTGGAATTCAGAAAACTGAAAGGAGTTTCCAAGGTTATCTTCTCCATCAAGTGCCACTAAGATAGCTTCCTTTAACCTGTCTAATTGCTTTCCCTAAAAACTGGGGCCAGAATAATAAAAGTCTTCACAAATCCTTTATCGATGCCAACTCTTGCAGTGGGAAGAATGTCACAATTTCATGAAGAACATACTACTTCTAATCTACTTCTGCCTCCCCCTTGTTCCCAGCCTTCCTTTCTTGGAAGTATTATGTTTGAGAACATAGCATGGGGTTTCCAGTCTGCTCTACCACATATTAACTGGATGGTTTTGGACAAGGTACCATATTTCATGAAATTGAAACCACCAGTGAATGTAAGATACACAGGTAGTTTATGTGCCACTCAGAAAAAAAAAAAAACAGAAATGCACTTATCTTCAAAAAATACACTAATAGTAAGACAGTCCAATTTGAGAGATGTGAAAAATGTATGCTATGGTCTGAATGTTTGTGTCCCCATCAAAAGTTATACTTGAAAACCTAATGCCCACAGTGATGCCATTAGGAGGTGGGGCCTTTGGGAGGCTCTGCCCTCATAAATGGGATTAGTGCCCTTATAAAAGGGGCCTGATGGATCCCCATAGCCCCTTCCAACATGTGAGGACACAGCGAGAAGTCGGCAGTCAGCAAGGGGGAAGAGGGCCTTCACCACAACCTGACCATGCTGGACCCTGACCTTGAACGTCCAGCCTCTAGAACTGTGAGAAATAAATCTCTGTTGCTTACAAACCATCTGGTCTGTGGTATTTTGTTATAGTGACCTGAATGGACTAAGACAATGTATATATCAAAATTGATGAAATATGATGCTCATGTTTCTAATTCACAGCTTCCTCACCTGTAGTATATGTGGCTACAGGTAAAGGTAATTTACATTATTGAGAATTTAATGAGATGAAGACGACAACTATTAATGCTGTTGTTATTATTTTTACTGAATCTGATTGGACCAAAATATTTAAAGGTAATGTAGGATCAATTGTGTAGGATCAACACACTATCCAATAGGCAAGATAGAATCAATACACACTGACCACAAGAGACCAGTAAAAACCCTGTGAAAATTTCAACTAGAAATCCAGCAAGCATACATAATCTTCTTGAGAAAGGCAGAGTTGCAGAGTTGCCAGGATGCACTGTCACAAACAGAATCACCAGAAGTGCTTCTGACCACCTCTGGGCTCTTCCACAGGGCCCTCTATTTAAAAGATGCAGCCAGCTGGGCCCCTCTCAGATAAGAGATCTGAGATGATCATAGCCAAAGGTAGTATGACTGCAGGTCATGATTAGTATTGATCCTTTCTTTTTCATGTGGTACAATTGTTCTCTGTGCTCCTTACGTGAAACCCTTCTCTTTCCACTTGCGTATCGGGTGAAAAGGGAACGTGGGGAGGGGTTGAAAGCACGTGCACTTTTACAAAAGTTCTTACAATTTTTGATGAGTACTCAAATGAAATCGGCTAAGTGAATCTATACTACACGTACAAAGGAGAGAGATTCAGTGTCCTTTTCCCATGAGTGAAACACCAGAGGCTCAATGCCTTTGAAATACACTTGTAAGAAGCGTGATTGGCATCAGCTGTAAGGACAGAGTGACCAATATAGAAATAATGAGGAGAGGCCTGCAGGCAGAAACACCATGAAGGGTAGGATGAGTCTGTGCATGACTGAAGATCAGTATGTTCAGAAGACGATGGAATGGGTTTCAATGAGGGAAAGAAATTGATTCAGATGGCTCGAGTGTGTGCAGGAAGACCCAGGAGGACTGACAATCTGATACCTGCCAACCCTAACATGCGGGAGAGACTAGGAAGGTCTCTGCCTTATACATCGGCTGCTTTCCAGTTCAGGGTAAAGTAGGGTGTGGGGACGAATGAAGAAATGTGTTCTTATTTTTAGAACCAAGGACTCTGCATTTTCAAAACTGATTTCAAACACATGAGTCAACTCTGCTAAAATTAGTTCTAAGGGGATGGTAAATTTGCCTAAGACCTATGGCATGAGTCTACAGTAATCAAGCCTTGGAAATAAAGGTTAAGCTTACCATCTCTTTCACAGCTTAAAAGTCCAAGATAATCTATGCTAGACCCAAACTATGTCCACAGTCATACCACTGTTATACCTTCTTCTTACTATCAAAGGTCTCTGGCCTTACTGTGAAGAACAGCTACATGCCAATTTCTTTACTTTGAGATCATTCGAGGGATGAGCAATGGACTTGAAGACCTGGCTCAGAAGGAAGGGATTCTTGTGCCAAAGCTTGCAAGAGCTAGATATTACTAATATAGACTATTCAAATGGCCAAATCATTTTATGAGCTAGCTGTATTTCCTTCCTTGATTTTGTAATCACACTCCCCCTAACTGCATATTATATTGCTTAACAAATTTTCTGCTAAAACAAATCACAAATCATCAGGAACTTTCTGTCTTTTTCCTTTCCCTCCATATTTGTATTTAGAAGATCTAGACTCCTAAAAATCATCATGCAATAACACCTTGAGATTTCTTTATTACTATTAATTACTTTCAAAAGCAATCAACAACTTTTCAAAGCAAATCTCTAAGTAAATTATTTTAAATATAATGCTTCATAATTGTAACAACAAATTAACATATTTACCATCTTTGGGCATGTTCTCATGATGATGTATGGATCGACTCTAAATTTCTATTTTAAACATTTCAGGGAAGAGCTGTTTCAATTGTGCAAAATGGAAAAGTATTGGCCTCTACTGGGATGATATGAAATATTCTTTCAACAAAAGTACATGGTCCCTGACTCCAGGGAGATTAAAGTCTAGAGGCTGTTACAGACAAGTGCACCCACAACTTAAATACAGTATAACAAACTCTTGTGGGGGAGAATACATGGAAGGGGCACCTTACTGAGAATAGTGGCTTAAGGAAGGCTTCTCAGAAGTATTTCTAAAGTGAGGCTTGAACTAATTGTAGGGTGAAGAATGTGAGCTTCCAAAGTACCTCTTGCGGTTTTCTGGTTCCTCAGATCATTCACTGTTCCAATTACCTATTGGTACAATTACCTCCACTTCCCTATTACCTAAGGAAGAATTGTTCTCAAAATGACAGCCAGTGTTCTAGATTTCACCCTTCCTGGTATCTTATTCATGGCTCTTTTGGTTGAAAGTATCAGAATCCCTTCAACCTAGAAAAATAATGGATTAATCACAGAAATCTAGAGGAAGAGGGAAAACTTCATAAGATGTTCAAAGAGGAGAAAAGAAAGCCAGCAGGAACCTAGTGCTCGCACCTTTCTGCCCCTCCCTGACTCTCTGCCCGCCCCCTCACCCCACCACTTTCTGCCTCTCCTGCTTCCTCTCCCTCCCATCTCTTGACTGGTTCTCACTGTTGTGATGTACATGGACATAGTAAAGAGCACATTCAGAACCTGAGTTTACATGTCTGCATTTCCTGTCACCCACAGAAATAAATGACACATTTCTCAGGCTCGCTGAGAAATTTCTAGAAAAAGAGATCCTGATTGGCCTAGGTTGAGTCAGATGCCCATTCCCTCTCTCGGAAAATATACTGTAGCCAATAGGGTGAGGTCACAAAATAGAAAGGGATTTCCTGGACTCACCCTAAAGGCAGGATGAGCATATCCCATGGAAGAAGCTGTCATCTGGCAGACACTTCAAAGGCGTCTACTACATCTCCCTCTTCAGGAACATTGTTCCCTGCTCTTCCTTGGCCTTTTTCTATCTTGTAACCACTTCAAGACGAACAAACAAACCTAGGAATTCATCTTCTCACCCTTAACGAGCATTCCATTTCTGCCTCAAATTCCATTGCAAACTCTTTTGAACAAGTTTTCTTTATCTCGCTCTCTGAATTTCTATATCAATCAAACAATTCTCATACTGCAAAAAAAACCCTGTATTTGTTATCATGGAATTCTTTTTTTCCTTATCCTAAAATTACCCTCTCCTTGGGGTGTCCAGGCACTGTGTTATGATGGTTCTGCTTTCCCTCCTTCTACTCCCTCACCTTTTCCCCACTACTCTAATATAGGCATGTCTTAAAGCCTGGTCCTTGGTCCCATGCTCTTCTCCCTTGGGGGGAAAAAAAAAAAAAGCCATCCAATCCAATGGTTTTAATTACCCAAATCTATATACCTCAGCCCATGATTCTATGATTCCATGATTCCGTTGTCCTCCTGGTACCCAGGCTTGAAATCTTATCGTTATCTTCATCTCATTAGCTCTTCACAGCCAGTCATTCACTAGCCCCACTGATCCTTTCTTTGCAATGACTTTCAGATTTTTTTCAATCCACATCGAGCACCCTAGTATAGATTTCTCACTTTTGCATACCTGGATAACGCAAATAGTCACCTTTTTGGTCTTCAAGCTTTCATTTCTGTTATGATAACTCTCAAAATAACTTTCTTAGCCAGTATTATATCTACCTGTTTCTTTGGCCCAAGAACCTAAAAGAACAATTTAATGCATCTCAAAATAAAGTCAAACTCTAAAGAAAGCCTTGAAGCTGTGTATTAACTGGGTCACTGCATCATTTCATCTATCCTGACCTGGTCCCTCCTACTCCAGCAAGACCAGCTTCTAGGTGTGTCAATCAATACACACCCTGTTCTTTCCTAACGCTGCTGCTCATAGCCTAATCCTACCTAATCATAACATCTTTCAAATTTCCTTTTGTCCATCCAGATCCTGACTTTTTTTCAAGAATATCTTGCTTTACCCTATACTGATCATCCCCTAAGCACCTCCCTACATAGTGTTCCTTATACTGCGTTGTTCACGTGTTACTTTACAGACATTCGTAAATGTTTACTTCCTCAACTAGACTGAAGAAACATGAGTAAAAAAGGCATGATGCTTTGCATAGAGTCAGACATGCAATAGACAAGTAGTTGTAAACAGAAAGGCTGGAGGCCAAAATGGACCTACTAAGATGCTATGTATCTTATAGAGTTAAAAAAAAAATTACAATTAGTTTTAAACATTTAAATATCCAGATATTTCATCTGAAACATGACTTCACAGCTGCTTTTAAAAATGGAAATATATTCTACGCTGGGCAGAATAACTGCCACCCCACAAATATCCATGCGCTAATCCCCAGTACCTGTGAATATATTATATTATATGGAAAGCGGGAATCAAGGTTCCAGATGGAATTCAGGTTGCTAATAAACTGATGTGAAAATAGATTCTCTTGGATTATCCAGGTGTACCCAACATAATCATAAGCGTCCTTTAAATGTGGAAAAAGGAAGCAAAAGAATCCGAGTGGGTCAGGGTGAGAAAGTGTCAGAGTGGTGCAGGGTGAGAAAGGCTTGATTGGCCGTTGCTGACTTTGAGGATGGAAGGTGGCCAGGAGCCAAGTAATGCAGACAGCCTCCATAAGATGGAAAAGGCCAGAAAAAAGACTCTCCCCTAGAGGCTCCAGAAGGAACATACCCCTGCCGACACCTTGATTTTAGCTCAGTGAGACCGATTTCAGACTTCTCATCTCTAGAACTATAAGATAATAAATTTGCATTCTTTTAAGTCACCAAGTTTGTAGCAATTTGTTACAGCAGCAATAGGAAACTAATACATATGCACACATTAGATCCCTGTTGCTGCACTGCAACAATGCCAGTTCCCCACAATTACCTCTTCTTCCTACTGTTGATATCATAAGCATTTGACTTCATGACACCTAAAACAGCCATTCAATGACGATGACAAAAAGAGATATTAATATTATTAGGTCTAATATTAAAGGCAAAAGGTTGTAATTTTTTTAAAATAAAAGGTAACAGGAAAACATGTTCACAATTGAATAAAATCTGTAGACTATTATGTCTTCAAAATATAGCCCATAAAATTGTAAGTTTAAGGTATGGCTGTAGTTTTATGTGATAATATTATTGCTGAGTAGAAATATTTTGATGGACTACAGCAGGATTTTAATATGGTTGATAATTTTATTAAAGCACAATGTGCAAACATTATATGCCATGGCAAATTTCAGAGAGCATTTCCAAGGTGTCATAAACTTGAAACTGAAAGAAAAGTTGAGCATCACCATGGTTATCCACAGACAATTGAGCTAATTAAGCATGTGTTCTTCATCGTTATTTAAGAACATCTGATAGTAAGTGTTCTGCAAAATGAACAACTCCATATGTTGAATACTATCCATTTCTATGTGCTTTCTGAGTCTGAAAAGATATTATTACACAGTGCTCTTTTCCCAAACCAAATTCAGATGTTTAAAGCTTTTTATGATCATAGAATTGCTTTGTTTTATAGAGTAGCACAAAAGCCTTAGAGAACATTTTTTGTTGTGACTGGTGAAATGATTACTTTGGAATTATTGTGACTTGAAAACAGGTAAAAGAAATCTAGGCTGCAATGATCTTAAAACAAAATGGAATCGAAGTAAGATAGAAAGCCAATAAGACTCTGCTTTTACAAGCTGAATTTAACCTTCAGATCATTGTGATCCCAGAAAAAGCCCTCACCTCTGCATCTTAGTTGAATAGATGTTCCACCAGAGACATCGCCAAGTCCATATGCTGCCCTATCACTGAACGTTTTAAAGACTCAAGTAACAATCACCCTTCAGACTCTTCTGAATTGCTTAAAGGCAAATTACATGTCAGAGAGAGTACTGTTTTATACAACACTTCAGAGGATGTAATTTCATAAAGCTTTTTAGTATTTCCTTTTCCCTACAAAAATTATTCTTTTGAGAAGTGAGCCATGACTTTTTTTTCTCAATATAAAGATTATGGAAGTCAAATAAATATCATGATGATGAAATTCCAACCTAATTTCCTTATTCAGTAGTTTAATCTTTAATTGCCACCGACTTGTTATTCTGCTTCTGATCTCTCCCTTAGATTGGCTGCCAATCAAGTCAACCTACTGGATATGAAGTTTCTAGGATAAAAACTCAACTTGTTCTCTAGCTGAAAGAATCTCTACACTTGCGAACTTATCAAAGTCAGACTTGAACCCAAACAAATGATAGAAATTTGAAAACTCACTGTTCCATGGCCGTTTGGTTCTAAATTGAATAAATTAGCCCAAGACCTCTTCTTGGAGTTCTGTGAAAGAATAACTGCTTGAGATTCTCCTCCCTGCTGTGAATTCACTCTCTAAAATGGCTACTTTTGAAGCCATTAGCCTTTTCAATAATTAAATTTGAATCACCAAGGGAGACTCCAAATTCAAGTACAGAGCTAATATTCATTGAATCACTGCTTTTTGGCAAGCATTTCCCTAGGAGACTTAAATATGCTTTTTATTTAACAATTTTAATAGTTTATTATTATTTTCTGCAATTTTCAGATTAGAAACTCAAGGTCCAAAGAGGTCACACAATCCAATGAGGTGAACAGAAAGCCACTCTGACTCCCTGTTCTTTCCTCACCACCAGCCCAACCTCCCAGACTACCCACTTTTATACCATAGAGACGGTGCTGTGAAGACTTCAGCCAGTTCCCCCTGACAAGCTGAAGTTGTCTTTGTTTGCATGATTTTCTGTTGGTTCATGAAATAGTTTCTATTATAAACATTTTGTATTACAAATATTTTAAAACATAGTTTCACACACAATAATCCATTCTCATTTATTACCTCTATAGAAGTCCCATCTGATTTCATTTTCAGGATAAGAAGCAATTGTGGATTCAATTATTTTTTAAGCCTTTACACATTGATGAGGTTTCTACATTCTTTCTCAGTTACATGCTCTTGGTCATTATACGTTTCTCCATTAAAACGGTTTTATTGGCAAAGAGGCTTCTGGAAGTCTCAATTCTTGGGAACAGTGTAATACAGTCGGGTAATTAATTAGAAATATACTGGAATCAGCCTTTCCTGCTTTCTAATTTTTTTGTTTACAAGCATGATTCCTTTGACAGGTACATACTCTTTTTAAGTTATTTATAATTTTCTCATAAATTTATTATAATTTCTTATAATTCATATTTATCAAGGGTAATAAGGAAAACAAAAATTTAAAGTAAGGAAATTTAAAACCCCATCACCAAAAAATTTACTGTTAATATTAACAGGAAATTAAGGAAGGAGATTTAAAGGAAAGTAAGGAAATTTAAAATCCCATCACCAAAAATTTACTGTTAATATTATATGCATATTCTTTTTATTTTTTTTAAACATCTTTATTGGAGTATAATTGCTTTACAATGGTATGTTAGTTTCTGCTATATAACAAAGTGAATCAGCTATACATATGCATATATCCCCATACCTCCTCCCTCTTGCATCTCCCTCCCACTCTCCCTATCCCACCCCTCTAGGTAGACACAAAGCACCAAACAATACTGTTTTTTAATTTGAAAGTTGCTAAGAGTGTAGATCTTTTTTTTTAAACATCTTTATTAGAGTATATATGCATATTCTTGTTGTCTCTTTTCTTTCACATAAATACTTTTCTTAAAAGAAACAAAAAATATTATATAGTCTTTTTTTAATAAATTTATTTATTTTTTAAATTATTTTATTTTTGGCTGCATTGGGTCTTCGTTGCTGCATGCAGGCTTTCTCTGGTTGCAGCGAGCGGGGGCTACTCTTCGTTGCGGTGGCTTCTCTTTTGCAGAGCACGGGCTCTAGGTGCGCAGGCTTCAGAAGTTGTGGCACGCGGGCTCAGCAGTTGCAGCTCGCGGGCTTAGTTGCTCCACGGCATGTGGGATCTTCCTGGACCAGGGCTCAAACCGTGTCCCCTGTGTTGGCCGGCAGATTCTTAACCACTGCTCCACCAGGGAAGTCCCTATTATATGGTTTTTACTCTCCTTTTTCACTTAATTAATCAAGGATAGTTTTCCATGTAATTAAATATTATTTTAGATGATCATTTTAATGCTCACTTTGTTAACCCACTGTTTGAATAGAGCATAAGTAAATCAACCTGCGATTGTTGTAGATAAAAGTAGTTACCAACTTTTTGGTATTATAAAATGGAATTGCTGGGTAAAAGTGTAATGCTTCCTATAAAGGATTCACTCCCAGCAGCAGTCGTGAGAAAATATCCCACATGCCAACAAAGACTGGGAATTGTATTTATTTAAAATATTTTTCAATGTGATCCTCAAAACAGTAGTTTATTTATTTAATTCACTTGTCCTCACATATTCTCCTCCTCCTGACCCATCCTGCCAACTCCGACACACACCTCAGAGTGACAAAAGTGATTTGCAGTGAATCACCACCAAAACACATTTTATCAACCCTTCCTGGTCTTCAAAGTGGAGTGAGAATGGGTCTAGCAGGCCTGCTGACTCAATGAGGTGGAAGGATTAAAAGAAAAACACCACTTAGAAAAACAGATACTTTGGGGGAAAAGGAGGCACGTATGGCTAAGTGCACACCATGCCGTCTGCTCACTCTTCTTTCTTTTACTGAGCAGTGCTTTTACAGAATTGACAAAGAGGGCACAGGGTTCATAAAGAGACTCTCTAACAGCACTTTCCCAGCACTTCAATTCAATTATCATGAATTAACTTTAAAAACAGCATTAACTTTTCAGCATATACAATGTGCCCAAGAAAAACAGCATGCTTACAAGTCCATTCTCTATTATTAAACTCTTTCCCCTTTTGTTGAAACCAGTAAGTAGCCTTCAAGAAACGATTTCTCGTTCCACTGATGGGATGTCACTTATTTTAAAACTATGCCTAAGACTATCTCTTCTTTGAGATGGCTGGTTGATTGGACAGCGTGGATTTCTGAGGGAAAAGTATAGTCCATTTCCGGGCAGAAAAGTAGATTAAAATGTGTGAGAGAAAAATCCGTCCCCTGGCCACACCACCTTGATGCTCTGAGTCCTCAGGTCTACTGTTTGAATCTTAAGTGCTCACCTGAAGATGATGAGTGATTAATTTATAATCCACAATAATAATGTGACAATTACACTGTGTATATTTCTAGAGCCAGACAAATTTTGCATTTCATTCACAGGCCCTCTTCTTGTCATCAAGGTACTTCAGTTAAAAATGTGTAATTATAGGGCTTCCCTGGTGGCACAGTGGTTGAGAGTCCACCTGCCGATGCAGGGGACATGGGTTCGTGCCCCGGTCTGGGAAAATCTCACATGCCGCGGAGCGGCTGGGCCCGTGAGCCATGGCCGCTGAGCCTGCGCGTCCGGAGCCTGTGCTCCGCAATGGGAGAGGCCACAGCAATGAGAGGCCCGCATAACGCAAAAAAAAATGTGTAATTATAATATGTCAATGCTCCAATTAGAGAGAATCATATGAGAATCAGTTGAGAGGCTTTTTTCAAATTATACATCTTTGTAGTTTTCACTATTTCACCCAGACATACTAGTGTCATCTAGGAACAGGCACATGCCTCTGTTAATAATATGACACGAAGTGATACCTCTATGCTGTGGTGACACAGACAAGATGCCTATCACAGTATCAGAGCAAAGGAACTGAATTGTTTCATGGGTCATTCCAACCAGATTCTAGAAAGAGGGAATGCCAATAAATACTTACTGAACGCTTCTTACATGCCAGAAATGAAGTCAGGTAATTTTATTTAATTTATTCCTAACAATCCTATGGTGGTATCACTAACTTCACTTCAAAGATGAAGAAAGAGGATAGAATTTAACAATATTCCTGAGGATAGATGGTTAACAAGTAGCAAGATAGCACCCAACACATCTCCCTACTCCAGCACAAGAATCAAAGCAGTTTTATACTACAGATACTTATATCCAAATACTTATATCCACTAGAGAGGGGTCTCTACTCCACTTAAAGGTAAATTATTCAGTTTTCTATATCCCTTATTACCAGCCAACCAGAACATTTAACATTACCTCAAGAGGGAAGAAGAATCTTACACTGGTGCTATTTTAGTTAATATCTGAAGATACCACTATCTTTTTTTTCTTGAGATTTAGAAAATGCCTGTATTTCCTATAAGTCCTAAAAGTCCATTAGCAACACGTGTAAACCTTTCTTTTTAGGTTGCAATACCTCTGCAGATGTAAATCTCATACATTTTTAATTGATTCTTATTAACTTTCTTTTTATCAGGTGATCATTTTTAACTGAGTCTATTAATTCTATAGCCATATCTGCAGTGCTCAAACATACTGAAATTTCCAAGAAATCTGTTTGCAAAAATGTTTCCCTTTTAAACTTGTGCTCTACTCTTCTATACTGGAAAATACAATGTTTATTTTTTTAAAAAAATCACCTTTATTTAGAACTTGTCTCCTTTCCAGTCAAGAAGAAAGTTGCAAAGTTAGGAAATGACAGTATGAGAAATAAAAATCCAATCTCTATACTGGACCCAAATACCTCCATAATACTTAGCCAACAGCTGATGGACTATAACAGCAGAATTTTATAAAAAGCAAGAGTGTAAATTAATCAGCATGTACAATTCTTTATTTTAAAGTTTGTCACTAGTTTAGCAGAAGCCAAAATTGATTTCTTAACTACCTTTATTTTATTCATTTTGGTAACTCATTGCATGCCAGTTAAGGAAAAGAGATCCCAAGCATTTGTATTTAGGACACTTTACCAGCATGTATTACATGACATAGATTCTGGTGAATAGGACATGTTAGAAGCTCTTTATCTTTTAAAATGAAAGACTTCCCCTCAGAAGCACATCTTAATAAAGCAGAGATTTTTTTATTGTAATTATTATTACTAAGAACATCTCTCAGTAGTCCTGGGGAAACGTCTGTCCCTACTAATGAGTAGGGCAGGACTCATCGATTTTATCTGTTACCTTGTTAAGTCCTTGAGCTCAGTAAAGTGCCTATAGGAAGCTTTCGAATCCTGTTACAAAAAAAGGTCATGGGTAAAGTTTGCTGTAATAAATTCTGATATCAATATGCCAGCCAAAAACTCTGTAAAACAAGACAAATATGCATATATCCTAATGAACTCAATGACTACAGTAGCATCCTGAAAACTAAGTAATTCTTGAAATTTACTAAACTCTCTCAGGATGCATTCAAAGTTCCCTCTTTCGTGAGTAGATACAAAGCTTACAGTCTTTAATTTCAAAGAATTTTTGCTCTTTCACATTCATCATGTTTACTGGCAGCCGTGTCCACTGGTTTTCAGACATGCCCACACTTGTCTGCTCCCAGTTTGGGCATAGCATTCTTCAAACTGAGTTTCCCACTTTCCATCTCTGACCCTTCAATTTTTTTTTCATTCATGATTTTTTTTTCTACATCTTCAGAGCATAGTGTCTTGGATCTAGAAATTGTCCACTCAGAGTACTTCAATTTTGTGTTAAAATTTGTGTATATGTTTGATACACAGCACAGCACACTCTACTAGCTTGCCTTCACAAAGAAGACAGTCTCTCCTCAACTGCAATAGTTACACATGAGGAAAATCAGATATGGATGATAAAAGATCCCTTCTGGGTGAAGTTAAGTCAAATGTGTAATATCATTAAAGGCCACCCTCTCTGATCCGCCCAAGTCAAAACTTCTGCAACATTCACCTTGCACTTTATAATTTACGCAGAGCACATAACATGTCAGACCTTGCTGCTCTCAGTAAGTTAAATGGTCTCTGGTGGCAGGAAGCACACTCTATTCATTTTAAGAATAACAGTTCTTAATAGCTGCCCTAAAATTATTGGTTCGAATCTAATTGAACTATTTTTTGCCAGACATTTTCTCATAAAAATTAACAGAAAAAACTCGTGACTTTTGCCTAATGAGCAAGCTTGTGGGAAGATGACATGTAAACAGCTTTATTACTTTCAGGAAAAGTTGGGAAAGGCTTTAAAAGGGGGAAGATGACATGTAAACAGCTTTATTACTTTCAGGAAAAGTTGGGAAAGGCTTTAAAAGGGCAAAAAGACTGCTGAATGCCCTGTTTGACGCACCCTTCTTGGTTACCTATGCCTTTCATTGTCTTTGAGCTAATTGATAACCCTGTAAATTATAGAAAACGGAAAATATTGCAAATCATTCCTCTCTATAGAAATGCAAATGAATTGAGTCCTGTGAAATGCAATTCATTGTTTCCTCGTAAACAGAGCAGTTTTGCATCTACTTGTACATTCATTTCAACTTTCCTTATTGTTCAAATATATGCTTCTGTGAATTCTCCTTTGAACTAGTTGTAGCATCTTACTGGTTTTCTCTTTAATTAATGAGTCAAATAAAATCTCTGACATATGTTCATTTTATATTTGTATAAGAACTGTGATTTTATCTTTTTTAAAAAATTATACTTCAACAATACACTTCCAGTTTTTTCTAGCCAGATCATTCAAGTGTTTCCATAAACTTAATAGGTTATCTTAGAGACTTATTCATTTTTTCAGAGAACAGTGAACATACTTTCTGACACAAAGCTCTTAATGGTACCAGAATGTAATAACTTAATATATACTAAGAAAACAAATTTCTAAATAATGAAATAAAGTATCCATTAAAATGCATCCTTTAAGCTACAAATGAGAGCCTAGAAATCAGTGTCTTAAAATCATAATCACAAATAAGAGCGGAAAAGATTATATTCCTCATCATGCTTGTTGGAAGAACATTTTCCAGCTTCATCTCCCCTATTTAAATACTAAACAGACTTTGTATATTACTTTCTTATATTCCCTTTCTCTAAATTAAGAAGTGTATTTCTAAGTTTTTCTTTTAGAAATGGATCTTAGTGAGGAAAATCAGAATTTTTCAGTATCCAACACCAATGCTCTGGCTGTAAAAATCTGTATTTTGAGAAAATCTGCAAAATAGGGGATGAATCTATTTTTTAGAAATCTTCTCCTGTATGACAAAGTGTTAATCATCAGACTCCCAACCCATTCCCCAAACAATTACGCTGACCGTGATATCCCGGCAAATTTCCAAAAGAGGAAATTAATACTCTGCTCATCGCTACTTGAAGGATTGTCTCTTTGGAGCAGTTAACATGGTCTAAGACAGGTGATGGAGCTGGTGTGTGTGTTTAAGACACTCAAGTAAACTATTCCCTCGGATCTGGTTTTGCCCAAGCTAGAAATAAACCCATCATTGGGAATCTGTTTAAAATTGGAACATACTCTGTGACTTTATAAAACACCCAGAGCACAGAAGAGGTACTGCACAAAACTTTTTCCAACTTGCTTCATTAAGCCAGTAAACATAATGGTCCTTCAGGAGATATCAAACGTTATTGGACATAGCCAGTGAGACTGAAGACAAGAGGGGTTTATAAGTGTGCCTAAAGTGCCGGCATATTTTCACTCTGAAAATTTCTATTAAAAGTTTTCAAATTTATGTAAAGACTTTAGTACAGACACACAAATACTGAACCACAGAACTGTTCCTATATTTTATTACTTATTTCATCAAAAGGAGTTTTTGAAGATCTCTTTATCTAATCCCTAGACAATGAAATTACCATGATTAATCTTTACAATAAGAAATGGTTTTAATGCATATTTGTGAATGGCCTTGGGAACCATAATTTTAAAATAAATTTGATGAATGATTACGCTTCTCGGAAGGCAGTCATTAAAGCCAAATGCTAGTGTTTACCTGCTTCCTTGTTTAACAAGATACATTAGACTAAAAACATGAAAAACAGTAACCCTGAAGGAGAAATGCCTAGTCATAAAATATTAGATATATAATTTCATTTCCACATAGCAATTCTAAGCAGAAAAAGAGAATGTTCTCTTTCACCAGGAGGAGGGAAAGGAGTCCCATTACCTCATGCTATCTATTTTAGATGGACAGTCTCTCGGAACACTTAAGTTATGAAGCCTTTCAAAGAGGCAGTTGACCTCATTAGCCAAAACTTAGAGGAGGCAGTAATGACCCAAGAGATGAACGTGCCAGCCTTCATTTTCTGGGATTATCAACTTTAATTAACGGAAATTATCCAGCAGAACATATAGCTACCTAATGCGTAAGAATGTACCTAGGAAAAAAAACAAATCCAAGACGACAAACTCATTCCTTTTGCTTACTATCTATACGGAGATAATTGTAAAATGAAGACAGAGGTTATACCTTTTGGCCTAATACATTTATTCTGTAAAAAACTGAGTTGTCCTTGGCTAATTTTTTTTTTTTTTTTTTTTGGCTGCATGGAACGTGGGATCTTAGTTCCCAGACCAGGGATCGAACCCATGCCCCCCTGCAGTGGAAGCGCAGAGTCTTAAGCACTGAACCACCAGAGAAGTCCCTCCCTGGCTAATTAATACAGGCAGATTCAATATTGAACTGCAAAAATTATGTGAATTTTAATGGAAACAATTTCAATTTGACCTGTTTGCTATTTGTTTGATAGAAAAAAAATGTAATTAACCTCTTTAAGTATAATTAAAGGAAAACTCTATTTTTATTTTAAAAGATGGTCTTTGCCTGTTCAGACACTGTGTTTACCTGTAACCCCGCATTTAAGGTAGGCTTTCTCTTCTGGCTGATAAGGAGTGACATCAAAGAGCACAGAAGATTTAGAGAAAGAAGACGACATAAAATTAGCTATTCCTTCTTTGATCTCATAGTTTCCTGATAATTATCAAGTTAGAGGGCACAGTTACTTTGCTCTTATAACAAAGAGAACCATTTATCAAAGTCAGTAAAAAAAGGATGGGGCTTCCCTGGTGGCGCAGTGGTTGGGAGTCCGCCTGCCGATGCAGGGGACATGGGTTCGTGCCCTGGTCTGGGAAGATCCCACATGGTGCGGAGCGGCTGGGCCCGTGAGCCATGGCCGCTGAGCCTTTGCGTCTGGAGCCTGTGCTCCGCGACGGGAGAGGCCACAACAGTGAGAGCCCCGCGTACCATAAAAAAAAAAAAAAAAAAAAAAGGATGAATAAGTTACATACCGAAAAAGGAAAGTGAGAAAGTGAAATTAAGAAATGATTTAAAAGTTGACATTTCAACTGATGGAAGGAAATAAGAGTCCCAGGGCACGTAAGTTGTTTTAAAATACCTCAAATGAATCAGAAGATCACACTGTTTCTGGTGTGATTCTAACCATTGTTTTATAGAATTTATTAAAAAGCTGTTTCACTGTAAGTAAAGGGTACCCATTGGAATTAAATCTCAGTATCCAAAACTACATGATTTGTATACATTCCACAACATAAAGCAAAGAAACATCACATTAGTAAAAGAAATGAAAATTAAAATAAAGTATCTCCAAAGAGTTTTATTTGGGTCAAGAAAAAGGGATGATAAAGGCTTCCCCATCAAATCTATATTAAGAAATTGTCCTTTCAAAAATGTAGTAGTTTTTGCAAAATCTAATGAAATTATCTACTGCAGACTAATTTAAAAGAAAGACAATTAATTCAACAATGTTTTTCATCCTATAAAGTGAATATTTATTACAATACTTGGAGATATGTTTTAATTCACAGAAATACTATAAAACTACTTAACTGACCTCCTGGCATTTCCAATCACAAAATTCCATTCATAAGCTCAATTCATTTAAGTATTTGGCACTTAAAATTGAATTAAAGTTTCTTGCCTACTTCCACCACAGTCAAAAAGAATTGAGTTTGAAACAAACTCAACTTGAATTCTGCCGGCATGTAGATTAATTGGCTCAAAAATTAGAGCTAAGATGGTTACTTAAACTCAGTACATGAAATGCCACCACAAATAATATGATACAATAATCTCATTAATGTTAGACACTTTTGATGACCTCAGAGCCCAAGCCATAGAATTATCCATGGGTTTGTACTTTAAAATAGCACATTTGGGCTTCCCTGGTGGCGCAGTGGTTGAGAGTCCGCCTGCCGATGCAGCGGACACGGGTTCGTGCCCCGGTCCGGGAAGATCCCACATGCTGCGGAGCGGCCAGACCCGTGAGCCATGGCCGCTGAGCCTGCGCGTCCGGAGCCTGTGCTCCGCAACGGGAGAAGCCACAACAGTGAGAGGCCCGCGTACCGCAGGAAAAAAAAAAAAAATAGCACATTTGACAGTTCGATAATTAACTTAATTTGGATAAAGCTCTTCTCCATCACCAAAATAGAAATACACACAAAATAAAATGAACTTCCTTTCAAGTTTCAAACAACAACAGAGAGTTAATAATGTTCTAATTTAATTGGGGCAGGGGAAGATGAGATCTTGTTTGCTACTTTCTAGGAGTTTTCAGCTCTTTTCTTAACTGCTATAAATTCCGACTAAAATTCTTACAGATGTAATCATCACTCTATTAATAGAAGCATCTGGTTTTCTTCAGAATTAGAAATTTTCATTTAAATTAAAACTCTATCAAATCAAGTTCAAGTCATTAATAAGCTAGCTAGGCAAGCAACTATTAATTATTTACAGCAAATGGAAGTACACTCCAACCTAGACTTCTTAAAATTATTTTTTAATAATACATGTTCAACAGAGGAAATTTTAAAAACAGAATTGTTAAAAAGAACAATCTCATTACCCAGAGATAATCACTGTACACAAATGACCACAGAAGACTGTAACTTAAATTATTTTATTTGGATAATATAATTTTAGAGATTGTAAGCAATTTATGAATTCTAGGGTAGAAAAGAGAATTTTCCTGTAAGGGAATTTTCTTTTTGAAAGGGATCACTTTTGCAAGCCTTTTAGTTAATCAGGCATTTGGTTGATACCTTTCCATTGTCACTGGGAAACTTGCTTCAGATTGAGGCACTGGGGGTTCTTTTCAGTGTTAAAAGTTAGTTCTTTTGGCAGGATTGTACCTTTGCAGAGTTAGAAAGTATCTTGTCCCCTAAATACACATTTGGTCTACCCTATGATAAAGTTTATCTTTAGTGCATGGTGTACTCTCATACAAACATCTGGTCACAAAGAAACTGGGAGATTCAATCATGGCAGGAAGGATGTGTCTTCCTGATCAGCCCCCATCACTTCATATTCTAGTGGTTTATGACCTGGATGGGACTGTCGTCCCACATCAATGCTATTTAAGACTTCAGGAAATGTGCTATGGTTACTGTGATTATCATAGAGGTCATGAGGATCCAGCATCCTCCTTGTAAGAAAAATTTCCTCTGCAGGAAGTAAACGTTTCCATCATCAACCATTCTGGATCAGAACATTCAGGGAGGAATTTGACTTTAGGCAGAAAAGTCTTTCTTCCTCTTACTATGGCTCTCCACGGCTGCAGTGCATTAAGACGCAGATTCAAGCTATGACCCTGCCTGGAAATTCCCATTTCTGGAAGTTAAGCTAGTGCATGGAGACCTTCTGAGAAGGCTATATATGAGACTACATTCAGATTATACGTGCTGTGAGTTGCCACTGACAGGAGCAAATCTGTGCTCTACTTCTATTACTCCTATGGCTTTGGCAAAGTCTGGAGGGACTGTGCTGTGGGGTATTAGAAAGAGAAGCGTCCCCACTCCCAAGATTGCAGCAGCAGTGTTGGCCACAATGGTCATTAGAGGGCAGCCAGTCCCTGTGAAGTGCAGATCTCCCAAGGTCCATCAAGCAGCGAGGTCAAGACACAACAACCCGAACAAAGGCCAGAGAGAAGGGCCTGTTACAAAGCATGAATAGACCTGCCCATGAGAAACTCTCAGTGATAACTTAAGGGCCTGCTTCCTGGCCAGTTGGCTGGTGTGTAGAAGTAACATATAGTCACATTTTAGGCGGTGAGGCTGATGGCATATGGGAATGCACGTGTAAATGTGTCATTATATCTACTTCCAGCTTGGTATTCTGCTTTTGCTTTTGACATAGTACTATAATATAAGCATCTGTATATATCCCCAAATTGTCATTAAATATATAATTCTATTGGTTGCATAATATTCCTGTGTGAATACTACAAATTAATCATTTCCATTTATTGAGGATTTAAGTCACATTTTTCCTATTAAATACTTTGGTTATATATATCTCTGTACATGGATATTTTTCTGCAACTGTGATAATTTTCTTACTTGCATCAGAATTCCTGACTCTGCCTAAGGTGATGGGGGCGGGGGGTATTCCAAGTCTACATCTAGGACAGGAGATACTGATACCCAAGGAAAGGAAACAAAAATGTGGCTGTCCATAACAGGATCTGAAAGGGAAACTCAGGCATGGAGGCAACTTCTTATTCTCTCATAGCATGGAGCATATCTTATTTTTGTTCCTCACTTCCAGGCTGCTGCATTGTCCTGAGTTTCTCCTGAGTCATTTATTTGGTTTCTTGTGATTCTCCTCCCCTCAAATTCAGTTTTCCAGTGATTGCAGCCTTCTTGCATGAACCGAAGCCCATATTAAGACCAACTTTCTTCTCCGTCCCTCTAACTGGAATAGTTTCTATATTACTTAGTAAAAATCGAATGCTAAAATATTCAGTTGGTATACTAAGCAGAGTATTGGTTTTATATGGGTTTATGACCAGTCTAATCATTTATGGGCAGAGAGGGGTAAGGTCTTATATTTTATAAAGCTGTACCTACCAGTTGTTCTGCCTCATTCCGGTTCTGTTAAAAGGCAAAATTGAGTATCAATTGAAACTAGAATGTTTATAATATTCTGCCTTTGGATATAAAGACATGATATTTCTCCATTTGTCTGAACCTATGAAAAAGAAATCTGCAAATATTTTACTGGAAGATATGTACTACATATTGCATATTAGGGCAATTCTTGGATGTTTTTCTGCAATTTAGAATAGATTAACATTTTTTATGGTTATTGATTATTACTAGCATCCAGAAAAATATTATTATTTTTGTTTTGCCATTTTCTTAAATTCCTTTATGCCACTTCTAAGACGTTTCATGATGATTCTGTTAGATTTTCTGGGTAAAGAATTACATTATCTTCATATGATGATAATCATATAACTCCTTTCCAATAATTGTATCTCTATTCTTGCCTCTTATCTGAGCAGAACTGGATAACCAACTGGCCACTTGAATGTCCACTTGAATATTTATTAAGCGTACTAATCTTCAAATGCTGTTCCCCATCCTTGCTCCTCACACTGTTTTCTTTCTCATCAGTGATATCACCATCCATCTAATTGTTTAGGCCCAAAACACAGGAGTTACCCTTGGTTTCTCTTTGATTCCTCTTATCTTACTACCAAGCCATCACTCTGACCTGTTAGTTATCTTCCAAAATACACCCCAATTGAACCATTTTCATCATCTATACTTCCCCATCCTATCCCAAGCCACCATTATTTCTCACCAGAACTACAGTAATAACTTCCTAACTGGCTTCCTTCTTTTCCCAGCCTCTTTCCTCCACGATCAAACAGAGCAGCCAAGGTGATTCTTCTCCGACGTACACAGATCAAGACACGCTCCTGCTCAACATCACCAAAAATCACTCATTAAAATCAGAATTTTCTACACTGTAGCTAAGGAAAGAATTCTAAGACCCAACGAGTGGCAAAGCTATGAATTGTGAAGCACCAGAGCTGCCCTGTGTAGGAAACTTGTCTTGAGAAAAGAGATCCCTCAGTAAAAAAAGAAAGAGGGCAGACACAGACAATTCTGGTGTCATTCGGTATCACCAGTCTTGATGTTCCTGATGCTGTATGTGTGTTTTCCTTCCCATCCCTTGATTACTTAGGCTAATACAACCTACATTTCTGCCTGAGCTATTCTGAACTGGGCTTCTCTCACTTGATGGAATCTCAAGCACTCCAATCAATGTGTAATACTCTTGGATGAACTTTAAAATCAGAAAATAAGGCTTTTGCCTTCTTTTCTTGGGTAAATTCTAATAAGTATTATTTTTTCTTTAAAACATAATAGAATCTATTTTGGATAATACGTACAAGCAAAACATCTAGATAGTGTATTCATTTCTGGTTCTGCTTCCTGTCCCAGGATCAGGCCCAGCACAATTCATGCTTCTGGAACCTACTGACCAGGTGGCATAAGTGTAGCAGCAGCAATGAAAGTAGCCAAGGAATGAGATCATTAGCTACAGGTTCTCCAGGACTGGCAGCAGGGACAGACAACAGTATGACAACGATAATGGCAGAACTTGGGGGACCAAGGCCCATAACTGAGTATAGAGAGAAAGGAAAACTAATAGGCTTGAAGTTGCAGAACTGGGATGGAATTGAGGCAGACAAGAAGGATTAGAATCTGAGTCAAAGGGCTCAGGAAGCTGATCAGAGGAAACAGATCTGGACTGGGGACTCATGATTTCAACCACAGTAAACAGAAAGGGTAACAATATGTACATCATTAAGAAATAGCATTCTTAATAGGGCTTTAAACAAGTTAACAGATATTCAGAGGCACATCCAGCATATTTTGCCTTTATAAATATTAGGAGTATTAAATACTAAAATTTAATCACTATTAATAAGAGTCCCAGTTCTAGACTTTTAGAATTAGAATGGCTTGACTGAAAAAACAGCTTGGATTGTAATTATTGTGTCCTTTGATGTTGCGTTCGCAGACTAATTCTATGAGGCTGTTCATCTGATTCTTGAGCTTACATGACAACAAAAAGAATTTAGGCTAATGATGAAAAAATCTTTTGTGACAGTTCAAGTTATTAAACACTGAAATAAGTTATAAAAGAGATCATTGAATCATTTTCTCTCAAAGCCTAAAAGAAAGCACAGATTCCCATCTCACTTGGATGACTTAATAATAGCAGCTTTTATTGGAGGCAGATGTAGGACTGAATAACGGCCAAATTCCTTCAAATTTGATGATTCAAAGCCTATACAATTCAAAAAAGACTGAATTATGTGACAAAGTTCTTCACAGGCACCAGAAGTCTACATCTGAAAGCCACTCTAGAGTGTTCAATCACTTCTGTATTTTCATTTATTTTTTTATTTTTTAAATTTTAATTATTTTTTTTTAATTTTAGTGGAGTATAGTTGATTTACAATGTTGTATTAGTTTCAGGTACACAGTAAAGTGATACAGTTATACATATACATATACTCATTCCTTTTCAGATTCTTTTCTCATGTAGGTTATCACAGAATATTGAGTAGAGTTCCCTGTGCTATACAGTAGGTCCTTGTTGGTTATCTACCTGGTATATAGTAGTGTGCGTATGTTAATCCCAAACCCCTGATTTATCCTTCCCCCAGCATCTCCCCTTTGGTAACCATAAGTTTGTTTTCTATATCTGTATGTATTTTTTCTAACTCAAGACTATATTTGTAATGGGAATAAAGAAGGAAGCAGGAATAAACAAAGAAGAAGACGTAAAAGGATATTTATTACATTCTCTTTATTTACCTACCCGGGACTATCAGAATTAGAAGTCGTTTGTCATGAGCACAAATTACAAATATTATATAGGCTTCTACAATTCTGCCTGTGGCACAAGTTATCATGCACTGTTTTGCTCTACATAAACCACTATCATCATGGCACAATTTTACTTTGAATTAAACAATAAGCAATAGATTTCTCATTTGGGGAGAGAGAGAAGAAACTCTCTAAGTAAATGCAAAAAAAAGCAAAAAAAAAAAAGCAAATAAACAAATATCACAACTTAACATTACAACATGGATATTTCTCAGGTTAATGCCAGGAACCTGGCTTGAGTAAAATCCCCTAAGACTACTCAAAAAAAAAAGTATCACTTTAATAAGTGGCTGCTGTAATGTTTACCTAAAACATTTGTAAGAATTCCATGTGTTCTTTTAAAATGGAAATTAATTGTTTTTATTAGTTTGTTGAGAGTATTAGGTTTTTCTAGCAATATTTTTTTCAGACCCTGGCTTCATTTTTTGTTTTTGTATATACTACGTATATAGAAAATTTATTCTTAAAGAAATCTCACATCTATAACTGAGCTTTTGATCTTATCAATTTAGTGACTGGATGGGGAAAGATAAAATCTAAGTTTAATAATACCAATAAAGAAAATGCTTGAAAAATGTGAATTGCTTTGAGACAAATATTAAGTTGGGCCACAGAGACAATATAAATGCAAAGGCAAAAACTGGAAGGAAGGAGATTTCTAAGAAAAATGATTTCAGGTTCTCAGTGAAGTTGCCCAACAAATTACAAAAGATGTATTGCTTTTTGGAAAGAAAAATAAAAGCAAGAAAGAAATGAAGGGAAGAAGGAAGGGAGGAAGAAAAGAAGAGAGGAAGGAAAAAAAGGGAAGATGCTGATATAGCTTGAATCACTGAAATTTTAGGCACAAAAAATATAAAATGTAATCTGTTTAGCAACTTTAATACACAGTGTCATCACTGATGACTTCTTGGAAGCAGACAAATGACTAGTAAATCTTAAGTACACCAAGCTGCCTGTGAACGTGCCAATGTAGTGACAATACATAAAGCACCACAGAGTAAATGGCGCATCACTCTGATTCAGTGCTTGCTGTCGTTTTCACAAAGATACGTATACAACCAAAGGCGATGTATGAGTGATTCTGGAAGGATATTGAAGAGACGCTGAGCAAATATACACAGCTATATAAATCCACTCTTGTCCGCAGATAATTCAGAGGCAGAAATAAACCATGTTATTTTAACACAATGCAGCTACTCTCAGTACCATAAAGACAATAAACATCAAAAAGACACTTTCAATGGCTCTATGAAGTCATAATGGAAATAACTTTCATATGGAAAATGCTCAAGCACTGTTTTCAAAGATTAATTCACTTGAAATTGATTTATTTAAAACCATTTCCAACTCCTGCATCCTGACATGCTTGCTTCTTAGTCATTAAGCAATGAACCCTTTTGATGTTAGACCACATAATCACATTAGTAAAACTGAAATGTACAGCAAAGAATTTTATTTAAAAAGTATAACTGCCAAAAGAAGATGGAAATTAAAAGCATTTTTACCCAATCACTGAGAACCGTATTCTCAGTAATCCCCTGGGTTAAAGTGCCCACAACTACAATATCTCTGTACTAGTATTTTAAATGAAGCAAACAGCATTCTATTACCACTAGCTGCTAATACACAGAGAATTTTATGGTTAAGTAAGAGAAATCAGTTATTATGAATAAGTTGATTCAGGTCTATGGAATATTGTCTCAGAATTACAGCCAAGAGGTAGGTTCCAGGTCAGGCCAGTGTAGTTGTCTTTGTTCTGCCACTTCCTCATTGTATGACTTCTTGGAAAGGCTACGTAAAGTTTTGTAAGCCTCAGTTTTCTCACTGTAAAAATGGGAGATAACTGTGTCTACATTATAGGTTTCCTGTGGGAATTGAATACAGTAACAAGTATGGAGTACTGACTGCAGAGTCTAGCTTACAGATAGCCCTAAGTAAAAATCTTTACTATTACTATTATTATCATGAACCCAATTTTTCTATCATATAGGAAAAGTAACAGAATTTCATTGGTCTGTTTATGTGTGAAATGGGTAATAACCAAAATGCAAAGTTCCCTAGTGAACTTAATAGTTTCTTTCTTAAGAGTTCTTAGTAACCGAGGGGCAAACTACTTTCCAGAATCTGGGGAGAGGAGAGGAGGGAGAATAGAAAAAACCTAAAGTGAGGAAAGAAATATTTACCAAGAATCTGTACAGCCCCTGTGTCAGACACTCATATATTATTTCATTTAATCCTTGGATCAATCTGGTGAGATACTCATTTCATGCATGAGGGGTCTTGAAGGATACCCAGGATTTTAACCCATGCCCCTTTTTGTATCCAATGATGCTTCCAGGAAATAAATTATAAATATAGAATACTAATAGTAGAAATAAGACTATATCAGAGGAATTTTTGAAGTTCACAAGTCTTACATTTAATACCGGGGATCAATTCATCCCCTAATATAGTCATAATTCTAATAACATTAAGGACCTCCTCTAAATAATTATCTTTAAGACTGTAAAGGCAAGTTCCATTTGTAAAAGCCCTGCATTCCGGCAAGAGATGATGTTTAACAAGAACAACAAAAGAGAGGTGGAAGGAGTAATCTTAAACAGCATTCTACAAAGTGTGGTCCATAGATGACGTGCTAGATTTCGGGGGTACCTGCTGGGGCAGATTTACCAAAAAGCTACTTGTCAAGCTTAAGCTTCTGGGATATTTACTGTGACATTGTACCTAATTTTATACTTATAAGTTTGTGTTATTTTCTTTCAGAAGAGCCCTTACAAATCTGTATTAAGTCCTAGATTTTTTTTTTCCTGGCCCTACAAAACTTAAGATATTTCTTCCCCCTCTCTGTCTATCCAAATGCAGATTCCTGGGTCTCATGCCAGATTTATTAAATCCAAATCTCTGGGAATGAAGCCTAAAATATCTAGGAGACCCCAGGTGATTTTATATGAACATTAACTGAGATTTTGAGAATCACTGTCCTGGAGACATAATATGCATTGCAAAATACTGAGCATTTTATGTTTATTCATTTCCATGACAACTCTCAGTTATTCACATTATGGCAATGTAAGTAAGCCCTCAGACCTACTCTCATTTATATATCACGGTTTGTATTGGTACTTATACTTGAACATGAATTTGTATGTTGTAGTGAATTAATCCTTCCCCTAAGACATGTCCACCCAGAATCTGTGAATGTGACCTAATTTGGAAAAAGGATGAGATGCAGTCATCCTAGAGTGCCAAAGTGGGCCCTAAATCCAATGACAAATGTCCTTACAAGAGACAGAGGAGAAGAAGACATGAACAGAGAAGAGGGAAAAGCCATGTGAAGACAACACAGGCAGAAGATTGGAGCGAGGCAGCCACAAAGAAAAGGAGAGCCACCAGAACTGGAAGAGGCAAGGAGAGATTCTCCCCAGAGACTCTAGAGGGAGTGTGGCCCTACTAACACCTTAATAAAAGACTTCAGACCTCCAGAACTATGAGAAAATAAACTTCTGTTTGTTTTAAGCCACCAAGTTTACGGTAATTTGTTATGATAGGCTCAGGAACTAATAACTCTGTGCACTCCAATATTTTACATAACATACATTCATATTACATTCTCCTGACTTCTGTGTATTCTCAAGTTCTATCTCAAATCCCCACTGGCATCACCACCACTTCCTTTTCTTTCTTCCTCAGAAAAAGGAAAAGATAGGACCTGGGAAGAATCCAAACACTTTCTTGGAAATTACTGTGGTGGAAAGATCCTGAAGGGTAGGAATTATTCCAGTCACAAATACCAGAAATACACTCTGTGTTAAAATATGAAATTTCTTTTGGTCCTTTTATGGCCATAACATTTGCATTGTTACCATTTAAATATAATATTAAACTAAATAAAATAGGTAAAATAAAATTTTACTTCATTATGACCATTACTAATTCTGTCAAACCAAATGAGTTAAATTGCGTTAGATATGTACATCAGTCAAGTATAACTGTGTAATTTTTTCAAAGGCGTCATCAGATACAAAATTAACTCAATCCAAATATTACCAGATACTTTGAAGATGCAGAATATTTTTAGTAAGAAATATTTTAGTAAGATGTGGAGAATACTGAATCATCATCTCCTTTTAGTTTGCTAATAATAAAGCAATTATCTTACGGCAGGTAATTAAACTAGTGTTATTAACATATCAGGCACTGGTATTCACTGACTACTTAATAATATCAAGAAAACAATAAAAGTCATGCCACAAAAGCAGAAAAGCCATTGGGCTGTATTAGGAAAACATTTTTAAATATATATTTTAATTTTTAAATCTAAATTAGCTTTGCAAGGATGAATAAATATAGGTTAATGCTACTGAGGATATTTTATTATGAATAGGATATTGCAGAATATGTCAGCTCTGTATTATTCTACATGTTGAAGACAGTATTTCTGGCAGTTTCATTCTACCTTATTTATTCATCCAGCCAATTTTTACTGACTGACTTTTGAAATGTGTTAAGAATTACACTAGACCAGTGGATTTCAAAGCCTTTTAGCAGTGAAACCACTACCACAGATCAAATTATACAACAAATAAAATTGGAACTACTCTAACTTTAAAACCAGGACACCTAAATCCCAGAAGAATGTTGGTAGAAACCCTTAAGTGTGGTCAAGGAACACAGTTTACAAACCACTGAACTTGGTGTATAAAGTCAAAAAGGATCTTATCTCTGCCATTCAGGAACCTTCAATAAATAGTAATAATATTAATACCATCCACTAATTTACTGATTTGTCCATTCAACCGAATGGACAAATAACTTATAAGGTACAACCTTATAAGTACCTACTATAAGTCAAGCATTATTCTAAATCTGAAGATACAACAGTAAACAAAAAGTCCTGACAAAGTCATGACGCTTACATTGCAGTGAATGAGAGGCCAAAAACAAGCAAAAGAATGATTAATATGTCAAGCAATGATAAGTGTGATGAAGAAAATTTAAAAAGGTCAAAGGGAAATGAAGTGGGTTCTACTTTAAATTGTTTAAGTAACCTCTGAGCAACCGTTTGTATGGAATCATTTGGACATTAGCAACTAAAAACCCAGGTAGAGGAAATAGCAAGGAACAAGGCTCTGAGGCAGGAGTTGAGATGCCACAGTCAACGAAGAGCAAGGATGCCAATGAGGGTGTGTTGCAGCAAAAATAGAAACGAGACTTTTCCGATAAACAAGGAAAATAAGGAAACAATGAACAGGCTGGGGAAACAACATAAACAGGCCTGAAAGAGTTAAGCAATCTTGGTTATTCTTTAGCTGTTACTACTAACAAACACTTGTAGCTAGACTTGTCCTTCACAAAGCTGATTACTCTTTGACTTCATATGAATTACCCTTTGTATCTGGCATTTCTTCTCCCCCTACACTCCCTTGTAGCACTCTTCATTTCAGAAAGAAGGTCATGGCCAGCCCGATAACTTCAGGGACACCAGACCCAGTTGCTGAGCCACCTGACGCCAGCTTTGGCCATGAATTTGCAGAATAAAAGAAATGCAAGACCTTAATTACTTTCAGCCTTATAACCTACCCCAGACCAGGAGCCCCGGGCTGTATAACCTTTCCCTATTCCCCAGGGAAGGTGGGCACAGTTCTTGAGGCCCTAGCCTACTGTGTTCCCCTCTTGCCTGGCAAAAGTAATAAAGCGACTCTTTTCTATTTCCCCCAAACTCTGTCTCTGTATTTCTATTCAGCATTCAGTGGACAGGAAGTCAAGATTTGGCAACAGGTAGAGTGAGAGAGCAAAGGAAGAGCTGTAAGAAATCTAGTCGGAAAGGGGGCCAATGGCTGGGTCCTGCAAGACTGTAAAGGCAACCGTAAGTACAGGTATCCCTCGTTTTCCAAACTCTCTCTCTCTCAAATCAGAACTGAATAGATAGCAAAATATAACAATAGTTTACATTCTATGCTAAATATTACAGGAATCCATACGAAGGTTGAGAGTAGGAAAGGCACATGACCTAAGGTGCCAAAAACTTTCTGTGATTATCTCAGTTAATGCTCTAAACAAGCCTAAGTGGCCCTATTTGATTTCCATTTTGTAGACGTAGAGAAAGGGAAGGGAAATTTGCCTAGCAACTAACAAGAGTTGGACTAAGGGTTCAAACCCAGAGTCCAACTTCTGAACCACACCGCTACCCACATTAGGACAACTTCGCTGTTAAAAACACGAGGCTAAATGTACACGCACAGTTCAGGTGCCCTTGAGATTTCAGATAGAAATGCTTCCTAAAGTCCTTGACATTTTATGTCAGCCATAGGGCATGAGTAGGAGTTCTTCAGGAAGACAAAGAAGAAAAGGGCATTTCGAATAGAGGAAGCAGTGTGAATAACGTCTTGGAGATGTGAAACAGCATAATGCATTTGAGAATTACTTCATTATTCCGTGCGGTCTGGACATGAGTTCTAAAGCAGGGGAATGGGGAGAGATGAAGCCAGGACAGGCTAGCTCAGGAGGGCCCAACATAATATGATATGATGTTTGGATTGAAATGCAAGAAATAAAAGCTATCAAAGGGTTTTAAGAAAAGTAGTACCATGAACAGGTTAATTTTTTTAGAAAGATCACTCCCTCTGACCTCACCAGAGTATAGATGGATTGATGAGAGTGGGACAGCACCACAGAGAGAAACATCCCTTGAAGCTTATTACCATAGGTCACTGAGAAATGAACCTGAACGCGGGCAGCAGGAGATGGGAAAATGTTGCAGAATGAAAAGAACTTGCTTACTAATTGGCTGTTGTTAGAGAAATGCAGAAAGCAAGAGTGACCTGCCCACTTTGTGCCTCAATTTCTCATATATAAAATGGCAATAATAATAGTACTTACAGCATTGTGTGAGGATTAAATTCATAATAACTACAATTTACTTAGTGGCTGCCATGTGTTGGACTACACCTGGTACACGTGTTATCTCGGGTGACTGCCTCAATGGTGGTGTGGTGTCAATACCAAGATAAAAATTATCAGTAGAGAAGTAAATGTGCAGGGGGAGGGGAAGGAAAAGTCTAGTTTCAGAGAAGATGAATCTGGGGAGCCTGGGGACCCCCCGTGGAGACAGATATTCAGCGCGTAACAGGATAATACTACATGGGTTGCAAACTCACCAGTGTTATCTGGCTGGAGATTCAGATTTATGAGACTGGACCACAAGGAGAGCAGTGAGAGAATAAGCAGTGGGGAGAGAAGACAGCCAAGGCAAAGCCCCGTGGACTACCTTCCCTTCTGTATGGGCATAAGAGGCTGACAAGTAATGGTCAGAAAAGTAGGAGAAATACCAGGAAAGAAGCATGTCTCAGGAACTAAGAGAGTATGGAGTTTCAAGTAAAAGAGAGGGTCCACAGTATAAACACCAGAAACAAGTCAAGTCCAATGAGATCTGGTGCTTAGGAGTGGAAGCAGTATTCGGGGATGTTGAAGAGCAAACAGAGGCTAAGGAAGTAAAGGCAGACATTGTACATGAGTCTTACAAAGAGGATGCCTGGAAAGGGAAAGAGTGGAATAAGGAAGGATCTTCAGTGCGTCATGGGTTTGAGGAAGGATTTCGTAAGATTCAAAAGACTTGAGCAAGTTACAGCCAGTAGATATTGAGCCAGCAAAGTGACAGACTGAAAAATGCAGGCAAAGGAGAGAGAAAAAAATGTTGGCAGTTGTTCTAGGTCCCAGAGGAGACAGAAATGCTGGCATCAAGAAGAGAGATGGAAGGTAAACCTTGAAAGGAAGAAAGGACATGCTTCCTGAGGCTGGGTGTAATTTTAAAAAGCCACAAGTGTTAACCATAATGTTTACTTCTCCAGAGAAAAATCCTACACATGTGCTTATTTTATTACTTGCAATGTTGCCATAACACCTGTTATAGAGTGAGAAAGAGACACGGTTTTGAAGTCAGATACAAAATCACATGTTGTCCTCTCTATTTGCTTGTTTTGGACCCTTAAGTATTCTACACAAGCCTCAGTTTCTTCATCTTGAAAAGGGAGATAGTGATACCTATCTTACAGGGTTGTTGTGTCAGTTACTCCCAATATAAGGAGGGTGTCTAGACTAAAACATGGCAGTTACTCAATAAATAAATGGCGCTTAATATTACGTTAACCATCAAAATAACCCTATGAGCTAAAGTACACATGGGGAACTAAGGCACAAAGAGCTGAAATGACCTGTCCAGGGTCATCTGTTTGAGAAATGTTGCTCAACCTTTTTTTTCAATATCACCCTCTAAGGAGCCTATTTAGATATTTTTTTCTGACTATGCCATCCCCACCCCTATGAAACTTTAACATCACAGATATATTATATATATATAATCTTTTTATGTTGTTGAGTAGGATTGAGCTTCAGAGGGCCATAATCCACGGTAATATCTAAAATGTTTTTTGCCCACCAAGAACCAACGTTTGTTCCCTTAAAAAACATATTGCCCCCATTGAGAAAGCGTGGTTTAGACCCACAGATTTTTACTACTGTACCATTTACTTTAATCAATCTATAGATTAAAACAGGGGTTTTCAATCTCAGCACTATTGACCTTTTGAGCCAATATTTACTGTGGGGAGTTTGTCCTGTGCCTGGTAGGATGTTGAACAGCATCGCTGGCCTCTACCGGCTCGAGGCCAGTAGCATTCCCCTCCAGTCATGGCAACCAAAAATGTCTCCAGACATTGCCAAATGGCCCCTTTGGGAGTAAGGGGAGCAAATTTTTCCCTAGTTGAGAATTTCTGGGTTTAAAAAAAATGGGCATAAGGGAATTACATTATTTTTCCAAGGGCACAATAAGAAAACTCTCCACTATAAACTAGTGGTTTTCCACTTCTCAAAAAGGTCCTCAAAAAGAACAGTATTCAGTTTATAGCAAATGCTATAGAGAAATGATTTATCCTAGTAAATTATCATTGTATTAAAAGCTAACAATCTTCCATTTTATAATTCAGTACAATGTTATCACCTTGCCTCTCTCATAAACTGTATTCTGAATATCTGACTAGCTGTTATTAAAAACTTTATGTAACAATATGTAATTCTGAATGTTTTTACCACAGTCCTCCAACTATATTTATGTCTTTAAAGTCATCTGTGTAAAATTTCCAGGACTTAATAGACTAAATATAGTATATGTTTGACTCAGAGCAAATACGTGAAAATAATGAGAATTTACAGTAGCAATAATATGTAAGAAAACAAATCTAGGAAGAAAAATAATGATTACTATTTATTATGAATTATGTTATAGATATTTTTATCATGTTTTCTAATTATATACAGTTCTGCAGGTAGTTATTATCATGCCCATTTCACAGATGGGAAAATCAGTTCAGAAGCGCTAAAATAAGTTGTTTAGGGCCTGTCACACGGCCAAGTGGCAGGATCTTGATTAAATTCAGCCTTATCCAGCTCCAAAGTGTCTGCTCAGTCCATACCAGGCTTTTAGATTCAGTTTTCCTCTCAAATAAAAATCTTTTATTTTTCTTCACTCTAATAAATTCCTCAGGAGATGATGGAAAAGAATTTTATCTTACTTGCAAAGGATGTTTTGAAAAGCCGAGGCTTCTTTTCAACATGAGAAATGCCATTTTATTGATGCTTTAGATGGATCAGTCTTATGCTAAAGCAACTAAAGCAAGAAAAAGGCAAAGACTAACCTTATATCCATCAACAATGAATCCAGGACAGTTTTTTTAGTATAACTTTTGAGGTTTTAATACTAAAGCAAAACCAGGACCATGTTCTTTATATAAGAGCTATAAGCCCCAAAAAACTTAAAAATCATCACTCTGATGCAGATTTTATGTAAGCAATAAACAAACAAGCATTGTGTGGCTACTATGTGCCCTGGCTTGTGACACGTTTAAGCCCATTTTCTGTTCTTCAACACTTAACAGTGTGATATTGCTCAAGAACCTTCTCTTCTTGAATCTCAGGTGAAGTAAATAGATTTTCACAGACTGCCAAACACAAAGGTCTTCAGAGGCTACGTGGAATCTGAGAAAAAACTAGAAAATCAGATATTTTAAAAAGACATTCAGAGAGGAACCAAGATGGCAGAGTAGAAGGATGTACTCTCACTCCCTCTTGTGAGAACACCAGAATCACAACCGGCTGCTGGACAATCATCGACAGGAAGACACTGGAACTCACCAAAAAAGATACCCCACATCCAAAGGCAAAAGAGAAGCCAAAATGAGATGGTAGGAGGGGCGCAATCACAGTAAAATCAAATCCCATAACTGGTGGGTGGGTGACTCACAGACTGGAGAACACTTATACCACAGAAGTCCACGCACTGGAGTGAAGGTTCTGAGCCCCACATCAGGCTTCCCAACCTGGGGGTGCGGCAATGGGAGGAGGAATTCCTAGAGAATCAGACTTCGAAGCCTAGTGGGAACTCACTGCAGGACTTCAACAGGACTGGGGGAAACAGAGACTCCACTCTTGGAGGGCACACACAAAGTAGTGTGTGCATCGGGACCCAGGGGAAGGAGCAGTGACCCCAGGGGAGACTGAACCACACCTACCTGCTAGTGTTGAAGGGTCCCCTGCAGAGGCAGGGGGTGGCTGTGGTTCACCGAGGGGACAAGGACACTGGCAACAGAAGTTCTGGGAAGTACTCCTTGGTGTGAGCCCTCCCAGATTCTGCCTTTAGCCCCAGCAAAGAGCCCAGGTAGGCTCCAGTGTTGGGTTGCCTCAGGCCAAACAACCAAGAGGGAGGGAACCCAGCCCCACCCATCAGCAGTCAAGTGGATTAAACTTTTACTGAGCTCTGCCCACCAGAGCAACAGCCAGCTCTACCCACCACCAGTCCCTCCCATCAAGCCTCTTAGCCTCATCCACCAGAGGGCAGACAGCAGAAGCAAGAACTACAATCCTTCAGACTGTGGAACAAAAACCACATTCAAAGAAAGATAGACAAGATGAAAAGGCAGAGGGCTATGTACAAGATGAAGGAACAAGATAAAACCCCAGAAAAACAACTAACTGAAGTGGAGATAGGCAACCTTCCAGAAAAAGAATTCAGAATAATGATAGTGAAGATGATCCAGGACCTCAGAAAAACAATGGAGGCAAAGATCGAGAAGATGCAAGAAATGTTTAACAAAGATCTAGAAGAATTAAAGAACAACCAAACAGGGGCTTCCCTGGTGGCACAGTGGTTGAGAGTCTGCCTGCCGATGCAGGGGACACGGGTTCGTTCCCCGGTCCAGAAGATCCCACATGCCGCGGAGCGGCTGGGCCCGTGAGCCATGGCTGCTGAGCCTGCGCGTCTGGAGCCTGTGCTCCACAACAGGAGAGGTCACAACAGTGAGAGGTCCACATACCGCAAAAAAAAAAAAAAAAAAGAACAACTAAACAGAGATGAACAATACAATAACTGAAATGAAAACTACACTAGAAGGAATCAATATCAGAATAACTGAGGCAGAAGAACGGATAAGTGACCTGGAAGACAGAATGGTGGAATTCACTGCTGTGGAACAAAATAAAGAAAAAGGAATGAAACGAAATGAAGACAGCCTAAGAGACCTCTAGGACAACATTAAACGCAACAACATTTGTAGGGGTCCCAGAAGGAGAAGAGAGAGAGAAAGGACCTGAGAAAATATTTGAAGAGATTATAGTCAAAAACTTCCTTAACATGGGAAAGGAAATAGCCACCCAAATCCAGGAAGCACAGTAAGTCCCATACAGGATAAACCCAAGGAGAAATGTGCTGAGACAAATAGTAATTAAATTGGCAAAAATTAAAGACAAAGAAAAATTATTGAAAGCAGCAAGGGAAAAATGACAAATAACATACAAGGGAACTCCCATAAGGTTAGCAGCTGATTTCTCAGCAGAAACTCTACAAGCCAGAAGGGAGTGGCATGAGAAATTTAAAGTAATGAAAGGGAAGAACCTACAACCAAGATTACTGTACCCAGCAAGGATCTCATCCAGGTTCGATGAAGAAATCAAAAGCTTTACAGACAAGCAAAAGCTAAGAGAATTCAGCAACACCAAACCAGCTCTACAACAAATGCTAAAGGAACTTCTCTAAGTGGGAAACACAACAGAAGAAAAGGACCTACAAAGACAAACCCAAAACAATTAAGAAAATGGTCACAGGAACAGACATATTGATAATTACCTTAAACGTGAATGGATTAAATGCTCCAACCAAAAGGCAAAGGCTTCCTGAATGGATAAAAAACAAGGCCCATATATATGCTGTCTACAAGATACCCACTTCAGACCTAGGGACACATACAGACTGAAAGTGAGGGGATGGAAAAAGATACCCCATGCAAATGGAAATCAAAAGAAAGCTGGAGTAGCTATACTCATATAAGATAAAATAGACTTTAAAATAAAGAATGTTACAAGAGACAAGGAAGGACACTACATAATGATCAAGGGATCAATCCAAGAAGAAGATATAACAATTATAAATGTGTATGCACCCAACACAGGAGCACCTCAATACATAAGGCAACTGCTAACAGCTATAAAATGGGAAATCGACAGTAACACAATAATAGTGGGGGACTTTAACACCTCACTTACACCAATGGACAGATCATCCAAAATGAAAATAAATAAGGAAACAGAAGCTTTAAATGACATACAGACCAGATAGATTTAATTGGTATTTATAGGACATCCCATCCAAAAACAGCAGATTACACTTTCTTCTGAAGTGCGCACAGCACATTCTCTAGGATAGATCACATCTTGGGTCACAAATCAAGCCTCAGTAAATTTAAGAAAATTTAAATCATATCAAGCATCTTTTCTGACCACAATGCCATGAGATGAGAAATGAATTACAGGGAAAAAAATGTAAAAAACACAAACACATGGAGGCTAAACAATACGTTACTAAATAACCAAGAGATCACTGAAGAAATCAAAGAGGAAATCAAAAAATACCTAGAGAGAAATGACAATGAAAACACGACAATCCAAAACCTATGGGATACAGGAAAAGCAGTTCTAAGAGAGAAGTTTATAGCTATACAAGTCTACCTCAAGAAACAAGAAAAATCTCAAGTAAACAATCTAACCTTACACCAAAAGGAACTAGAGAAAGAAGAACAAACAAAACCCAAAGTTAGCAGAAGGAAAGAAATCATAAAGATCAGAGCAGAAATCAATGAAATAGAAACAAAGAAAACAATAGCAAACATCAATAAAACTAAAAGCGGGTTCTTTGAGAAGATAAACAAAATTGATAAACCATTAGCCAGACTCGTCAAGAAAAAGAGGGAGAGGACGCAAATCAATAAAATTAGAAATGAAAAAGGAGAAGTTACAACAGACACTGCAGAAATACAAAGCATCCTAAGAGTCTACTGCAAGCAACTCGATGCCAATAAGATGGACAACCTGGAAGAAATGGACAAATTCTTAGAAAAGCACAAACTTCCAAGACTGAACCAGGGAGAAACAGAAAATATGAACAGACCAATCACAAGTAATGAAATTGAAACTGTGATTAAAAATCTTCCAACAAACAAAAGTCCAGGACCAGATGGCTTCACAGGTGAATTCTATCAAACATTTAGAGAAGAGCTAACACTCATCCTTCTCAAACTCTTCCAAAAAATTGCAGAGGAAGGTACACTCCCGAACTCATTCCATGAGGCCACCATCACACTGATACCAAAACCAGAGAAAGATACTACAAAAAAGAGAAAATTACAGACCAATATCACTGATGAATATAGATGCAAAAATCCTCAACAAAATACTAGCAAACAGAATCTAACAACACATTAAAAAGATCATACACCATGATCAACTGGGATTTATCCCAGGGATGCAAGGATTCTTCAATGTATGCAAATCAATCAATGTGATACACCATATTAACAAATTGAAGAATAAAAACCATATGATCATCTTACTAGATGCAGAAAAAGCGTTTGACAAAATTCAACATCCATTTATGATAAAAACTCTCCAGAAAGTGGGCATAGAGGGAACCTACCTCAACATAATAAAGGCCATATATGACAAACCCACAGAAAACATCATTCTCAATGGTGAAAAACTGAAAGCATTTCCTCTAAGTTCAGGAATGAGACAAGGATGTCCACTCTCACCACTATTATTCAACACAGTTTTGGAAGTCCTAGCCATGGCAATCAGAGAAGAAAAAGAAATAAAAGGAATACAAATTGGAAAAGAAGAAGTAAAGCTGTCACTGTTTCCAGATGACATGACACTATACATAGAGAATCCTAAAAATGCCACCAGAAAACTACTAGAGCTAATCAATGAATATCGTACAGTTGCAGGATACAAAAGTAATGCACAGAAATCTCTTGTATTCCTATACACTAATGATGAAAAATCTGAAAGAGAAATTAAGGAAACACTCCCACTTACCACTGCAACAAAAAGAATAAAATACCTAGGAATAAACCTACCTAGGGAGACAAAAGACCTGTATGCAGAAAACTATAAGACACTGATGAAAGAAATTAAAGATGATACCAACAGATGGACAGATATACCATGTTCTTGGACTGGAAGAATCAATATTGTGAAAATGACTCTACTACCCAAAGCAATCTACAGTTTCAATGCAATCTCTATCAAATTACCAATGGCATTTTTTACAGAACTAGAACAAATCATCTTAAAATTTGTATGCAGACACAAAATAACGTGAATAGCCAAAGCAGTCTTGAAGGAAAATAACAGAGCTGGAGGAATCAGACTCCCTGACTTCGAACTATACTACAAAGCAACAGTAATCAAGACAATATGGTACTGGCACAAAAACAGAAACATAGATCAATGGAACAAGATAGAAAGCCCAGAGATAAACCCACGCACATATGGTCAACTAATCTATGACAAAGGAGGCAAAGATATACAATGGAGAAAAGACAGTCTCTTCAATAAGTGGTGCTGGGAAAACTGGACACCTACATGTAAAAGAATGAAATTAGAAGACTCCCTAACACCATACACAAAAATAAATTCAAAATGGATTTCAGACCTAAATGTAAGACCAGACACTATAAAACTCTTAGAGGAAAACATAGGCAGAACACTCTTTGACATAAATCACAGCAAGATCTTTTTTGATCCACCTCCTAGAGTAATGGAAATAAAAACAAAAATAAACAAATGGGACCTCATGAAACTTCAAAGCTTTTGCACAGCAAAGGAAACCATAAACAAGGCGAAAAGACAACCCTCAGAATGGGAAAAAATGTTTGCAAATGAATCAACAGACAAAGGATTAATCTGCAAAATATATAAACAATTCATACAGCTCAATATTAAAGAAACAAACAACCCAATCGAAAAATGGGCAGAAGACATAGACATTTCTCCAAAGAAGACATACAGAGGGCCAAGAAGCACATGAAAAGCTGCTTAACATCACTAGTTATTAGAGAAATGCAAATCAAAACTACAATGAGGTATCATCTCACACCAGTTAGAATGGGCATCATCAGAAAATCTACAAACAACAAATGCTGGAGAGGGTGTGGAGAAAAGGGAACCCTCTTGCACTGTTGGTGGGAATGTAAATTGATACAGCCACTATGGAGAACAGTTGGAGGTTCCTTAAAAAACTAAAAATAGAATTACCATATGATCCAGCAATCCCACTGCTGGGCATACACCCAGAGAAAACCATAATTCAAAAAGACACATGCATCCCAATGTTCACTGCAGCACTATTTACAATAGCCAGGTCATGGAAGCAACCTAAATGCCCATCAACAGATGAATGGATAAAGCAGTTGTGGTACATATATACAATGGAGTATTACTCAGCCATAAAAAGGAATGAAATTGAGTCATTTGTCGAGACATGGATGGATCTAAAGACTGTCATACAGAGTGAAGTAAGTTAGAAAGAGAAAAACAAATATCATATATTAACACATGTATTTGGAACCTAGAAAAACGGTACAGATGAACCGGTTTGCAGGGCAGAAGTTGAGACACAGATGTAGAGAACAAATGTATGGACACCAAGGGGGGAAAACCGCAGTGGGGTCAGATGGTGGTGTGCTGAATTGGGTGATTGGGATTGACATGTATACACTGATGTGTATAAAGTTGATGACTAATAAGAACCTGCAGTATAAAAACAAACAAACAAAAAAAACACCACTAATACTAACCTTTCTTTGGGTTATTTGTATGGAAATATGTTAATATAAATGTTTCAGACATTACATGAAATTTCTAAAAATCTTATATGTTCTGGTGTAATGTTATAAGTCATAATTCTAGTTATTACTTTAAAGTGTATATCTCAGAACTAAATTTCCTTGTCAATTGCATTATTATGAACTTTCATCAAATCTTTAACCGTGGTCATTTTTAAGTCTTTTGTCATTTACAGACAGTCCTGGGTGTATTCTGATGCTTTTGCAAAAATGTTCCTATAGAAGGGTTTCATCTTCAAGGAATTCATGGAAAAGACTCTGACAAGTACAGGTTTCTGGTAACTGATTATACTGCTGAACTGAATGAATAAGCATTTTCAGAACTCTAATGGAAAACTGATGAATTCATAAAAGTGCTAACAGAAGATCAAGATGAAAAAAAATTAATTACATGGGACTGAGTGAACTGATGAGGATGATTATAATTTTTGTGACTTTCTGTTTGAATAAAAAAGTAAATAAAGACAGACATTCAAATGTAAGGTTTCCTTTAAACACAGCTGAAGGTTTGGATCCTTGGGTTGAAACTGGGCAAAATATCTCCGGATTAGTTATCTAGAAGGTCTCTTCTAAGTTTGGTATTCTATGATTTGAGATTTTTGCCCTTAAAAAGCTTATGTTTTAACCATACAGTTAAGATTTTAAACATACAGTACATTATATTAAAGATAGTGTATACTTATAAGTGTGAATAGTATGATATGAAATATATGATCTGAAACATTACTCTTCAAGAAATTGTGGCTTCTAGGACCTAAAGTCTTGTTAGAAATATCCCACCCCAAAACTGCTAAACCAGAATCTGTTTTGTGTGGTAACAAAACCCCTAAGTAATTTGAATATACATTAAAGCTTAAGAAGCCGGGTCAAAAACAGTGTTTCTCGAAGGTTGGATCACCAACTAAAAGTCACCCTAGCGGCCAATTACTAAAGATGTAAATACCTGGGCCTACTTCAGATTTACCAAATTAGAATCTTTGAAAATGGAGCCAGGAATCATCGTTCTTAATCAGCCAGCCCAGGTTATACCATTTACAGTAAAATTTGAGAACCACCATTCAACATAATTCAGAGATCTGAGCGTTGGATCTTGGAGGGTCAGATGGAGCAAAAGAGGTAGAAAAGACTATGAGTTTTAAAACAGAATACTGAATACTGGAATATCGCGTTCTAAATTCAAGCCAGCTGGGGTAAATTAGCGCTAATTGTCAACAAGGAGCAATTAAGCAGAGGTTAGCTACAGGGGAAGAAAGTAGCCTGGATTAACTGGATGCAGTTTTTCCTAGAAGTTAACAAAAAGGAATCCCAGGGGAGTTATAAAGGGTAGTTTTTCAACACTAGACCTGGCAGACAGGGCCACTGAAGGAAACCTTCCAGTGACCAGAGTTATATTTATCTCCCGGCCTAAGGCACTCACCAATTATGTGCACTATAAATGCAAGTTGGCCTCCCTGCTAGAAAAGAAGGCACAAGGGTCGAGGAATGCCTCTCTATGCCCTGGTTTATTAGAAAGGAACAAGTTCTTAGAAAAACCTGTGAGCAGCAACACACAAAGTAGGAAAGAAAAAGATTCTAGGAGAGCAGTATAGGGTTAAAACTGGCACCAAAATTCTGGAGAGTGGAAAAAATATGACAAAGAAGGAAAAGAGAGAGAAATTCTACATGCCTGTTACTCACAGTGTGGTCCTGAATCAGCAGCGCCAACTTCCTCTGGCAGCTTGTTAGGAATGCAGACTCGTTAAGTAATGCTCTCACTTAAAGACCTCCTGAGTAGGAATCTGCATCTTAACAAGATCTCCAGATGATTTGTAATCACGCTAAAGTTTGAGAAGCACTAAGTTACCTCGGTGTTTCTCAATGTTGGCTGTACATTAAAATCACCTGGGAAGCTTTTTAAACTTTGGATGCTCCCAAATTTTCACTCCAGAGTATCTGGGAATAGCTCCCAGGCACCAGCACTTTTTTAAAGCTCTCCATGTATGGCCAAGGTTGAAGTCCACTACTTTATATTCCTGGAGTTCTGAAGTTACATTACAGGTCTAAGACTTTGGCCTTTTTCAAAGAAGGTTGCCACTGACCTTTTTGATTAAGCCGCAGCATTCTATATGCCACACAACTTTAAGTTGCCAGCAGATGAAGAGAATTGTGGGTGATGATTTAGTGAATGGCTGCTAAATACAGGGAAGGCACCACACATTATTACAGATTTGACAGCTAATAGAGAGGTTTGCTCTCTGCCTGCCCAAGTGTATGAAACCCATCAGATGCTCATCAATTCAGGTAATCCTCTGAGAATAAGTGGAAAAGCCTAGAGAAATCTAAAATGCTCCTCTAATGGCTTCAGTATTTGTGAGAACAAGTGGTATTTGCATGTCTTCTTCCAGTTAAAGGTCATGACATTATAAGAGAACTGGGGATTTGAGATGTGAGGGTGTTTTAATAATCAGATAATCTGAGTCTGAGGTGAAAGGTCTTTGCTCAAATCCACAACACACATGTTTTAACTACTTGTGCAATGAAAGTACACTGACACTTTTACATGCTGGAAAGCATCTTTTAAATATGTGAATTCCTATGGTAATTCTCCTGTGTTCTGATTGCAAAAGCTACATAACATTCAGAGACATGAGATCATAAAGTGGACATTCAGTAAAATCTCTTAAACTGAATTGTGGAAGAGGAGTGATAAAACGCTCAAATAAACTATACAGTTGGATGTTATGAAGGGCAGCACACACATCCTTAAAAAGAACAACTTGGAGGAGGATCTCACCCATTCTCAGTTACAAATAACTGGAAAGATTGAGAATTTGGGAAAAAGTGCTAACACCATTGTACAGCATATTAAATAGCTGTGTATAACATGAAATTTATAAAAGTTTCAAAATTCAGGAAAATAAAGTTCAAAGATCTCAGGGGAAGAGTAAGAAAAAACTGTAAAAAGAAAGATTCAACGTTTTTCAGACCATGTTTCAGGTAATGATGGGTGTGTTCCTATCAAGAGATTATACGCACTTCACAAAACTAGTAAGACTATACATGACAAGAAATTCAACAAAGAGATTTAAATGCTGAAATTAAAATTCAGTGAAGAAAAAGACAAGTACCTAGCAAAAAAATAGTACATAGGGTATTATGGATGATAATAAATATGTGGGAAAAACAACAGGAAACAAACAGTTGCCTAGGGATTTCTCCATATTGTGATAAAACTATCCTTAATATGCGAAGATGGTAAGTAACTGTGATATCGTGATGTAATAAAAAATATGTATTCGGTCTTCATTCCCAGTTCCTGGCAGAGTTCATAAATCCCTTGTAATTTCCTGAACGATAGGGGTGAGAGATGTCTCGTTTTTTATTCATAATAACCACCTTTCTTTTTGCCTTTCTGCTATACTTCATTATTTTTTTAATTGAAGTATAGTTGATTTGCAATAGTATATTAGTTTCAGGTGTATAGCATGGTGACTCAGTATTTTTACAGATTGTACTCCATTAAAAGTTATTACAAGATAATGGCTATAATTCCCTGTGCTATATAATACCTTGTTGCTTTTCTGTTTTATACATAGTACTTTGTATCTATTAATCCCACACCGCTATCTTGCCCTCCTCCCTTCCCTTTCCCCTCTGGTAACCACTAGTCTGTTTTCTCTATCTCTGAGTCTGTTTCAGTTTTGTTATATAAATTAGTCTGTTTTACTTCTTAGATTCCACATGTAAGCGATAATATACAGTATTTGTCTTCATCTGTCTGATTTATTTCACTAAGCATAATATTCTCTAGATCCATCCACCTTGCTGCAAATGGCAGAATTTCATTCTTTTAATGCACTGAGTAGTATGTACATAACCACATCTTCTTTATCCATTTGTCTGTTGATGGGCACTTGGGTTGCTTCCATGTCTTGGCTATTGTAAATTGTGCTGCTATGAACACTGAGGTGCATATATCTTCTCAAAGTAGTGTTCTCATTTTTTCCAGATATATACCCAGGATTGGAATTGCTGGATCATATGGTAGTTCTATTTTTAGCTTTTTGAGGAACCTCCATACTGTTTTCCATAGTGGCTGCACTACTTTACATTATGACCAACAGTGTACAAGGATTCCCTTTTCTCTACATCCTCGTCAACATTTGTTATTTGTATAATTTCTGATAATAGCCATTCTGACGGGTATGATGTGATATCTCATGGTTGTTTTGATTTGCATTTCTCTAATAATTAGTGATGCTGGGCATCCTTTCATGTGCCTGTTAGCCATCGTATGTCTTTGTTAGAAAAAGGTCTATTCAGGTCTTCTGCCCATTTTTTGATTGGGTTGTGGGGTTTTTTTGATATTGAGTTGTATGAGCTGTTTATATATTGTGGATACTAGCCCCTTGTCAATCTTATCATTTGCAAATATTTGCTCCCATTCTGAAGGTTGTCTTTTCATTTTGTTGATGGTTTCCTTTGCTGTGCAAAAGGTTTTAAGTTTAATTAGGCCACATTTATTTAGTTTTGCTTTTGTTTCTTTTGCCTTAGGACACAAATCCGAAAATTCCCTCCCCTCCAGAAACAATGGATAACTTATATTTCCCTGAATATGCTGTGACTTCAACTCTACTCTTTTAGAAAAAGAGAAATGGAGCCTATCACACTTCACTGTGAGATGTACTTTCATTCAAAATGTTAATAACCTTGTTTTAAGGAGAGTCTTTTTAACTATCCATACTTTGATTAACCTGCACAAGAGCCAATATACCATAAGGTTTCTTTTTTCCTATAGGCTTTTATATGCACTTTAGAAAATATTTTGGGAAATGGTTAGACTTGAGAGTTACCATAAGAGATGGATGAAACCTGGCATTTTAAATTTAGGTACAATTGAAACACGAAATGAGATTGAATTTATATTAACCTCTAAAAGTAGACTAGGCAGAGTGAGTTTTTACAGCTTTCATTTGAAAGGAATAACACATTGAGTTGTCATTCCTCAAAATTATTCACTCAGCTATCCGTGACCATTCATATGATTTGACGATACATATTGAACCATCGAAATTTTAATATACTTTAAAGTGTGACACTTCATATTCAGAGTAAAATAGCATATTTCATCCCAATTTAATAGTAGAAAGTTAAAAAGAAATTTGTTCTCTGCAATATGTAGAGGTCTTCTCACCATAGTGGTAAATGAAATACCAGTTTTTAGACTCTTTGAACCAATTCCTGAAATGCAGGTCATTTAGAATTGATCATCTTCTGATATGAAATGGTAAACAAAGATTATGGTTTGACTTAATCTTTCTTTCAACTATGCATTCAAAAATCCCCAAAATGATAATCTTTCTTTCAACTATGCATTCAAAAATCCCAAAAATGATTCATCTAAACTTCAAAAACATTAGGTTGACCAATTTTTTTTAACAAAATTCACATTCAGTCTATTTACATTAATAACTGTTTTACCTGGCAAGTAAATATCAACTAACTTCAACTCTTTCCCTATTGCTGTCAAGATGAAAATGTATATGAAGGTAAATTAATTTTCCTGGAGAATTTTTTTAAAGAAAATAAGATATTCTTAAACATCTAAAATAGCAGGAGGAAAAAAGCATGACATCATACACAGTTTATTTTAGATTCCACCTGGGCTATTGTTCTTTTCAAATCTGAACTACTGTCACCTCATGTTTGCAAAAAACATACGTATTGAATAATATTTTTAAACCTAAGTCCAAAGTGAAACTTTAAAAGATATTTTAAGAAAAAAATAAATTAATCCACATGTACCCCATCCTAGATTTATTTAGACCAATGGAGTCCTCAAGGGAAAAATCAAATAAATTTTGACGAACTTTTTTTTCAAAATAAATAATATTAAGCAACCAGAAACATTTTTTTAGCTTCCAAAGGGGAGAAAAACAAAACAAAAACAACAAGAATGACAAAACAATTCCATTCATCTTGAAACCTGGATTCTTTTTTTCTCTTTTTATTATTTTTACTTTTGATAGATGTGGCTACAAATACTTCTCTTATAAACCCTCTATAAGAAAATGAGCAGTGCAAGAACAGTAAATGTTGTTACAGGCACCTAATCAAGGGAAATTAGGGGATTTGGTAAATGGGAGACTTGCCACAAAACTTACATCAAGGGGACATCTGCTATTTTAGCTCTAACCAACTACTTCCTAGCAGGGATTAGGGAGCAATGTTGTCAAATTCTGATTTTTCTTAAAATTCCCAATCATTATGTGAACTTTCTGAATTTAAATGTCTACAACTATAGGAGTCATGGGGTTTTCAGCCTTCTGGGCACACAGTAGAACTGGACTGCCTAGCCTCCTCCTGACTAGATGGGACCATGTGAGTAGCTCTGCTCAGTGACCTGTAAACCAGATTTCAATTGTGGATGTATGACCTTCCAAGGCTCTTTTCACTCTGCTCTGGCAACTATTAATATTCCAGATAGTGGCTGCTTCATCAAAGTAGGTCCAGAGTGAAGACAATTCAGTGCAATTGTCATGATATATGTGCCACATGAGTGAGAGAGAAAATTGTGTTATTTTAAACTGCTGAGGTGGTGTGTGTATGCATGCGTGTGCGCTTGTGTGTTTGCTGTAAATTGCTTATCCTGGCTGATATAGCCACTAACTTAATCAAAAAGACAAATACAGCACAATGTGAATGAACACAAATGCACATACCAAAGTGGGCCAGAATTTACCCATGGACCACGGATCACACTGAGCTGCTTCATATGAGAGCTTTGAGGTCAATGAACAAAAAATCTTAGATAGCTACATAGAATGTATGATCCTGGCATTAGTGTAGAAGGATGGCAAAGACCAGATGAGGAGAGGAAGGAGGGGCTGAGGGAGAGAGGGGAGGAGGGAGAGGAGAACAACAAAAATAGTCATGAAGGAAACAAAGCGGACAGAACAACAGGTTGATGAGGATGGCCAGCCCTGGTTGATGTTACAAAATGGTCAAGTCTGTTCAGAAGCCCATGTGGGCGCCCACCTTACTTCTCACAATTCCCTTTCCCAAATATACCTAGAACCTTTCTGAAGCCTTCTCGCTCCACTTACATCCTGGGTTTTAAACCTTTCTGCCCCTCCTTCCCTCTGGTAAATATCTAGGTCTCAGTTCCCCTCTGGGAAAACCAGTCAGCTCTTTACAAGACCTTTGTCCCTCTTCACTATGGCAGTTTCATCATTAAAAACTAACCTGTAGGTATAAACTCTTAGCTTGGAAAAGTTGAAGTATATAGCTTAGTAGCTGAAGGAACAGATTCTGGAGTCGGGCTACATGAGTTTGGACACTTACAGTGTATGGTCTTGGAAGAATAATGGTTCCCTACTTTGTCTCCATTTACTCATCTGCAAATTAAGGATAATAAGAATATCTATCCCGTCGGGTTCTCTTAAGAACTTAGGACAGTGCCTGATATACAATAAGTGCCATATGAATGTTTGTTAAATAAAAGAGCAAACAAACAAGTAAGTATATACATGTTGGGGATATTAGACCAGAATGCTGTGAAATATTGGCTGGGAAAGAAGGGAGTTAGTTAGGTAACTTTTAGCAGCCTTCAAATTTCATGGTATACTACTTACATGTCTGATATGCAATCAATCATCATTTTCTACAATGAGTCAGAGTTGCTGTTGTTGTTTCATCTAAGTCAATATTCCTACATCAAACTTACACCATTGGTGCTAAGAACTGAGTTACTGACAGCCATTTCCATTTTGATACAACAGATAGGAAATACTACTTAACACTAACACGTAAAAAGAGAAAGAAAATCTACTCAAAAGCTAAACAAAACATTTCTCGCTATTGTCAATATACTTGAAAAGCACTAACCCAACTCTCCAAAAGCCCTGCCTCATTGTGTGAACTCCAGTGCAAAGACAAAAATGTGTCATTTCAATAAGGCTTTGCTCTTAACTTAGAAAATGACTTGAACTTTCAGTTTATCTCTTTTTATACAGTGGACATAAAATTTAAGGGATGCCTTCTGTCAAAAGACTCCTTCCTCATAAAACATCCTTCCCAGTGTGTTCTGTATTCATATGTTATGTTATAAAAGTCACCTCTGTGTTGACCTTTCTACACCCTGAGTTGTATTTACAGACTTTCATTTGACAATCATTAACGAAAGTAACAGAAGAAGCTGCTTCTTTGCCCCTCACCCTTATTCAACTTCGTTGGTTTTTGGAATGCCTGCTGCTGCTGTTTGCACACTGTGATAACCAGTAAAGGGTGGATCACAGGTCTATGCAATAAATCTGTGCTTCTGAACCCTAACTTCTCCTAGTTATCCCTTTTTCCAGGATGGAGAGGTATACAAAAAGAACTTAATGAAGAGTGGCCCCCGCTTGCCACAACTGGAGAAAGCCCTCGCACAGAAACAAAGACCCAACACGGCCATAAATCAATCAATCAATCAATAAATTAATAATAATAATAATATCACCCCCCCCAAAAAAAAGAACTTAGAGGAATGTTGGATTTTCTCCAAAAGAGTTAGAAAACTGATTCTGTTTGATTTTTCTAAGTTTAAGATGATCTGGGTGGTAATCTCAAGAAACATATTTACAAGAAATGAAGGAAACAATTCTGAAACAGCCTGTAGGAATTTTCAGAGTTGAGAATTACTCCAGATGTTCAGAAAAGAAACCTCTGAAGCAAATTACAAACTAGTCATTCAGCATATTACACTTAATGCAGATGTCTTTTGTATCCATTTGTGAATCTCATTTATCTCCTGGAATAAACAAAGTCTCATTATGAAAGTTACTGCTTTATAACTTTCGCTTGCATTTCTTCCAGACTTGACCTTATTGGCAATGTCTGGGAGAAACGGTAGGCTTGAAAACCTATTCATCTTTCTTCAAAATACTGTATTTAAAACTGAAAACAATTCTGTGGAGTAACTACTTTCCAACCCTCACAATACCATAGTTATCTCTCTTTGCTTTATGAAATAGATTTTTCATTTGTTGTCTGAAATCTTTACAAATGTCTTTAAGCCACAAACTTCCCAGAGATAAAAAGCATGGAAATACAGCTTTTTGATGATAAACACTGAATTACACAATCACCAATGTAATTGTTTATTTTGTCCATTCCGAACACTGTATGAAATATAAAAAAAGCTAAAATTTTTCTTGTTTTATTCTGTACTTCATGCTAATCAATATTCAAATACAAGGAATTGTAAAGCTACCGATCAAAACTCAACTGACAAAAAAAACAAACACTGAAATATTTTGTTAGATTGATTAAATCCTAGTAATACCTTTTTGAAACTAGATGTCAGCTCTATTTTTATACAATAGTTCACATTTTACATATATACAGCAAGAGCCTCTTCTGCCTTAACATTCAAAAGGATGGTCCTATTAATTCTTCCTCCAAACTGCAAATATATTCATTTTAATGAGAGGAATTGGAAGTCCAATGCAAGATACTATATAAAAAGCTATTTTTCTTACAATGAAGCAAACTTTTAAGAAGCGATTCTACAACTATGTGTGGGGAAAGAGGTACGCAGGGCTTGAATTCCTGTATCATTCCACTCCCCTTCCTTTTTAAAAGTCTAACTAATAAATTCAACTGTTTAAAGAGAGAATCAGAAGAAACTCATAGAAAGCTTATAAAACTACTTGCACTTTTCTTTGGCCATTAAGTAATAGCCATTACAGAGGCAAATGTTTGGTTTCCCATCATGTCCATTTGCAAAGAGAATCACCTGCAGGGCTGCATAGAATAATAAGATCGCAGCATGAAGGCTAGGCACACACAGAGCCCTCACAAGTCACAGAGTGAGTTCCAGTCTCATGGCCTTTGGAGATCAGTCTAAGCAGCCATTCTTGCCAAACTGAGGCAAAACATGAAGAATAACCATGAGAACCAGAAAGAAAAGCAAGCTGAGCAGATGGCAGGAAAGCAGGTGTAAGAAAAGGTCATCTGAGGGTTCTTAGAATATTTGGAGCAGGTAGAATTCATGCATTCATTCAACATATTATTCAGTACCTACTATTGTACTGACTGTTGAGATGACAAAGACAAAACAGATGTGGCTTTATACCTCAAAGAACTGTGAAATAAGGAAGTCAGACTAGTAAAGGGATTTATTTAAAATATAGCCCAGTAATACCTATGATGAAAGAAGGTACAAGATGCTTTGGGAACCAAACTAATGCAAACTGCGATTATGGAAAATTCTTGCTAAAGGCTCAAGATGTCCTAAAGAGCAAAAAGATTTTTTTTATGATACATGTTTGTTTGCCCCACAAAGAATTGTAGTGGAATTTTGTCAGACCACAAAGAGGCTTAGGGCCAGGACAGTCTAGGTAGAGGAAACTGATGTGAGGACATGAAGGTGAAAATACCTGCAGCTCATGTGGGGTCCTTGACAGATTTTGGTGTGTCTGGACACAGGATGGCACTAATCAAAGAAGCTCGAGAGATTGTTAGGGTCAGGTTATGAACGGTTTGGTGCACCAAGCCCAGTAGTTTGCATTGCTGTAGACTATGGGGAAACACTGAGAGATTTTAGCAGAGGAGTGATGTGATTTGTGTTTAGAGCAACTCTTCTGGCAGCCCCAGGAAGAACAGATAGAGGAGGAAGGGAATGAACTACAGAGTGATATGTTAAGAGGCTACTGCATGGAGAAGTCTTGAGAGCTTAAACCAAAGCAATGACAGTGAGGGTAAGAATGAGGGATAGAGTCGTGATGCGTAGGAGACTGAATCAATAGGGTTTGGTGATGGACTGTTTAAGGGAAAGAACGAGGCTAGTATGGCTATTGGATTTCTTATTAGGATGTGCCATTCCCCCACTTAGAATATACAGAAGAAGGAGCATGTTGGAAGGGAGGAGAATATAAGATTGATTTAGAAGTCTGTCCCTATAGAGCATTCAAAAAGATCTGGTATCAAACATTTGGATATAGAGATTCAGAGTCCAGAGAAGCAGTCTGGGTTAGAGACAAACATGTGGGTGGTATTCTAAGCACTGGATTTATGAGAAGACATAAAGAAGAATATAAATGCAAGAAGAACAGAGAGGCTACCACGGAGCCAATCAAAACAAGAGCATGTGAAGGCCGATGCTGATGTCTGGCATGCCTGGATATAGGTTGTGTCGTGAGGCTATCTCGGCTCAAAAGGGCATGAAGGGGTTAATCACCTAGTTACCATATGATCCAGCCATTCCATTCCTAGAAATATACTCAAGAGAAATAAAAGCATAGGCTCACACACACAAAAACTGCACATGAATGTTCGTAGCAGCATTATTCATAACAGCCAAGAAGTTGAACCAACCCAAATGTCTATGAACTGATGAAAGGATAAGGAAATTGTGGTGTTTCCAAACAATGAAATATTAAAGAAATGAAGTAATGATACAGGCTATAACATGGATGAACTTAAAACCATTATGCCAACTGAAAGAAGCCAGCCACTTATTAACACAATTCCACTTACATGAAATGTCCAGAATATGCAAATCTATAGAAAGCAGTTTCTTTGTTGCCTAGGGCTGAGGGGGGATGATGGCTAAAAAGTGCAGGGTTTCTTTCTGAGATGATGAAAATGTTTTAAATTGATTGTGGTAATGGTTGCACAATTCTATGATGATACTAAAGGTCACTAAATCGTATAATTTAAATGAATGAATTGAATGTTATAAGATAATATGAAAGGACAGCTGAAAGCATAGATAAGACGAATGCAAGTACAAAGGCTTAAAAGTTATTAAAATCTCTCCAGAAGTTTATCTAAAGAGAAGTAATCTTCCATCCATTGCAATAGGCATTAGAAGACATGAGTGATAGGATAGTATTGGAGTCAAGGAACAAAGGAGTCTAGTCAGTCTAATAAAGATTCCACACCTGTTTGGTGAAAGCAAAGTTCAAAGGGTAGGCGCGCAGGGTACTTGGAAATGCATATAAATAATCGAGTAACATTTTCAAACAATTTAAGTTATTTCACATGTAAATATAAAATATTTCAGAGGACAGCACAGCCTTGGAATTTTTGTATATGCTAATTATGTGAAGAAAATCCACACTAGGAGTCTATTAATTGTTTAGCCCCGCCACCCCAAGACTCCCCATTTCTTTCACTGCTCTAAGGGTTGCTGCATGGAATGGAGAAAAACAGGCATTTCCAAATAGGCCTAGTTTACAAATTTAGTTCTCAAGATTTCTGTAAGGAAAATGATAGAACACTTAACAGAGTGGGCACTCAAAAAAAAAAAGCCTTCTTTCCTTTCTTATTCCTATAAGGCAGTGTCATTGGCTCTGTGTTGTTACTTCTCCCCAAAGGGCCTTGCTCTTCACATCCCCCGAACTTTGTCCCCCCCTCCCTCCTTCCCTCTTCCCCTCCCTCCCTCTCCCCCTCCCTCCCCTCCCTCCTCGCCTCCCTCCCCTCCCTCCTCCCCTCCCCTCCCTCCCCTCCCCCTCCCCTCCCCCACCCCCTCCCTCCCTCCCCCTCCCCTCCCCCTCCCCTCCCCTCCCCTCCCCTCCCCCTCCCTCCCTTCCCCTCCCCTCCCCCTCCCTCCCCTCCCCCCTCCCCCTCCCTCCCCTCCCCTCCCCTCCCCTCCCCCTCCTCCCTCCCCTCCCCTCCCCCTCCCTCCCCTCCCCCTCCCTCCCCCTCCCTCCCCCTCCCTCCCCTCCCCCTCCCTCCCCTCCCTCCCCCTCCCTCCCCCTCCCCTCCCCCTCCGTCCCCTCCCCTCCCCCTCCCCTCCCTCCCCCTCCCTCCCCTCCCCCTCCCTCCCCTCCTCCCTCCCCCTCCCTCCCCCTCCCCTCCCCCTCCCTCCCCTCCCCTCCCCCTCCCCCTCCCCCTCCCTCCCTCCCTCCCTCCCCCTCCCTCCCCTCCCCCTCCCTCCCCCCTCCCCTCCCCTCCCCTCCCCCTCCCTCCCCCTCCCCTCCCCTCCCCCCCCTCCCCTCCCCCCTCCCCTCCCCCCTCCCCCTCCCCCTCTCCCTCTCCCTCCATAGACTACACTTCTCTTTTTTTTTCTTCTTGTGGTACGTGGGCCTCTCACTGTTGTGGCCTCTCCCGTTGCGGAGCACAAGCTCTGGATGCGCAGGCTCAGTGGCCATGGCTCATGGGCCCAGCCGCTCCGCGGCATCTGGGATCTTCCCGGACCGGGGCACAAACCCGCGTACCCTGCATCGGCAGGCAGACTCTCAACCACTGCGCCACCAGGGAAGCCCTAGACTACACTTCTTAAGGAGCCAGCTCACATCAACCCCATCTGTTTGGGGTCCATAATTGCTCCCTCCACCAAATTCCTGTTGCTCTTCCAGGTGCAGTCTCACAACTCAGTGTTCTCTAACTTATGTATATGTTTTATCTTCATAACCAGGACACAAGGGGTTCAACAGCAGACAAGATGCCTCTCTACAGTCTCCATGATGTCTAGCGTATTGCTGCAAAAGTAACAGATTTTTGTTAAATACCTAACTATGACACAAAACCAAATAATTTTTAAAGAACTATTAATTTCCCTAATTTATTTCTTATATATATTAAAAATAATTTACTGGTGTATCAAGTGCATTCCTGCTCTGCTCTTAATAAAAGTTGCTGAACCCTCGCTGCATGCAGAGACTTTGTTAAGTTCTGTAAATACACTATTTAATTTTAGTCTCTTAACAGTCCTATAAGGGTAGTTACTCTTACTGTCTTCACTTTGTAGATTAAAAACATTAAAAATATAGAGGCTTGGTGTGGTTAATTAATTTGTCCAAGAATTTTCAAAAGTATTTCCCCACATTAAATGCAATAAATATGCTACAGTATTTGTTCTTTTACCTCGTAATATTGACCAAAAGATTCCTAACGAAATACTGAAAGATGCAATGGCTCAGAGTCAAATCCTAAACTTTCAAGAGTCACGGTTCACTCAAACATACAATGAGGCTACTAACACCTGATTCACAGGTATTATAATTAATACAAGCAAAATGAACACAATCAAAAGCTCTCAGACAGAGCAGGAAAATAATATTATTTCACTTTCCATCTCCTTGAATCATAAATGTTTCCAGAAGTTTACCATTATTTTTGGAAAGAAACATATCCGTAATTTCAGAGGTGTTAAGGCATTTTTCTGGGTATTAGTACAGATATGTGTTTGCTATAATCTTAGCACGTTAAGTTTTTCTTCAAAGAGATGATAAGGGCATCCCAATTATGCCTTCTAGTCCTTATTAAAGGCCAAGTTGAGGATTTTACCAGTCATATTACATATCATTCCTGATTTGTTCTTAAATGAAGAGCTCTTCTCAATTTCTTCAGCAAGTAACTCCAAAATAAGAACTTGAAAATGACAAGTAAAGTATGTAAAAGTTTCTGAAAGTGTGTAGGTATGGGTGGGCCAGTACATGCTCAGTAGTGATGAAGGACAGAGTAAAGATGAGGGAACAAATTTGTTAATCTAGAACAATTCTTTTAGGCACATCTCTTTGGCACTGTATTCGTGTATAAGAAATACCCTTCACAATCTAAGTTCTAGACACATTTATTTCCTTAGGGAAAAATCACATGGACTGACCTGCCTAAAAGGAATAAAGTATGAATAGTGATTATCTTTTCAAAATATAATTAAGCTTGTATAGCAGTGACAGAGAAATGCATTCAACTGTGTGTATAACCAGCCTACTCTCCTCACTGAATCTGGGCAAGGTGATCTAGCTGAAATGTAACCAGAAAACCCAAGTATCTCCTAGAAAGGACTTCTAAACTGCACCATGACAGAGGGAAACTCCCTGTATACATGCTTGCCTCATTTTCTTAGGGGCCAGGCCAATCCCACTGATGGATTACATAACATAACTGAGTTTTGTTTTTACTGTAGGTTTGACAAATATTTATTGATCGACCACTACATGACTGTATTAGGCAGGGTCTCCAGAGAAAAAGAAACAATAGGACATATGTACGAAAAGAGATGCTTTGTGCAGAACTGGTTCACACAATTATGGAGGCTGAGAAGTGCCCTGATTGCCATTTGCAAGCCAGAGACCCAGGGAAGCTGGTGATCTAATTCCAGCGTGAGTCTGAAAGCCTGAGAACCAGAGGAGCCAATGGTGTAATCCCAGTCCAAAGGCAGGTGGGAGAAGATCAGTGTCCCAGCTCAGCAGGCAAGCAGGAAGCAAAAGAAGCAAATTCCTCCTGCTTTTTTGTTCTACTCAGGTCCTCAGTGGATTGGATGATGCCCATCCACTTTGGGGAGATCAAGGTACTTTGAGTCCACAGATTCACATGCTAATCTCATCCAGAAACATCCTCACAGACACATTCCCAAATAATGTTTAATCTGGGCATCCCTTGACCCAGTCAAGTTGACACATAAAATTAGCCACAACGACAGTACCATAGGGATACATTAGCACACAAGAAAGAATTCATTTCCCTCCTGACCCTTTTAGTGTAGTTGAGAAAACAGTAGGTGACCATGTTATTTTCATCCAAAGTCAGACACTTTTGAGAATGAAAGGCAGTTCTATTAATAATTAAGCTGGAACAAAATTATCTGGGCAAACTAGAATATATATTTACCCTTTAGATAAGGAAATAAGTGTAATAATTGTATACAAAAGATGACAAGAGGAGGGGGCAATCCTTTAAAAAACCTATTTTTTTGTATGGATCTTTTTAAACTTTGTTTCCCTATCACTGTGTGAAGTTTTGGCAGATCCCATAACTTTTCCTATCTTCTTTCACCACCAGAAAAGTTCATTTCAGTAATTTGAATATCTTGTCCAGTGCAGTAATTAAAACTCCAAACTTCATTTCCATCAATAGTGGTTCTCAACTAGAAAAGAGGTATGGAAGAGGAGGGGTACTCTGCCCTCAGGGAATATTTGGCAGTGTCAGAAGACATTTTTCGCTGTCACAATTGGGGAGAGTGGATGCTACTGGCAGCTACTGAGTGGATGCCAGGGCTGATGCTGTGGGATCAATCCACAGGACAGGCCCCATAACAAAGAATTCTCTGTCTTAAAATCTCAATAGTGCTGAAGTTGAGAAACGCTGCCTTAAGAAAACTGCTGCCTCCTAGTTGGAGCTTACTTTAGACCTGGAAATCTGCAAAGGCAATGGGCGGTGGGGGGGGCGGGGGGAGGTGCTAAGAGTCTTCCTTCTGTCTTAGCTTCATTTCCCTACCACTCCTACCAGTAGTTTCTGATCTCATATTTGGGTGCAGGGGAATAAGGGATTGGGGAATCAAGAACATATTCTTAGAGTTGTTACAGTGATAATTTGGAATTTTTATCTTTTGCATGTGGTGGACACACAATTGCTGTGGGTG